>NC_058089.1:20011253-20350682 GCF_014858855.1 Bufo gargarizans
ATAAAATCAGCGTCAAATTCAACTTTTTTGAACAATAACCTTTGTCTCCGATTTACGAAAAAGAATAGACTGATGTCCTAAGACTTCTATGTTATTGTAACCAACGCACTTTTTCTCAGTATTGATAAGTTATACCTAGAAAGACTTGTCATGCAATGTTTCTTCTAACCTTCCTTGCCTCTTTCTAGGAGCACTTGAACTTTGTGCTGGAAATTTGTCAGGACGAGCTGTATGTCCTGGACCCAGAGCTGATCATCACTCAGTCTGTGGGCACTTCTCCAGCCATGCCTGACTCCAAGGACCATTCGGCAAGCCCAACAAGTCAACATTTCCAGTTCCCACTACAACCACCATCCACACCCATAGACTCTCCTGCAGTATGGGAGCTTCTGCCGGGATCTGCTTGCCGGGGCAGGGCGTGTAGTGACAGCTCTTTGAACAAAATGGATGTGTCATCTGGACAAAGGTATGTCAAGGATACTGTTGGTTGGCATGATCAATGAAGAACCTCCCAAGGGCCTAGTCAGCATTGTGCTATAATGGCATGCAATCTTATCTGTGTGACCACCATCTGCCCCCTAGTTTTTACTAACCTACATCTGATATATTATCAAATCGTAGATGGAAGAGAGCATGACGGCAGGATCAGACTACACAAGATTTGCTTGTTGTCTGTTGCCAAGGAGACACATAGGTCTGCATTCTAGCTATAAACTTAAAACAACAGGAAATTTTTAAGCAAAACTATTTGCAAAGCTGCTTAATTCTAGATGCTGGATGTACAATTAAATCCACATTGGATTTTTTAAAATAATCCACAACTAAAATTTGGATCCCTGCCATGAGTGGCCACACAAGAGACACATTTCTTACATTGCGACTGCAGAGGACGACCCTAAGACTTATATATTTTCTGCGGCTTTAAGGGGAGAGAGATGGTGAAAGTAACACAAAGTGCAAGCATATACTTGCCCAGACATGACGGACTGGATTACAGTTAACAAGCACCTATGTGCATCTCCCCCGAACCGGTGTATGCCTCCGTGCCCAAATCATAAAAAAAAAGTAAATCCTACAAACGCAATAAAAGTCAATGATAAACCAAGTTCACAGGATTGCATTCAGTCCAGGGGATGGTGCCTTTTACAAACCTAGAAGTGGGACAAAGAATACGGTCAGTGCACAGTACATTCATTTATTGCTTCATTATGGAACCTGTATACATTATGTCCCATTTTCTGGCAATATCTAATCTTATATATATATATATACACCTATATACGGTTGCCATTACAGCTCCCTCAGGGGCTGTCCCATCTTTCTGACCCATCTAATAAAATAACTATACAATCCCCATCTATATTTGTGTCACCGCACAAGTTGCATATTTGTCATTCAGAGGTCGAAGTAAGGTGGCAGTTTTTTTGGCAGACTTGTTGTCACCAAGCTTTCCAAGACTCCAACAGAAAATATGTTAATTTGCTTCTTACAGTAGTTATATCTGTCTCTGTGGAAACTGGGTGACAACCAGTATGTAGTCCAGCTCCCACTGAGGTTGTAATAAAGCTTTCCCAGTAATTGAAAACCTCCCAAGTTGAGCAGATATACGATTCACCATTTTTTTTTTTGTGACCTATGTTTTGGGGAAAACTGTATGAACCTCAAGGTTTGCATCATTCCAGCTTCATCAGGGGTTGTCACCTGGTTGTTCCCAGATTCTCGAATGACAGAATACTTGGTGGCGACCCCTGTAGGAGATTAAAGAGCCATTTTCATATGCTCCAGGTTGGGGTCAGGGGAGGGGGGATTTCCGACGTAGAACCCCCCTGTTTGGGAGAGAGCCTGTCTGTTCTTTGGGCTTAGCGCCTCCATTACCAGCTCTTCAGTGGAACACCACCGATACCAGTACTTGCAGAGTTCCACCTCACATTTTTGACCCATGAATTAACTGAATCCCAGATCAGAACCTCAAATAAACTCAGATCCCAGACTAGACTCCCTAACATGGGAAATAACTTTTTGTGCAGATTTTCATAAATCAATTGTACAAGCGACCACAAGCGAATTGTGTGATATGTTTTATCAGAAATAGTACTGTACTATTGATTATTGTAAAGTTTATCGAAAGCTCAATGACTCTTTAAATGACTCAGACCCAAAAAAGACATCTTAAAGGGGTTCTCTCACATTAGCAAATGGTATTTATCATATAGACAAAGGGAATACAAGGCACTTACTAATGTATTGTGATTGTCCATATTGCTTCCTTTGCTGGCTTCATTCATTTTTCCATCATGTTATACACTGCTCTTTACGACCACCCTGCAAACCAGCAGTGGTGGTCGTGCTTGCACACTATAGGAAAAAAAAACTTTGGTCTCTCTGGTGGCCGGGACTGTGGGAGCGCACGTAGGCAGCTCATATCTGCGCTGCAGCGGTGGCTGTAACCCCTGGATACGAGCAGTGTAATAATGTGATAGAAAAATGAATCAAGCCAGCAAAGGGGGCAATATGAACAATCACAGTACATTAGTAAGTGCCTTGTATTAACTTTTTCTACATCACAAATGCCATTTGCTGAAGTGAGACGACCCCTTTAAATGAATCAGACCCCAGAAAAACAATCTGACTGTAGACCTCTACCATAATCAGACCCCAAACGAGAGTACAGATACTCACAGCTCTGACTCCTGGTGCCACCTGCCAGACTGTGTCCTGATACCGATATAGTTTGCAACAGTGGGCACTGGTGGATGCTGGATGATCGGGTCACAGGGCGGCGCCTAGAGCAGAGGAGGCACAAAGAGTGGTGAGGTACAGCATCCATGCTCACCGCTCCCCAGGCTTAATATCAGTTTGGGGGCTTAGAAGTGGAGGTAGAATGGTCATCCCCCCAAAAAGAAAAATGTGAATTTCAGAATTTTTGTTTAAAAAAACAAGTGCTCATGCCACCTCTGAGCACCGCCCTAGGCCCTGGATCTCCAGTGCTTATGGCAAAATATGAGCCTGGGTGGACCTGACTGACAATGTGTTTTAGAAAATGGCCTCCATATTGGTTGACACTGAGCTTTTCCAGAAACGTATAATACTGTAAAACTTGACAAAATGGGACAACTCAATGACTTTTTGTTATATTTACTGGTAATTTTCTTTTAATTTCCAATGAAATGATCTTTAAATCTCGGTAACGTGTGCTGACCACTTTTCCCCCGGGGATCCCTACAATTACATTATTCTGCTTGTATGTCTCCTAATCCCAGCCCTAAGGATTGTGGCATGTTAAATAACATAGCAGGATTTACAATTGGGAACGGGCCCCGTGTACGGACATGCAAAGTGAACATCTGGTTCTAATAAAAATGTATAAACCAAACTAGGCATCCATCGGATCCATTACACTAGCGAGCCATTAACCTCTCGGGGTGACTGCCCAGCATCTCAGTAGAAATCTACTTAAATGGGACTTTCTTAGTCATCGGCATGCGCAGGAACTTGCAGGAAAAGTTTTTTGTTTGTATGCAGTTCCGTTACACAAATAATTAGCAGACTTTCCTATGGTACAAGAGCGGCTGATTATCGAGAAGTTGAGTCGGTCAGCAGCATCCCTGAATTAGAGCGATGGCTCATCTTCCGCTCCCTCTACACAAATTATTTCAGAATGATATCATAAATAAGTTCTGCACTATGTGAGGATGACAGCCAGTATACCTCCCAGCTTTCCCAAATAACCGGCTGCAAATCTGACTAATTGTGCAGCCATTTGGGAATGGGGGGGATGTTTCACTAGGCGGACCTGTGATGGATCTGTCAGAAGGTCTTCAGGACACCTGATTGCTAAACACATGACGGGGAAGCACATTCCGTAGGAGAGAGGGGAGTAAATGTGGGAGAGGTTGTAACTAAATATATGCCATTTAGGGTCTTTGGGAACCCCTTTTTCCAATATATTAGATAGATTATATAGATTATTGGGTTAAAAGAGTGGAAACGCCCTTCAGGACCCTTATCTGGGAGCTGGAGCCGAGAGAAGTTACAGCAAGCGTCTTTCACTTTGAATCACCAACGCATCCATGATCGACAATCCCTTTAAAAGGATTTCATTTTTCATGTCTCTAGCTCTATTAACAAAAATCCTTAAATTCTGCAGTTTTGACAACTGAGCCTCATAATAGGCCGCCACTTCCTGTTCTGTAGAGATCTCTGCGCAGCAGTCATCTCCTTATCATCGCAGGCAAGATTACAACGGCAGGTACCACCTGGGTGTAGATAACACAGGATCCACTGTTCACAGTTGGCGATGTCACAATGTAATCTATTACTTCTGCGCAGGTCACAACACTTTCCCACAGTACTCAAGCGACCGTTGTTTCTGTCCGCATCCGATACATATTTTTTGGGGGGTCGGATGCGGACCCATTCAATTCAGTGGGGCTGCAAAAGAGGCGGACAGCACACAGATTGCTGTCCACATCTGTGTGTCCGTTCCGCAGCACTTACGAAAAAATAGAACATGTCCCGTTGCTGTCCGTATTACGGACAAGGATAGAACAGTTTTATAGAGAGCAGGATGTTCCGCAAAAACGGTTACGACCGTGTGCATGAGCCCTAAAGGTGATTTCTCTATATACTGTATGAGATGCTGCCCGCTGCAGGTCGTCTGGTAGTACCTTACATGTCTTCATGTATATATTTTAATACATTTTTAATTTGTTTTTAGGAATGGTCATGACATCTCAGATTATAACCCTGGTGAGTGATTAACATCCCCTTATGACGATCGATCTATCCATCTACAATATATATATATTCTTGAGCACTATTACTTTGCATTTTTGTCTATTTTTTTAGATGAAGTTTTATTGGAATCTGCAAAAAACGATGACCTTCAAAAGGTATATGGATGATCTTAAGCGGAGTTATCATGTTAGTATATGGACTCAGGCGAGGGTCGTTGGTTACAGGGGAATGTTCTCCGCACCCTCGCAGTTCATGTGATAGCGGTCTAGGCGCACTGTCATGACCTAGCGGTTCTCACAGCCATCTCTTCCTATTTTGATCTTAGTTCAGAGAAGCACATCGTGCCTGCGGCAACCTGACTCAGAGGGACTTCAATGGCTGCACGCTGTTACATCACGCAGTCAGTGCTGGGAGCAAAGAGATTGTCAGATATATCATTGAGAATGGTGAGTGGCTGAAGAAGACTGGTTTTCTTCCATCGGTGGCCTCTAATACTTCATCTGTGACTCCTCCAACCTTGGCAATGGATGTAAAGTATATATGCACCGATCTGTTGGACAGCCCATCTCTCGCAATAAAGCTGCCCCAAGGATTAGCTAATAACAGCAGTAAATACATAACCTAAAACCGCAGCAATCCCCTAGACAAGCAGCAACTTCAGTATATCTGGAAAAGCCCTTTAAATGGGTTTTCCCATCCTAGTGCTAGGATATGCCATCACTTTATGATTAGTAGTAGTTCGACCTCTAGGACCACCCCCAATCTTGAGCCTGAAGGGGTTGCGGCACTGGTTTAGCTCTGCATCCTCTTCAGTCTTCGGCATCATGCACACGGCTGTATATTTTTTTTTTTCTCTGCATCCGATCCTCCACTGACCCATTCATTTTTAATAAGGCCACCAAAAATTTGGACGGCACACTGTATGCTGTCCACATTCGTATGTCTATTACTGACAAAAATAGGAATTTTGACGATGGGGACTGCAGAAATTGCGGGGTGAACACGGCCGGTATCGGTATTTTGCGGACTTGCTGCAAAATGCATCCGGTCGTCTGCATGGTGTCTTTTCTGGCAGTGTGCGCTGCGAAAACGTGGTCACTAAAAGTGAATGGGGCCACTGTTTCGTTCACAGCTGGGTGGCTGGGGCGCCGCTGTGCAGAGGAAAATGGTGAAAGATCTGCAGCACAGAATCAGAGCAGCGAGGGTCCCCCATCAATCATTAAGTGGTGGTGTATTCTAGTGATATGTACTTACTTTGAGATGGGAATACCACTTAGAGAAATTAGATGTATATGCTACTCCATATTATACACTGCATTACCTGGAAGAGGTTTAAAGTTTCTGGGACCCAGGGGACATGGCTAATTTTGCTGGGTGAATACCTGGACAGCCTTTGCCTGCCAGAGACAGTACTCTCTGCTCTAGGGGGCTCCCAAGCAACAGATCCCTGTGCCCTAACAGTAGTGTCCTTTGTGTGCCCTATATTGATGGGGGGCATCTCCTGATTGGGTAACCCCTTTAATGCCCCTGTTACAAGAAGATAAAATCCCATGGCTTCACTGATCATAATTCTAGTCTGCCTTGTACAGGGGAACTATAGACGACCTTATCTATATAATGTAGGTGCTGTTTAGTTTGTTAATGTACCTCCTGGGGCATCCGCAGGGGCGCTCCTTTATTAGCGGGAGAGATTTAGCGACTGGCGGGTGCAGCTGCCCTACATGAAGGATCAATGCATATTCTGCTAATGTCGGACATGTCTCATGAGCATAGACCGTGCAATCTGCTCATCTACGCTACGTTGTCCCGCAGTCATCAGAAGCGATGAACCTGGTTTAGGCTACTTTCATACTAGCAGTTAAGTTTTCTGGTAGTGAGATCCGTCATAGGGGCTCAATACCGGATAAAAACGCTTCAGTTTCGTCCCCATTCATCGTCAATGGGGACAGAACTGAACTGAACGGAGTGCTCCAAAATGCATTCCGTTCCGTTTGGTTGCGTTCCCAGACCGGAGAGAAAACCGCAACATGTTGTAGTTTGCTTTCTGTCCTGGGATGCAGAGCAAGACTGATCCGGCATGACCCCCAATGCAAGTCAATGGGACGGATCTGTTTTCTCTGACACAATAGAAACCGGATCCACCCCCCATTGACTTTTAATGGTGTTCATGACGGATCCGTCTTGGCCATGTTAAAGATAATACAACCAGATCTGTTCATAACAGATGCAGATCGTTGTATTATCCGTAACTGAAGCATTTTTGCTGAACCCTGCCCGATCCAGCAAAAACGCTAGTGTGAAAGTAGCTAAGGTGTAAAAATTGAGTAAGACAGCAAGGAATCTGTCTCACATTTACAGTCGGTGGTGGATGTGCCGAAGTTATGTAAAGGCCGGCGCCTCTACATAACTTCGGCGATCCAACGCAGAGCGCTGGAACGCCGGTCTTGATAAATGTGCCCCTATGTCTTTCCATTCATGTCTCTTCGTTACCCTCGCTGTAATACTACTCAGACCTCATGCAGTTGTCTTCTGCCACGGCATCACTTTTCCTGATGATCACTTTTTTTTTTCTCCCCTTGTCAAGCTCCATCTGAGATCCTGGATGTTGCTGAGCTGAAGAAGTAAGTTTCACATGTGAACGCCTGCCAAGACTCATCATGTGGTTGAGGTGCTGAGTCATGAGTGTTAAAGAGGCATTAATGTCAAAAATGACTCAGAAGAGGAATGTTACTTAGAAAAATGCAATAATTGCCTCAAGAAAAAAAAAGTGGTCTCCACGGAGGTCTTTGCCGCTGCTCCTTAGATGATATGCTCCCATTGCGTGCAAACAATAGGACAGGTCACATTTGCAGAAAATATACCTTTTCAGGGCCCATTCACACGACTGTATTTTTCTTTCCGCATCCGTTCTGCATTTTTGTGGATCAGATGCAGACCCATTCGTTTCTATTGGACCGCAAACTCCATGGATGGCACACCATGTGCTGTCCGCTTCTCTATATCCGTGCCATATGTCCACATAAAAGATAGAGCATGTCCTATACTTGTTGTCCGTGGCCGCATTCAAGTCTATCGTTCCACAAAAATGCGGATTGAACACGCAATGTGTTCCGTATGCAATCCATATTTTGCGGATCCGCGTCCTCAAACTTTAATGCCCTGTCATGTCACCTTTGAATCTTTATTAAAATGATACCTTCCGTTTTATTGCGGATCTACAAAATACAGGAGACATAAGGAAACATCCTTTTCAGTTTTTTTGCTGACATGCGGAAGATTTTGCTGAACAACTGATCCAGATATTTGCAGACCACTAATAACATACGACACTTCAAAAAGTTACAAGTGACCTCAACCACAAGTGGTGCTAATGCAATAAGTTGGGGAAAAATTGGATGGAGCTATGGTGCCCTAGATTTAAAGGGCTTCTTCCATGATGAGCATTGATCCTCATCAGTCACCAGCATGGGTGTCCCAAATCGCCCCTCTCAATTCCTCCTCACTGCATGATCACAGGGAAGAGGGGTTTACATGGAGCAGCGGTGGAGCATGTAACCTGCCGCTCCATTCAATGTCTTGGGGACTGACGGAGCCAAGCCTTGTACTCCAGTATCAGGATTTTAAATATTGATGACTATCAATATCCAATCAGTGGGGGTCTGACACACCACACGCCTGTAGATCAGTGACGAAACAGCACAGCTCCCTCCCTTGTGTAAGGCTAGGTCTACACGATGACATTTGTCGCGCGACATTTCGTCACAACCATGTTGCGTGACAATTTTTATAATGGTAGTCTATACTGCGACTTGACATTTGCAAAAAACACCTTCAAGATGGATTTTTCTGCGACTGTCGCAGCGCGACACCGTAGACTACCATTATAAAAATTGTGGCGCGACACATGTTGCAGTGTAGTTGTGCCCTATGTGTTGCGCAACACATGTCGTCGTGTAGACCTAGCCTAAAGGAGAGAGATGGTAAAGTGCAGCATTGCACCTGATCGCTTAACTGCATCACTGCTCCAATTACCAGCTCTATCCACCAGACAGAGCGGTGTAGTTCTGGTGCCCAGCCTAACCCTGCAACAGGGGTGTAGGGTGTCAGACCCCCACTGATCATATATTGATGGCCTATCCTGGACTACCCCTTTAACTGCTCAGCAAATTCTGCCTTTAGATTTACCATCCTTGTAAGTGTAATTGTACCACTAGTCTTCACTTCTTCCTCTGACGTTACTTAGTCTTTAGTGAACTTGCTTTACACAAAGTAAATATTTAAAGGAGCCAAAAACAAATACAGAATTTTTTTTTTTATCTCTTGCGAGATATTGACCAGCACAATTGAGGCCAGTAGTTCCATGGTAACAGTGAGTGGGAGCATGCTGTACATTCAGGGGATGTGTCCTAGTGTAGAGTTGTCCATAGCTTCTGATAATCCTGGATGGATAATTACCAGGCACGGTTAAAGTTTTGACGTGACTAAACCTTATCCTTCTTGTCTTTCAGCGGGGAGACCGTGCTGCACCTTGCGGCTTCTCTACGTCAGCGCACCATCTGTCATTACATAGTGGAGGCAGGGGCATCGCTCATGAAAACAGATTTGCAGGTAATGGTTAAAGTACACAGGTGTGGCTTTACTGTGGAATTTTTGAAGTCGAGAACTGAAGGCAAAAAACATGAACATTGAGGGTTGTTTTTTTTTTTTGTGGTTAGAGTGAATAGGTTAACAAATTTTATTTCCCAAGATTTCCTGAGCGTTTTAACAGGGGTCGTCCCCCATGGACAGACCAATTGTGTTAGACAATAAGCGCATAACGTGGTTTCCTGCAACGATTAGCGTTAAAGGGGTTGTCCGAGTTATGAAAAAATATATATAGCACTGTAAATCTGATGGGCAGCAATATATAACTGAGCTAAGCAAGTTTTAGTTTAAAAAAAAAAATATATTTCCTCTTTGTTTACCTTCAATAACAACAATCTCTGCCCCTCCCCCCGCTCTGCAAAGGGAGTGAATATAAGTGCTGCCCTGAGTGACATGTCTGCCTGCTGGGAGACTCTGCAGCATGTTGTATGTGTAGAACTACAAGTCCCAGTTGTACAATGACACTGCTGATGCACACAGGATTTTCCCCCTAGCTGTTCTTGTACAGAACTCCTCTAGTCTGTGAGCTCCTGTGCCCAGCATTTGTCTCCTCACTGCCTGCAGCTACTCAGTAAAGCCTTCAGCCCTGAGTCTGTGCAGCTGAAGGGGTTAAGAATCCAGGGAGAGAGCAGACAGAAGCAGATGGCAGTGAAGGGGAAGGGGGGGCGCTTGGCCAGCACAGTGACTCGTGTACAGACACACATCTGCTCTTTCAGGCTTGTGCAGGATTCATTATGAGAGCAGGGAGAGAAGCTGACATCACAGGTCATGTGACCCTCAGTGAAATTTGAGAAAGGAGCAACTACAGATGCAGTAAGTGCATGGCAAAGCTGTTACATTTGATTAGTTAGTAACACACACAGAACAAGAAAATAACTCGGACAACCTCTTTAATGTGTAGGGGAATAAAGTTTTTAACTCTGTAGCACCACCACAGGTGAATAGGAGCATTACATAGCCCCTTTGAAGTCAGCGTAATCCATAGCCATGCCGTGTCCTTTAGATGGATTTTTTTTTTTGTAGCCACACTTCTGGCTGATAAATGAGGCTCACTCTTAGGGTATTTTATATTGGCTTACCAAACCACACACCTTTAAAGGGCCTCCCTGGGATTTTTATATTGATGGACCTATCCTTAGGATAGGTTATCAATATCTGATTGGTGGGGGTCTGACTCCCTGCAGCCCCGCTAATCAACTGTTACACACGACTGCGGCATGCCTGTGAGCTCTACAGCCTCTCACAGCTCACCAAGCACAGCGCCGTATATTGTATAGTGGCTGTGCTTGGTATTGCAGCTCAGGCCCATTCAATGGGTATGTGACTGATGTACGCTGACATCACTGGCCTAAGAGGAGGCCGCGGCACTTATGTAGCGCTGTGGTCTGTTCAAAAAAATGATTGACGGGGGTGCCGGGAGTCGGACCCCCACTGAATTAATATTGATGACTTACCCTGAGGGTAGGCCATCAGTATTGAAATCCTGGACAACCCCTTTAAAGGGGTTTTCCAGCCTGCAACATATTTATCTACGATCCACTGTATGAATGCTAAATTGGGTGGGGTTGGATCACTGGGACTTCAACTGATCACTAGAGGGTGGTCGAGCATGTATCCTGTTTCGGTGGAATGGTGGTCGAGCATGTACCCTGCCGCTCCATTCAAAATCTATGACTACCAATGATCTAGTAATTATCATCTATAAAGTAGATAAATGCTTCAGATTGGAATCCCCCTTTAAGTCATCAGGATTGCAGAGTGTAATAATTTCTTAAATTTTTTGGTAAATCGTCTGATTCTGCAAGAGAACAAAAATCAAAAAAGAGAATCGGACCCTTACTGTGGCAGGGGCCTCATCATTGTATAAGGGGTCTGTGAACCCCGGATCATAGGCATTGATGGCTCATCTCAGCATGTACAGTCGGCTTTACCTTTTAACTCCTTTCTTTTCTAGTTTTGTCTATGATATTTTTTTTGTCTGTTCTTGCATCGAGCCGGAATGTTCCTAGACAAAGTAGACATGGCTGGATAGATCAGGGTTAGTTATATGACTCATTCCAGATACCATGAATACACAGGTGTATGTACTCCGGTGCCTATTCTACTCCGCTTTACATACTGGCTGCTGGTCCATAATGATTTCAGTGGTACCCCCTCTGCTTTATTTTTACCCCCCCCTGCACTTCCCCACCATTCCTTCCTTGCCCCCACTAGAACTCTGGCAGCTGCAGATACAGAGGCGATTGGTAGGAATGCCAGGGGTGTAAAGCAGACGAGGAGGGGGGCAGAAGAGAACGGGAATTGTTAGCAGAGGGGTTAAGACAGAAGCTGAGGAATTCCAGACAGCTGCCGGCAGCCATAACCCCCCCCCCCCCCCCTATCCTCTCAAATTGCCCCCCACCCTGCAGCTGCAGGTTTAATGTGCATTCCTTATACAGGCTGGTACTGAGACCGCTTCTCTAATGATGGGTCAGTAAGACCTACTTACTGCCTTCTCTTGCAGGATCCTGCTTTAATATCTCCTGGCACCATTTTGTTAGTAATGGTATACCCCGGGCCAATATATTTTTGTACTTTAGTAAAGCCGAGATTTAAAGCCTCTGCCTAGATCGTCGTGTGTAAAGAGACCATTAGCCATATTCTTATCAGTTTGAGAAGAATTGAGCTATAATGAGTGTTTATGAAGTCAGGACATCAGCGAAAAGAGCTACACATGAGCCCGTCAGATGATGGGATTCAAAGAAAACAGACCGTGACAGCTTGCAGACTGATTGATTATTAATCTTTGTATCTCAGTAATGGCTTAAAGGGGTCTTCTCTCACTTTAGCAAATGACATGTATTATGTAGAGAAAGTTAATACAAGCCACTTACTAATGTATTGTGATTGTCCATATTGCTTCCTTTGCTGGCAGGATTCATTTTTCTATCATATTATACACTGCTTGTTTCCATGGTTACGACCAACCTGCATACCATCAGTAGTGGTCGTGCTTGCACACTATAGGAAAAAGCACTAGCCTATGTACGTACGATCCCATAGCTCGGGCCAGAAGAAAGGCCAGCGCTTTTTCCTATATTGTGCAAGCATGACTACCACTGCTGGATTGCAGGGCGGTCGTAACCATGGAAACACGCAGTGTAGAATGTGATGAAAAAATGAATTTTGCAAGCAAAGGAAGCAAAATGGACAATCACAATGCATTAGTAAGTGCCTTGTAGTGACCTTCTCTACGTGATAAATGCCACTTGATGAAGTGAGACAGCCCTTTAACTTTTTTAATAAAGACCAATTGAAAAAAAGATTTTTAGCCCAAAATGAGTAAAAAGCAATAATAATAAAAAAAATTATAATATCCTGGGTGTTCGTAGACTTTAAGGTCCAAACAGGGCATCTCAGTACCCAATGCTAGGGATATAATAATTGTCATTATAACATAATCCTCCATCTGTACTGATGAGTGGCAAGAACTCTGAAAAAGCTGTGTACAGATGGTCTCTGGTTTGACTAATATGATCTAATTTGCAAGTTTCCCATGGCACATTGCCTGAAAAATAAGTCTTCATACAACGCTGTATGTCCAATGACAAAAAGTATAACCCCAGAGCTGCATCTCACCAGTACCCTGCTCCATACTGATGAGGGGCATGCAGCCAAACAGTGCTGCCTACAAATGGGTGTTTCTTTTTTGGCTTGTATGAATTAAAGGGGTTGTCCAGGTTCAGAGCTGAACCTGGACAGCCCTCCATTTTCACCCCAGCATCCCCCCTGACATGAGCATCGGAGCAGTTCATGCTCCGATGCTCTCCTTTGCCCTGCGCTAAATCGCGCAGGGCAAAGGCATTTTTCAGAGTTTCGGTGACGTACCGGGCTCTCCATGGGGCTGACAGGAACCCCGGTGACGTCACCGGCACTGATGGGCGGGATTTGGCTCTGCCCTAGCCAGTAAAACGGCTAGGGCAGAGCTAAAGCCCGCCCCTCAGAGCCGGTGACGTCACCGAACACACTGCTGGGCGGAAGTTACCGCCCGGCAGTGTGTTATTAAAAACAAAAGAGCCCGTGCCCTGCGCGATCTAGCGCAGGGCACTGGAGCACATCGGAGCATGAGATGCTCCGATGCTAGGCTCAGGGGGGCTGCCGGGGTGAAAATAAGGGTATGTCCGGGTTCAGCTCTGAACCCGGACAACCCCTTTAACTTGCATACTTTTTCCATGGGACACTACATGAAAATAAATAAGTCTCCTTCCTCTTTTGGGTCACTTCGATGAGTACCCCTTGATGTCAGTCCATCTTACGTACATAATGTCTGTGCACATTAATTTAATATTTCTTTATCCGCTGCAGAGCAACAAATACTTTTAGAGTCGCAGCCACCACTAGAGGGAGCCTAGGAGCGCACTGTATTCTCATTGCGTTCAATGTATAAACCGTATGCCGTAAGCTCCCTCTAGTGGTGGCTGCAGGAAGCCAGAACAATATCTTTTAAATCCAGCTTTTCAGGGGAATTCGACTTCTGTACCAAATAAATGGTGCTTCAACTATACAGTGAAAAGATTACAGGGGTATTCCCAGCTCAGACACCTCTGGGACCCGCACCTATCTCATAATCTGGGCAGGTGGGAGCACCTTTTCTATAGAGCAACCGAAAATAGCCGAGCACTGACTCGGCTATTTCCGTTGGCCCCATTGATATGAGCGGAAGCGGGGGCCGCACGAGCTCGGTGCGCTCCCATTCATTTCTTTGGGGCAGACAGAAATAGCCGAGCCAACGCTTGGCTATTTTCGGCAGCCGCATAGAAATGAATGGAGAGTGGCTGCACATGCGTGGTGCACCCTCCTTCACTTTGCCGGCTCAGTTTACGATATAGGTGCGGGACCCAGAGAATGGGGGCATATCCTAGTAATATGCCCTCGTTGTCTGAGATGATACAAACCCTTTAAGGTTGAAAAGGTTGGGTTTTCGCGTAATGAGACTAAAGTTTCTGTCATTTATTAGGATACTTAACTCAGCACCAGGACTCCCCTCACACACCTCAGACCAACCCTGTAACGTCCAAAGTACTGCCGAGATCTGCCGTCCTATCTTTCCACATATACACACCCTAGATTCTGCACCTTAACGCCTTCCCCCATGTTTCCCCTTCTGTTCCTGGTAATGGAATGACTCATTTACTGTGAGTAATATCAGGATGAGTGCAAACAAGACAAAGAGCGGTCTGCCAGAATCAGAAGGGGGAGCACCTTAAGACATCTTGGCACAGCGGTTATTGCCTGCAGTGACACTGAACAGCTCTTGACCGTCTTGTCACCTTTGTTAGGCTACTTTCACACTGGCGTCTCTGGGTCCTCTTGTGAGATCCGTTTCAGGGCTCTCACAAGCGGCCCAAAACGGATCCGTTCAGAATGCATCAATTTGGCTGCATTTGGTGTCCGTTACGTTGCAGCGTTTTGGTGACCGTCTGACTATGCGGAGACTATGCGCATCCGTCTATACTTGCAATGTAAGTGAATGGGGACGGATCCGTTTTTCACTGACACAATATGGTGCAATAGAAAACTGATCCGTCCCTCATTGACTTTCAATGTAAGTCAAGACGAATCCGTTTTGACTTAGACTTTTTTTTTTTATAAATAATGCAATCGCTTCTGTTATTAACGGATACAAGCGTTTGCATTATTCTTGCGCATCCGTCTGTGCAGATACAAGACGGATCCGCACAAAACGCGAGTGTGAAAGTAGCCTTAGTCTTAGCTATTCAGTGTCCTTACTGCTTGTCCTTCTGGTGTGCAGATACTTAGCAGAAAATATGTGGGAATCACACAAACATCAATTACTTGTTATTTCTGGAACTGCTCGGCATAAGAGACTTGAAAATGAAGCGGAGTTAACGGGGACTCAGAATTCCCATAGAAATGAATGGAGCGGCCGCTCCGTTCATTTCAGGGGGTATGGGCCCCCATTCTCGTGATCAGTGGGGGTGGATAGGGTTTAACTTAAAACAATCGGAATACCCCTTTAATGCCTAGAGTAGGGCATTATGGGTTTGTACACCCCTTCCATCCAAAATGTGGGGTCATGCTCCTTCCGTTACTACCAGGTCAATCCATTATAGTCTCTTGTGTGTATATAGAGCTCCAGTGGGGACAATGAGTGAGGTGAGTACTGATACTACTATAGCGTGCAGTTCACCACAGTATCTACAGTCTATGGTTCCATAGGCCACAACTTCAGCAACCTCAGACCACGTGCTATATTAACACACAATTTTCAGCGTCTAACCAAAATTTTTTGCTCTGGGAGGCTTGATCTTAGGGCGGTCATAACTCCCATCATCCCTGGCCAGCAGGGCCTGCTACTCCGATTTCCTAGATCTAGAGTGAGTAGATGATGAAGGTGTAGAGACCTCTCTAGCTGGGAGTCCCGATCTCCGGGCTTTTTTGACTCCTATTCCCCTCCTTCCTCCCGGTCAGTGACCCACTTCTCTGGCATTCTTAGATTCTACAGTGTCTTCGGAAAGTCTTCAGGCCCCTTCATTTTTTTCACAATTTATTTATGTGCTAAAATAAAAAAATATCAAAGTTTTCCTCTATCAACCTGCACTCAATCCCCCTTAATCAAATAATGAAAACAGAATTTTAGAAATGTTTGTAAATTTATTAAAAATGAAAACCTAAAATTTTGCATGGACATAACCATTCAGACCCTTTGCTATGAGATTTGACATTTATCTATGGGGCCTCCCATTTCTCTTGATTATCTTTGAGATGTTTCTACAACTTGATTGGAGATGCCTGAGGTAAATTCCGTTAATCGGACATGATTTGGAAAGACACAGCCCTGTCTATATAAGGTTTGTCAGCTGACAATGCATACCAGAGCAAAAAACAAGCCACGAGGAGAAAATAACTGCCTGTAGAACTCAGAGACAGGATTGTGAATGGATTTTGTGGTGGCAGAGATCTGAAGAAGGGTACAAAAATATTTCTGCTGCACTGAAAGTTACCAAGAGCACAGTGATTTATATAATTCTGGAAGAAGTTTGGCACAACCAGGACTCTTCCTAAAGTTGGCCTGCCCCACCAAACTACGTTATCGGTGGGGAGAAGGACCTTTGTAAGAGAGTTGACCAAGAACCCAATGGTCACTCTGGCCAAGCTCCAAAGATCTTGTGTGCAGATGCAAGAAACTTCCAGAATGTCAACAATCACCCCTTCATGGCAGAGTGGCCAGAAAGAAGCCTCTCCTCAGTAAAAGACACATGAAAGCTGCCTGGAGTTTGCAACAAAAAAAAAAGCACCTAAAGGGCTTTGTGAGAAACAAGAGTCTCTGATCTGATGAAACCAAGATTGAACTTTTTGGCCTCAACTCTAAGTGTCATGTCTGGAGAAATCCAGGCACTGCTCATCACCTGCCCACTACATCCCTATAGTGAAGCAAATGGAGCAAAGTGCAGAGATATTCTTAATGAAAACCTGCTCCAGAGCGCTGCAGACCTCAAACTAGGCCGAAGGTTCACCTTCCAACAAGATAATGACCGCAAGCACACAGGCAAGACAACACAGGAGTGGCTTAGGGACAACTCTGTGTATGTCCTTCAGTGGCCCAGCACGAGACCTGACTTGAATCCAATTAAACATCTCTGGAGAGACCTGAAATGGCTGTCCACCCCATCCAACCTGAAAGAGCTTGAAAGGATCTGCAGAGAAGAATTTGCAGAAAATCCCTAGACTGGAGGCTGCAATCACTGCCAAATGAGCTTCAACTAAGTCATTAGTAAAGTGTCTGAATATTTATGTCCTAAATAAAGGGTCTGAATACCTGCGTCAATGCAAGATTAAAATTTTCCTTTTCTAAATTATGTTCTAACTTTCTCATTATGGGGCATTGAGTGCAGAATGATTGGGGGGGACCTGACTCTTTATTATTATTATTTTAGCACAGAGCCACAACATAACAAAATGTGGAAAAAAGTGAGAGAGTCTAAAGACTTTCCGAATGCTCTGAAGAGTGTGAAGAGGGTGGCGATTTATAGACCCCTCCACCAGTGAGACCCAATCTCTCTGCCTTTGTGACTCCCAATCTCCCATGCAACCGGGACCCACCCCTCAAGCTTCACTAGATCCAGAGGGAGTAGAGAACAGGGATGTGGAAACCTCCCTCTCCGGGAGGATGAATTTCGAGCACTAAAGCCAGCCGGTCCTCCTGTATTGTGTAGTAGACCTCACGCTATAGTGTAAATATGCCGGTAGACCGCACTGTATAGTATCATCCATCAATCTGTACTGTGCTATGGAATATGTTGGCGCCATCTTGTAGAAAACACATAAACACCTATATAAAAGTATAAATAACTGCATCTCTGTTTTTCAGGGAGACACTCCAAAAAATCGGGCTGAGAAAGCGAAGGACTCGGAGCTTGCTGCATATCTGGAGAATAGACAGCACTATCAAATGATTCAGAGAGAAGATCAGGAAACAGCCGTGTAACAAGAGGCCTCTTACCCAGAAAGACTCGCTTCTTTATACAAAAAACTAAAATTCCTTATCCCCGGTTCTGGGGGAGGAAATTAACCTTTCCCATCCCCCTCTATCTTTCAAGAAGCCTTACTGTACATCTCGAAGCCCTGCCATTTGTCCTGGGCAAGAACCACTAGCTTCCTATCAACAGATACTCCCAACGTGCCAGTGTTTCTTATGTGGAAACCTGTGAACCTTGACTACCTGTTTATAAGAACGTTCTCCTGACCGAGGAAGTGCGCAAGCTGTGGACAATCTACAGAGACTATGGCTCTAGGACTAACTAAAGTAATTCCACCTATTCTTGATATGCTTCCATCCTAGAAACGTCCTCCTTTAGTGACCTACTCACTGTGTTTAGCTCCCAATTTAGCGCCCTTTTGGTATTCACATGTGCCAGGCTATTTAGGGCCCATGGCTCCTGGTCATTTCTGAAGACGTAAGACTTCACCTCGTACGTACTCTTACTTCTTCTCGGATCCCATAGGGCACACGACGGCCCTGATCTTGCACATATGGTCTCTATAACTGGGGCTAGTTTACATGCGTTTTTGTTGTTCACCTCTCCAGTGATGGCTCTGATCACTTCTCTTTTGTGTAAAGATGTATCTGTTGTTTTTATGACTTTCTTGTTATTGTTTAGATTTTTTTATTTTTATTCCTTAATAGTCGTGTGCTGTGTAGATATAGAGACCTGCAGAAGTGTATGTACATGTAGTCGAACAGACCCTCTACACGCAGATACTGTCTTATTTATCGATCCAGTATCACTAGACCTGTGAATTAGAGCAGGATGATTTTTTGTTTTTTAGCTTTTATTTTTTTTTGTACATAAAATGTGTGACTCATTCATGTCCAGGGTGTTATTCAAGTGTTTACACTGGATCGTAACGCCATCGTGGTGAAGCCATTGCTAGGTGTAAACCGTAACCTGTCAGTATAGCCCCATTGACCCTGGTTCATTTCATCCATCTTGCTTACGGCAGCCATTTTGAATCCGTTGGGCGGTCGCTGTGCTGAAGAGGTCTTCTGATGTGCACTTGGTGTTAAATCGGGGTGCCAGAAACTGTACCATTGTGTAGCCTCGGCCTACCAGTGACTGATTTGGCTGTCTTTGATACATGTGGGTTCACCATAAGGCTAGCGCAGCAGCCATGTTGTCATTTCTCTTGCCGAAACACCTTTGGTGTAATTTTTTTTAGTTGTTTTATTTAACTTATTGCCTATTTTTCTTATCCATGTTCTACTTTTTCATTTTATAGTAAGATTAGAGCAAAGTCTCTGACCAAGGAATGACACGTGTAAGACCAGAACAGTAGCCATTTTATTGACTTCTTTTAATCTACACAAAACACCGTAGCTTGACAATCAAAGATTAATTTTAAGGTTGTGCGGTGAGTTGCCTTTTGCCCTAGATCTCTATTGTCACAAATGGATCTATATATACAAACCGGAATTGCATGCTCCATCCTCAGCACTTTACTGTTGCAAAGGATTGGTAAAAATTAAAAACTTTGCAGATTGCCAGGGGTTAATAAGCAATATGTCTGCCATATGCAGAATTAAGTGCATTGAAACCTGAATGTTTAATGTCTAATGAGCAGGAAATCAGACGCCGGTCACACGATTGCCTACCGCTGGGCACGACTTAACCCGCCATTTGTGCGTTCAGACCCGAAACGCTCTCTTTTTTTTTTGTGGTAGTTTGAGTGTTTTTCTTTTTTTTGTAATTTTTGTGTTTTTTTGTGAGGACACTACAACCCTCCTGGTAGAGCAGGAAGGGAGAAACATCTAGATGGGTCTTAAAACCAGTGCAAAGAGGTAGCGTTGCCCTTAGCAACCCACTGGATCCCAGTTGCCATTTTTATAGAACATAGAATCCGCTGAGACTGTCCCTAATTTTCAGAGAAAGTCCCTGCAAATATGGGCTGTCCAGGGCTGAAAATGGGTGTGGTTGATGTAAGCCCTGCCCACAAATTGAGGGCATCTCGCAGTCGTTCAGTGGTCAAAATGTAGGCCTCGTGTGTAAAAACCCAGTGCAGTCGCTAAGGAAAGACTTGACAATAGCAACCAATCAAATTACAGCTTTCATTTAAACAGCGCAGGATTGATGGTAAAAGAGGAGATCTGATTGGCTGCTTTGGGCAACTGCTCTACCTCCACAGTATGGTGTTCGATGTATTAGAAAGAAAAAAATGCTATGTGAGAAGGCACCAGGGCTCCCAGTAGCACCTCGGCCTCCTCTCAAGATGGTTTTCTGAGAGTAAATCTGAGAGAAATCTATTTTTTATTGAAAATGCTAATAAGATATACTTTATTCTATATTAAAGAGAAAATATGATCGTGTCACTTTTATTACATATTACGGGATTATGGCCCCAGATGTCATAGTATTCATGTGTGCCTGTTGCTTGGGTAAAACTGGAGGAGCCATTTTGTGGAGAGTCATAGGGATATTATTTGAAGGATGGGTGGCAGACATTTTTGAGGAAGGACCAGCTTTGTGGCCTCCGGTTCTGTAGACAGTGTATGCCCTAATCTCCAAGAGCAGCTGTCAACAAGGTCGACTTCTTTAAATTGGGGTATCGATTAGACTAAATACCAACCTCACTCTCAGACTTGGTGAGTTGGCAGGAAAGACAGTTGAAATACCACATCCCTCTCAATTGACTGGACAAGAGGAATCACATGACCAGTAGATGACACCTTTAGAAGATTGGTTAAAGGGTTTGTCCATCTGATTACCCAGAATGGTATGATTCCTCACCTCACTAATCCCTCTCGCTCAAGTTCCGCCTCCCGATCCCCTGCTCGTCTCTACTTCCTGCACCCTCTCGGCATGCAGGAAATGATTGTTCAGCCAATCAGTGGCTGAGGCGGGTCACAGCAGTGGCTAGTGATTGGCTGAACAGTCATTTTTTTGCGAGTCAAGAGGGAGGAACAAGTAGAGACCAGCATTGGAAAGGAATCTGCAGGGAATTTGATAAGGCGTGTATGACTGTTTTATAACGTGGACCATCCCTTTAAAGGGGGTTTTCCAAGACTTATATATTGATGACCTATCCTCTGGGTAGGTGATCAGTATCTGATTGGTGTCGTTGCCGATCAGCTATGCGAAAAAAGGCATCAGTGCTCCCGGTATCACCTCGGCCTCCTCGTATCACCTCGGCCTCCTCTCAGCTTTCCCAAGGCCAAGTGACATCACGTTCATCGGTCACATAGCCTAAGAGCACTTGAAGTGAATGGGACTGAGCTGCATGGCCAAGCACAGCCACTATACAATGTATGGCACTGTGATTGGTGAACTGAGAGAAGGCCGTGGCACTCACCGAAGCACCGCGGCCTCTTTAAACAGCTGATCGGTGGGGGTCCCAGGTGTTGGACCCTCACTGATCAGATACTGATGGCCTATCCAAGGCATAGGTCATCAATATATACGTCTGAGAACACTTTTAAGACACACCAGCGGCACTCCAAAAATTCACATTTCCTTTTGGCCCCTTACAAGACTTTGAGGGTTGGGTACTATGTGAGAGCTGATTGGTCAACAGTAAACAGTAGAAGACCGTTCTACAATGCCCTCAGTAGAAGACAGGTCTACAAGCTCCACCTTACAGACTTATTTAGAGGTGGGACTTATTGCTACCAAAATAAATGAGCTTTTTAAGATTTTACGTTGATGGCTTATCCTTGGTCACTGCCCCACACCTCTAGCAATGAGCAGCACAAAGAAATGTCAGTCCCTTCACTGCACAATAATATATGTCTCCATGTAGCAGCGTCCGGTCCTGCAGCTCAGTCCTGTAGACTTGACTAAAGCTCAAAATGGAGGAAACCATATTTCTTCAAATAAAGACGTCACTTAACTGTGACGTTAATGGCAACCTGTGATCTTATGACTAATAAAATGGCTGCCTCCAGCAGTCTGGGCAACAGGTACACTTTCAATCCAGATGTGAGGCAGACTTGAAGCACACAGTGACTCACAGTTCTTCTGTATTATAATGTTTTAACCTTTTTTTAATGTTACAGCAGTTTTATTTTCTGTTCCTCAGGGTGCTGGATGGGGGGGGATTAAACTCGCTGGCCTGCCCCCTCCCCCTTTCCTGTCCTCACCACCATGTGTGTGCGCAATACTGGGTTTCTGTATCAGAACATGAGTGTGACCTCTGTTTATATAGCAGTTGTGTTTAGTGACTGTCTCACTCTCGTCACCATAACGTTCACGTTGTGTTCGCCTCCGCTCTCGTTCCGGGGAGCCGGCATAACACTTATCACAACTATGTAATGTTTTCTTGCCATTTGAAATAAAATATTGACGTAATTACATTGTGGTGCACTGTGGTTTTTTTTTTGGTGTTTTTTTTTAACTTATGGGGTGTTATTTTTTTCCGTTTTCTAATTTGAGTTGCTCTAATTTGACGGTGCATAGTGTCTGCACAGCTCCTTTACTATGGGACCGTAAGCCTCCATGCACTGGGCCCGACGTCATGTTTCTTAAGATATTTTCCATAGGTTGCCTCTTCCCTTTTCCTTACAGCTTAGGTTACCCATCAGGTTGCCTCTTCCCTTTTCCTTACAGCTTAGGGTTTACCCAGGGTTTATAGGTTTAGGCACGAGGGCATGTGCATATCCATCATTTAGGGTATGCACATGGGCACAGCAGTTTAGTGAAAACTTTTCTCCCTAGCTTTTGGGCCTAGTCATTTGCTCTGTTAGTTTTCCTGTGTTTGGTTATTTCCCCGCATACCTACCTATCGTGACACCTATTTGCACTGTGTTCTTGCAGTACTTCCAATGTACAGGTGCCATCAAATGTATGCAGCATCATTTTACCTAGAGCCCTACTAATTTGACATTCCACCCCTTGTAAGGCACGGGTGTCCTCCCACCACAGCTTCACCTATAAGAATGTCTTGACTTGTACGGTTTTTGACTCAAGCTCATGATCCTTGACTAATTTTGGCACAACAGTTGCACAATGGTCAATCTTTTGGAAGTGAATGAGGATTTTGACAGTCACACCCTTTGATATTCACTGTTCTTTGACCTGGGACTCGAGGGAAAAAAAGTTATCGAGCTTGAATGGATCTAGCCCCGGTGGTCTTGCTCACAATAGTGTTTAAGGCAGTGCTTCTCAGCCACAATTTTGTGGGAGCCGGGTGTCTCTCGGACCCTGATTGGGGAATCCCCCAGTTGATGGCAACAAGACCTGTCACATTTTTAGTATTGGAGAGCACAGGTGTCACATGTTCCTCCAACTTTTGCCAAAAACTAATAATAAAAGTCAGGCTCGGCAACAACATTGACTGTAATAGAAAAGTTCAATTTCTTCGAATCCAACGCCTTGACAATGCTGGCCATGTGGTTATGGTCGTATTGACAGTATCCACCAGTAATCATGCAATTTGCAATTACCACCATAGTTCAAATCTTCTTTCGTATATCACAATCCTTAGATGACCGTTTTACAATCCTGCATTTTAACTTGGATCGTTACCCCCTGAGAAGTTCATGCTGAGCTACTTGGAGACTATCCCAGATTTTCTTTGCTCTCTATGGATAATTGCGCAATAATTTTAATAAGAGTACTCTGAATGATGAACACAGTCAAAGCTAGTTTTCATAGTGCTGGTCACGTTGATGGCCATGGATCATCCCATGTTTGGTATGAGCACCATTTGTATTTTTTTCCTGTAAGTATTTATGGTCTAATAGCATGCTTTACAAAAATCGGATCACATCATTTTAGAAAAAAAGTCTTCTCTTTAAGATAAAGGCTAAACGAGATTGTGATGTAACCACAGTTTTCCACTACAAGAACCTCTGCCTATCTAAAGTTTTTCACAAATGTTAGATGGATGTCTGCAATAGCAAATAGCTTCACTGATGATGACCTTTTGTTCCTCAACCTGGGACTTAGCCATCTGGCTGGATTGGAATTGAACAGCTCAAGGAGTAATGGAAGCACAAACCAATATGGAAGGATTTTCCAGTCCAAGATACAATACACAAACATACATGATAGACTTTTCTCACTCCTAATGTATGTTCCTTCCAGCATTTGGGTATACTGTGATTTTTCCATAGAGCATCAAGATAAATGAACATATCAGTCTCTGGTATTGGGCACAATTGTACACCGTGTACTCAGCCACCATCTGAAATAAAGTATACCCAAACACTAAAAGGACCTTACGTTTTATTTCCACTGGTATCAGATGTTGAGTTGTGATCCTTCATGGGCAAAAAATTATCTCTCTAGCTGTTGGAGACCACTGCTGGGGCCACCATAAGATGTTTTTCAGAGGATGCGAATGAGTGTTGGCTGTATGACCATTCATCTGTGAGCATCTTGAATGTTTGTAGTCACCTTTTGTCCATTTGATGTTCAATTTGCATGTTCTTTAAACAGGTTTTCTTCGAGATTTTATGTTTTACACATGCATGTGAACCCTTAAACCCTCTCAGAAGTAAGCACATGGAAGTATGATTCCACTACAGCCGTCTTTTTAAACCCGGAGTGACAGTGAGCGGCTTTGGTTGAGCCATGGACTTTTAAACCCTCGGGGCTTCTACACATTCTCTGTAGCTGCCCGAGTCATTTCTGTCAGACACGATCATACGCCCTATTGAGAAACCTTCACAACCCTTCACTTTTGTTGCTTTAATGCTAAAGCTGAATTTTTTAAAATCTTTTTCAGACTACATCCCATTGTGCTTTCCAGTACTGATTATGTGACATCTATCTCACATGACTTGTTGCAGAGGACAAGAGATAATGTATCCCTCTAACCTGCTGGTGGGACTTTTTTTTAAGTATTATTTTTCATTATTTTTTTTTTTTGGAAAGATTTGCAAGACTTCTTTTATGGGGTCATTGCTTGCCACTTTCTGTGTGAGCAGACTCTTAATTTGAGTGACTATTAAACTGGCCTGTTCATTCCTCTTCCTGGACACATCTCTCGCATGCACCTGGAGGCCAAAGTTTGATCCTAGCTATTATGTAATTTTCAGTTCTGTGTAATTACCGTAACATCTCAAAAATTGTCAGCTGCAAAAGTTCATTAGCAACTTTATATTCCGAATATATATGAGCATATCAAGTTGTGCACTTGTCCAAAAACATGGTTTCCATTAATATGGGGTCGGTCACTATATTTTGGAACTTGGAACATGTCTACATTTCAGCTACAAGGGTGTTAGTGAGATGCGACACTGATTTTGGATAATTAGACCTGGCTCACAGACGGATCTCATAGAAGATCCTAGTCCAAAAACATGGTCTTCATTAAAATAGGTTGGTCTCTCATTGCTCTTTCAGAAGGATTTCCCACTAGATTTTGAAACATGGAACATATCTGCATTTTAACTGAAAGGTTGTTAGTGAGATGCAACACTGATTTTGGATAATTAGACCTGGCTCACGGATGGATTGCATTTTTCGACCTTGGTAGGGTTGATATGTACTTAGATGGACCATGTTAAAGCAGGAAAATACCAATCCTTGATTGGATTTAGCCCTGGTGGTCTTGCTCACAATAATATTTAAGGCAGTGCTTCTCAGCCATAATTTTGTGGAAGCCTGATGTCTCTTGGACTCTGGTTGGGGGTTCCCCTGGTCGTTGGCAACCTGTCACATTTACAGTATTGGAGAGCACAGCTGTCACTTGTTCCTCCAACTGTTGTCAAAAACTAGCCAAAAGAAACAAGATTGTGTTCATCACGCTCAGCAACAAAATTAAACTGTAACAGAAAAGTGTCATTGCTGCAAATCCAACACCTTGACAATGCTGACCATGTGGTTGTGGTCGTATTAACATAATCCACCATTAAGGGGCTCTTCTAACTCCTGCATTCTCATGGTTCCTGGAGATTCATCTGTAAGACCAGGTACCAGATGGTGAAGCATGACTCATTATTAAGAGTATGCAATTCCAGAGCTCTGGAGGTCCTTGGTGGTTGGCCAGTTGACTCATGCTCATGGATGACCAATTTTATTTTCTTGGACAACCAGTTTAAGCACTGTGTAGTATGGATATGTGTACACTGCATGACGGCGCACCCTATTGGTGGGGGCTGCCAATACAAGGTACTGTACCTCATTGTATCCCATCCAAAATAAGGCCAGGCTTGTTTGTGTCTCTTTCCTCTCTAGAATAGTGATATCACTAAGGACTGATGGTGCCTAGTGATGAAGCATCAGAAGTTCAGAACTTCTAGACCCCATAACCAGATGAGAATGACGACAAGTCCCCACTGTTGCAGAATTATAAATGCAACATGGTAAACTATCGCACCTTAACATGCAGGTAAGTTTTCTAGTTTATGTATGTATATAGGAAGATGTAGTGATCGAGAGAGCCTGGTGCTATCAGGGATCATGTGTTCTGGAGGAAGCCCTAGTCTTAGCACTACGACTTCTGGTTTATGTATAGCCTGATGTATATGACAGTCTGTTTATGCAAGATAAAACTTTCTCACTGGGTAGGGTACTTAAAGAACCCTGCACCATTTTACGACAGTGATGTAGCTGACGCAAGAATGCACTTTATACTATTGCACAACTGTCAATGCAAAAGCCATGACGCATTCTCTGTTCGTGCCGCCGGTGTCTACATTTCACCCATTTTGCAAACATGATATAATTATTTCGTAACGTTGAGTGCATGCTCTTCAGACGAGTGACTGAAAGCAGAACTTAGAGCTCCTAGCAGGACAAAAGCAAATCATTTTATAGCCTGCAGCAGAGGACGGGTTAATCCTGGGGCCTGGAGTAACATCCTGCAGTAACGCATTACTCACAGCTCAACACTCAGTCGCCAGGGACTGAATCGGGCTGCTCCAGGTCAAGAGAGGGACCCCCCCTCCTCCTTCCTTCATCCGCTGCTCCTCATCTCCTATTGGAGTAGGGGCTGTAATAGGATACAAGCTCTCCCCCCCTCACTCTTCTGTTTCTCAAAGCACAAAGGTTTAACTGCAGGGGAGAGAGAGCTGTTTGTAAACCACTCAAGATGCAGTTCATTAAAAGAGTTGGAAGGGGGGGGGGGGGTTAGAGAATGGGCAAGCCATCAAGTCTGACATAAAGCTGGTCTCAGTGCCCCCCATCCCCCAGCACACTCCTGTACCAGCCTCACCAAAATGTTCGGATGAGAAAAATTTACCAACCTCAAAAGTCATTGATATGTATGTGTGTATATATGTGTGTGTGTGTGTGTGTATATATGTATATGTATATGTGTATGTGTGTATATATATATATATATATATATATATATATACATATACATATCGGTTGCCCACCATATTAGCTGACCATCTAAAGACTCCATATTTAGGAACGAAATGTGAAGTCAGGACAGAAACGTTGAGCCAATACCGAAGAACTGGAGAAGTCAACCTTTGGTCTCATATGTAAAGTGACAACCGAAGCGTCCCATTGTATTGTATTTGGCGGTGTACACAAATTTCATAGGGCCCATAACAAAACTTTGTAAGATTCCCCTTACCTTGAGAATTCTGCCAAATTTATAATTTAGGAATTTTTTTATTTTGAAAAATAAAAACTCGCCATTCACCTCACTCCCCTTATAGAACTTCTGTGTAAGAAAAAGTGGAACAGGTGCTTATGACCCTCATTCTAAGCACCATATGCTGCAGCCAGGCTCCTCTATCCGTCCAACCGCTACAGTGGTGCTACTAGTCTGTGCCAGACACTTCACTGGTTGCCCTCCACCACAGAATACAAACTTCTCACCCTCACCCACCAATCTCTCCACAGCGCTGCACCTCCATACATCTCATCTCCATCTACCACCCTACTCGTGCTCTCCGTTCTGTTAGCAACCTAAGATTAATAACTCCCATAATTCGTACCTATCACTCTGGTCTTCAAGACTTTTCTCAAGCTGCACCTACTCTCTGGAATACTCTTCCCCGGAATATTAGGTCAATTCACAACTTCTCCGCCTTCAAACGTTTGTTTTCTGTCAGCGCGCGGCGTCCGATGGCCTCCCGGCGTCTGCAACATTACAGAGCATGACAGAAAACACCGCTTTAGAGACGGCAGTGTCACTGGTTCAGAGTTATCATACATGGACTGGGCCCCGTAGATTTACCATCTAAAAGGTCGGCGGAGACACCACTGAAGTACTATTATATCCTTCTAATTACTGGGCCCTGGCAATTAGTCAGTACTACACACGGCAATACAGACACATCTTTCTGCATGTTACAACTCATAAAGTCAACCATAACCAGGTGGCTGCTACTACATGGAGATATCGGGTATAACGCCCTCATCCATGATACGCAAGTAGACAAATATTTATCAATGTCATAACTACCAATTTAAATATCATTTAGATTCTAAGGCACTATTTATACCCCTGTTTCTGAATAATTATTATTATTATTTATTATTAAAGCGCCATTTATTCCATAGCGCTGCACATATGAGAAGAGGTGCACATACATAATACAGACAATTACACTAATCATAAACAAGACGAGTTACAAACTGGTACAGGAGGAGAGAGGGCCCTGCCCGTGAGGGCTTACAATCTACATGGTATGGGAGAAGGACACAGTAGGTGCGGGTGAAGTTGGTCATGGCTGTATAGAGGCAGCAGGGTCACTGGTTGTAGGCTTGTCTGAAGAGGTAGGTTTTCAGGTTTCTTTTGAAGGATTCCACTGTAGGTGAGAGTCTGATATGTTGGGGTAGCGAGTTCCAGAGTGTGTTGAATACAATTTGGTTCCCTGATGAACCCGAGTACAGTAAGGGTGAAATGCGTCGGGACAATGGTGTCATCAACTTAGATGGCATCATAATATCTATGAAATAAAGGGATATTGATACCACCAACTCTAGGTGATGTCAAACATTCTGTTATGAATATGGGATTATGTGCTATCTGACAACTAATAGTATGTATCTACAAGTATAAGCAGGAGATAGACTAATCATTTCATGATCTGTCTCTAAACTTTCATTACTTTTTATGGTATATTTGTTTTTTGTACCTTTTTAGTGGTTAGCTATTACAATAACGATTAACTATTAGGTTAGCATACAATAGCTACCAAGGACATCCCGACTCAGGGCATTCAGGAGGTTTCTGATACGGGATCGCCCCTATCGGGGCGGCCATTCCATTTGTAGGCAGGGCACAAATAGCGAGAGGGTCAGCTATAGGGAGAGAGCCCATAGCTATATATTGGGCCCAATCTCTGCGAGCCCATAGCTATATATTGGGCCCAATCTCTGCGAGCCCATAGCTATATATTAGGCCCAATCTCTGCGAGCCCATAGCTATATATTGGGCCCAATCTCTGCGAGCCCATAGCTATATATTGGGCCCAATCTCTGCGAGCCCATAGCTATATATTGGGCCCAATCTCTGCGAGCCCATAGCTATATATTGGGCCCAATCTCTGCGAGCCCATAGCTATATATTAGGCCCAATCTCTGCAAGCCCATAGCTATATATTAGGCCCAATCTCTGCGAGCCCATAGCTATATATTAGGCCCAATCTCTGCCATTCCTAGCCCCAAAGCTAAGTATCACACACACGCAGCTCTAAATCTTCTGCAGTCTTACATATTATAAAAGTGGCTTGAGTGAATCTCAATGGAAGCTGTAAAAATCTCTTTGTACTGAGGCCCACCCTAGTGGCGGCTGAAGGAAAATGGAGTGGTTTCATGTTGGGAAGCAAGAGAAGGAGTTCAGAGCCAAGCCCCTTCCCCTCATCATGGGCCCCATAGCAGTGGCGAGTACACCACTGGTCATTAGGATGATGATCCCCAACCTTATTACCATGCAGGAAGCAGCGGCTATATATTTCCAATCCAGGAAAACCATAGCCATGAGATAAACGTTGGCCATGAACCAGCAGTAGAAGTAGATGCCAAGAACCCAAAGACAATGTGGGCCATTAATCAAAGGCCAGCATTTTATGCTGGTCTTTGGTAGCCCCTGCGCTGCAGGAGGATGTGCCTAATCATAAATTAGGTGCAACCTCTGGCAGTCTATGTACCTAGATGGAAATCCTCTGTCCCTGACTGGAGTAGATTTAAAACGTCATTTACGCCTAGAAACAAGGGTAAATGTTAGTGAATTTGCAGGGGCTGATGACCCGGTCCGGCCCACTACTCTCCACTCCTTTGTGATGAGGACTGCGTAAAAATGTTTGTGGAACAAAATTTTATCACACGGCTGTTTAAAATTTTCCGACTTTTTTTTACATAGAAAACTGGCATAAATCATCTTAATAAATGACCCCCAATCTGTTTAATATGGTTCAAAATTTGATTTGCGGTCATGTGTCGGGTGTGGAAACGTCCATTAGCAGCTGATTGGATGTTATACTAGAGGCAGATGGAAGGGAGTAACAGATAACTGCAGGATCTGACTATACAGGGTAGGTTTGTAGTCTGTTACCTTGGAAACACAGAAGCATTTGGGCTGAACACACAAAAATGGTTGATTCATTTATTTTCAATCCGTTTTGACTTGTTAAAAAATGGTTGCAAATATGAACAAAGCATTAAGATCACAGGCTTGTAGGTAGCTATCATCAGGGGTTGGAATTACCACGGGAAACATGAAGTTTCTTTTTAAGACACTGAAAATCATGCTAACTCCATACCTCGCGTGTGCTAACTCCAGTTACTCTGCAGTCTGAGGCTGACCACAGAGTAAGATCATATCATCTTCATAGTTGTGAGCGTGTACGTACTTGTCAATATAATGTTGTGCAGTAATCCTATAGACTTGCTAGTACGTGGTTCTCCATGACTGGCAGACGCAGGGTGCAGATGTATACATTGTTAAGCTAGCAATTCACAATAAGTCTACTTGCAGGTTCAGCCACCCATGGAATGTGTAAGGAAACCTCCAGACTCTTCCCCGACCTCTGATGTAAGGTTTAAAGGTTTGGTGAGGATTGGGCATGTTGTTTTTCAACTGCCCGATCCTTTTGTTCTCAGGTGATAAGCCTCCAGAGGTGTCTGATGTTAGCTTTCTCCCCTCTCCCCTAGCCGAGCATGCATATGTATGGGAGGATCTGAAGAGCTAGCTGTCAGCTGAAGGACTGTATGGCCAGCTTTAGATGTAGGGGTCTAGAAAAGCAAAACTCTATAGGAATAAGGATTCTCCTTACTATGTGTGGCTACTAATAGTCTACTTTTTTTTGCAGTTAAAATCATTGTGATTTTCTTGTTATGGGGAACAGATCCTGGGGAGCTTGTGCTTGTATACAGAAGCTAATCTGAAAATAAGACCTGTAGTGTCAATCATGGTTGTGGGCAGGGCAGCAACCTGATGAAGAGCTTCTAATCATGGTTGAACTTTCCTGATAGATTTCTCTGAACAGAAGACAAGCCGGTCTGCAGTGTGTGTGTGGAAACAAGCAGTTATAGAAAACAAACCAAGCAAAACTGTAATGACAACCTTTTAGAGAACTTTTTTCCTTTAAGAGCCTCTGTAGTGAAAATGTAGTACCATGTGGTGTCCACCAAAATTAATGCAACCACATAAAACATGGCCAAATAGGTCCACTATAGCAGGAGACACTTTTACCTATTGCCCTGACCAAGCAGAAGACCAAGGTGGATCCATCAAAGTTATGAATAGGTGCCAGCCTCTACATAACTTCGGCGTATCCAGCGCTGGTCTAAATGTAAGCCAGTTTCCTAGCTGTCTTACATTTAGACCTGTCGGCCCGTCCCCTTCCCCACCCACACCGAGCACCTGTTTTTAGACCTGGAGTGAGCTGGAAAAAGTCGCAGTCGTAAATTGCCCCCCAAGTCCCTAAGACATCCATATAACCTAACAGAGTATATGGATGGGTTGTCTCGATGAGACAACCCAGGGGATTCCACACAGGTCTTGGTGCCAGTTTACATCTTTGGACAACCCCATTAAAACCACCTATACATGAAGAATGACCTATGGTCTCACCACTACCAACATTTAATGAAACATCTCCGTCATTTTTCACCTGCACTGTCCAATTCTTGGCCCAATTGCTGCACCAGGCTTAAATATGGAAATAATCAAAATTTCACCAAAAGAAGCTTCCGAAAAAAATTGAAGAGGATTTTTTTCCCCCCTAGCATTTCATGACTGTCAAAACAGAGGATACTTGCTGAAGTAATTTTCCAAAAAGTTTGATGTGTAGTATGTAGACCCCCACGTGGCTCCAATGAACCGAACGTCATAGGGTTCTACGATGAGCTAAGTTTGGTTCGATAGAATTTCGATAGAAGTATCCGGGTCAAGTCCCATAATACAACAGTAAATTACAACTTTGGTTTCTAGCTGCTTCACCCTGCAAACCAGAGTTTAAACCTTTTCTAGCCCCCAATGTCCTCTCAGTCTTAGAAGAGGGTGCACACAAGTTTGACACGTTCCAACACATAGCAGCTAAAGTCTTCTAGGTACAGAGCCAGGTCCTGGGATTTGCAGAGTCCATATTTGCCACAGCTGGCTAATGTGAAATGGCTAGTATAGCCCACCCCCTCCCCTTCCACCATCACCTCCTCCCCTCTTCTTTATACTTAGGGGGAGGGTTGAAGCTGGGCAGAGTTTGGGAAAACTCCCTACTGGTGTCAGCTGAGCAGATAATTGAAAGGTTTCTGTCCAACTAGCTGAAACTAGTTGGGAAACACAAAGGAAGAGATAAGAACACAGTCCTCTCTGCTCCTGGTACTTCTACGCAACACACACTCTCCACAAGGACCAGGAGGCCAAGAATAGAGCCGGGGCACAGGTAAGGAGGACTGCGGCTGTAGTAGATAACAGAGGAACTGGGAAGGGGGATGCAAAAAAAGTTTGGAGAAGTTTTTAGAATCCCAGCAGCTGCTCACTGCTCTGGATATAGAAGATAATTTTTCTGCTACAGGTTTATACATCATCCTTGGAATTGTAGCAGTCTCCTTTCTATATTTATTGTCAATATATTCTGCTGTGGGACACACATTGACCAAAGCATCTAGTAACAATCAATCAGAAAGACGTTGCCCCTTAGACTATAAAAATCAATGCCTCTGTATACACACACACACACACACACACACACACACACACACACACGATGAATGCATTAGGGTATACAGCTAGCCTGAAGAAGATGCTCCTTCTAGTACAACCTTCTAGGCACTTATTCAATGTCATAAGGTTCTTGACCTCAGAGATGGCCCCGACCCCCTTCCCCCTTAACAACATACCGTGTCCATCAAATTGCTGGAAAAGGTCAGTGGAGTGGTGCAGTTGTGAGGGTCAATGGGTATTGAGGTGAAGAGGACATGATGAAGGTTGCAAGGATGTGTAGGAGATCCAGATTCTTCAAAGCTATGAGAAGAGTTCATACCACGCAGAAGGAAAAGTTCTTTATATCTTTAAGTGGTCCACCAACTATAATAATGTTTTCTTGTATTGTGTATTGGAACATGTTCTGGATGTCCCTCCTGGCTGTCTTCCCCTTGTCTAGATGTCCTCCATGCCCATCTTACATCTTCTAGATGCCCCCCATGCCCATCTTCCCCATTTCTAGATGTTCCCCAGGCTCGTCTTCCCACTTTCCAGATATCCCCCAGGCTCATCTTCCCCCTTTCCAGATTTCCCCCATACCTGTCTTCCCCCTTTCTAGATGTCCCCCATACCTCCATACCTGTCTTCCCCCTTTCTAGATGTCCCCCATACCTCCATGCCTGTCTTCCCCCTTTCTAGATGTCTTCCATGCCCATCTTCCCCCTTTCTAGATGTCTCTCATGTCCAATTTTCCCCCTTTCTAGATGTCTCCCATGCCCATCTGCCCTGCTTTCTAGATGTCCCCATGTCAGCATTACCTTTTTCTAGATGTCCCCCATTCCAGCCTTCCCCCTTTTAAGAAATCCCCCATTCCAGCCTTCCATCTTTCTAGATGTCCCCCATTCCAGCCTCCCACCTTTCTAGATGTCCCCCATGTCCATCTTCCCCCATTAAAGGCCCCTTGACATTGTTTAAATAACAAAAGCGGTTGTATAAATCATAAATCAGTACGCTCTTTCCTATGCAGAAGACTGCAAGCCAGCTAGGGGACAAAAATTCCTTTATTCTGGTACCTACAAAAGAACCCCCCCTCAAATTCCACCCACTTTATCCTAAGGTGCACCCTGGGGAGCATAAGAATATAGTCACTCTCTTCCAAAGTTGGAGGAGAATGATGACCTGGGAGGTATTTCTTACTGAATCCAATTATTAAATGTATTTATTTATTTATTTTTTAAGTTGCTTGTTTTGAAATTTGTTGCAATTTTTATTCTGAAAATTTCCTTAATTACATTATTTTTCACATCATTTTCTTTCTGTCTGATTCTATCAGGAAAAATACACAGCGGTGGCCGATAGAAAGCGCAGAGCTGGCAATTACTTATCTAGGAAGTTTTAGGGCAAGTCTTAATGGACACATACATAAAGGAAGTATATCGAGAAAGTAAATATGAAGCAAATGGGAAGAGACATTAGATTGTGGGGCAGACTGGAGGCAGGGGCTGCTTACCATCTGCACAGCGCAGCAGAATATGTTGGCACCATATATTATTGGGTAATGGTAAATAACTTTTTGTCTGGAAGAATGAGAGAACACTTTTTGGAGAATATTTTTGAATTTGTGTTTCTTTTTCTTCCCTCCATTATATAAACTGTCATCCATGGAGCGACAAGTGTCACCTTTGCTCATTGGTGTAACTATAATTTATAGGGCCCCATAGCAAATTAAAATGTGGCCCCCACCACCTAGGGTAAGAAAATTAAAACTGTAGCATAAGTAGCAATAATTAAAGGTACATATAAAACACCATATATCAGAAAACACACATATTGTTATACCCCACAAAAAGTTACAATATTCTTGCACCTGATTGGGCCCCTTCAACCTGTGGGCCCCATAGCAAGTGCTATGACTATATTTACGCCCATGCCTTTGCTAAGTCGTCCATCCTATTACGTATTCACCCCCCCCCCTTTGTTAACCTGTTCCCCACTCCATTAAACTCCAGCAATCTCTCTCATGTGGCTTCTCAAATATTTATGCAGCTTTTAATATGTTGGTATTTGACCGACATCCAAAAGCTCTCAACCCGCGGATTCCCAAACGAATGAGAGTCCCCTATTTCCTTAAGCACCGCGATCCAGTTAAAGTTAATTGGGCAATTAATGCGTAATCCTGAATTTGGAGACGTGAACATGACATGAAATGCCGGTCCTGATCCTGTGTGTGTTTTAAATCCACAGAAGTTGTGGCTCTCGGCCAATGCTAACATTATATTATTGACTTTAAGGAGAAAAAAAGGAGAGACGGAGACTGAGACCAGTTTAAGAGCCGAGTTATAAAAAGCTTAACTCTGTTACAGTACTTAGTGGTGCAGTCATTCACATTGTAAGAGGATAGATAGATAGATAGATAGATAGAGAGTAACATAGTACATAAGGCCGAAAAAATATATTTGTTCATCCAGTCCGGCCTGTTACCCTGCAAGTAGATCCAGAGGAAGGCAAAAAAAAAAAGTGAGGTAGAAGCCAATTTTTCCCACTTTAGGGTAATACAAAATTCCTTCCCGACTCCAATCAGGCATCAGAATAACTCCCTGGATCAACGACCCCTCTAGTAGCTATAGCCTGTAATATTATTACGCTCCAGAAATACATCCAGGCCCCTCTTGAATTCCTGTATTGTACTCACCATCACCACCTCCTCAGGCAGAGAGCTCCATAGTCTCACTGCTCTTACCGTAAAGAATCCTCTTCTATGTTTGTTTACAAACCTTCTTTCCTCCAGACGCAGAGGATGTCCCCTCGTCACAGTCACCGTCCTGGGGATAAATAGATGATGGGAGAGATCTCTGTACTGACCCCTGATATATTTATACATAGTAATTAGATCTCCCCTCAGTCGTCTTTTTTCTAAAGTGAATAACCCTAATTTTGATAATCTTTCAGGGTACTGTAGTCGCCCCCCATTCCAGTGTTTGCTTTAGTTGCCCTCCTCTGAACCCTCTCCAGATCTGCTTTGTCTGCCTTGTTCACAGGAGCCCAGACCTGTACACAGTACTTACTCCATGTGTGGTCTGACTAGTGAATTGTAAAGTGGTAGGACTATGTTCTCATCACGGGCATTTATGCCCCTTTTGATGCAACCCATTATCTTATTGGCCTTGGCAGCAGCTGCCTGACCCTGGTTTCTACAGCTTTTTAAGTTTGCTGTTCACTAAAATTCCTAGGTCCTTTTCCATGTCATTGTTACCCAGTGTTTTACCATTTAGTATGTACGGGTGACTTGCATTATTCCTTCCCATGTGCATAACCTTTCATTTGTCAGTGTTAAACCTCATCTGCCACTTCTCTGCCCAAGCCTCCAATCTATCCAGATCGCTCTGTAGCAGTATACTGTCCTCTTCTGTGTTAATTACTTTACACAGTTTAGTGTCATCTGCGAAAATTGATATTTTACTGTGCAAGCCTTCTACAAGATTATTGTTAAATATATTGAAGAGAATAGGGTCCAATACTGACCCCTGAGGTACCCCACTAGTGACAGTGACCCAATCTGAGTGTGGACCATTAATAACCGCCCTCTGTTTTCTATCATTGAGCCAGTTACTTACCGGCATACAGACGTTTTCTCCCAGTCCGAGCATTCTCATTTTATATACTAACCTTTTATGTGGTACAGTGTCAAATGCTTTGGAGAAGTCCAGATACACGACATCCATTGATTCGTCGCTGTCAAGTCTAGAACTTACCTCCTCATAGAAACTGATTAAATTAGTTTGACATGACCGATCCCTCACGAAGCCATGCTGATATGGCGTTATTTGCTTATTTTTATTGATGTACTCTTATTGATGTTTCTACTTTTATTGATGTTTCTAAGCATCTCTTAGAAAACCTTCAAACTGTTTACCCACGACAGATGTTAAACTTACCAGCCTATAGTTTCCGGGCTCTGTTTTTGGAACCTTTTTGAATATTGGCACCACATTTGCTATGCGCCAATCCTGTGGAACACTCCCTGTCAGTATAGAGTCCGCAAATATCAGAAATAAGGGTCTGACTATGACATTACTTAATTCTCTGTATGCCATCTGGTCCTGGCGATTTGCCTATTTTAATCTTTTTAAGACGCCGCTGTACTTCTTCCTGGGTCAGGCAGGGAACTTTTAATGGGGAATTAATGGATGGATAGATAGATATGGAGATAGATATGAGACAGATAGATATAAGTTACATACATACATAGATAGACAGAGACTGAGGCATCCGTTTAACATATACACGTGTATATGTTAAACATGGGACAAAAACCTGATGTGAACACTGCCTAAGAGGATCATAGAGTGTCCGGCTGCTGGAGGACCCTGGCGATCAGCTGTGCTTTTTGCAGGAACTCATCAGGAAGCGCTCAATTTTCCTGCAGCACCACCACAGGGGAAATGAAGTATTACACAATCCTCATTGAAATCAATAAGCTGCCTGTGTAATGTATGAGCGAAGTGTTCTGTGTAGCCTGTCTCCCGCTCTGTGTGATTGATGAGGGTCCAGAGAGGGAGACCCCCCCCCCCCCCTTCCTGTACTCAGAATTCCCTAATAGGGTATTTTTAAATAAGTTTTTCCAAACCAAACAACCCCTGTAAGTCATCTTCCTCTTCTGTCTAGTTGCAAAAAATTCTTTTTTTAGCAGCTTCACCGAAGAGGTCAAAGGGTGAGAGGTTATTCTTGAGGAACCTGCAGGTTGGAGGTCTCCAGAATCCATCGGGTGTCCTTCTGTGCTCCTCAGGCCTTTGTAGAGTTTATGGACGCAGCTGTGACTGGGAGGGACAGAAGGTGACTGTGTCTATACAATTGTAAATCGGGTTGTCAGATGTGTGACATCAGATAGCGATGGATGGAGGCGGCCAACTCCACCTTCACCAGGCCTGCTTAGGTCAGCAAAAAGTCATATCTGGCGCCACTTATCTCCTGGAAAACAATGCATCGGACATGTTAAGATTAACCTGGCAGATCCCTGTTCGCCCAAATTACCGTAGGATTGTACGAATGTTGATTCCTGATCATTGCCCCGTGTGTCCAGCGATCACACGGCGAGCACTGAGCGCATCTACTATATGGGCATTAAAAATCATAATTTTCGGCAGCACAACTCCCCGCGTAAAAAAGGACGCAATGACGACGGTAATATAAGCTGTAAGAGGACCAGTGATGGTAGGAACATATGATAAACGGGAATGTCCTATGAGTAATGTAAAAAAATTTAATCAGACATCATATAGTACATGGACAACCTCTTTCTAACAAAGCTAGTAACCAGACCTGTACCTCACATGGACCAAGAGATCTCCACATTCACTGCTCAAATTGCTCTGATAGATTTATTTCAGGTGGACAGCTCTGGGGCGTGTCCTTTCTGCTGAAGCTGGTGGCAGATGAAGGATGAAATTGAGCATGTGCTTCCATCTCATCAAGCAGGACAGACAAATTAGAGAGACCAAACAGCAGGTGGCGCTATACAGTTATATCTTAGTTATAATAAATTTTAAATTATATGCAATTACAAACGTATTCAGATCCAGGTGCTGGTCTGAAAAATGTAGAATATTTCTTGTGGGACAGCCCCTTTAAATACATGTAAGCAGGCGCTGATTGACTTGATGTATCATCGATCGGCACCCGTTACAGGCTGATTGGCCCACTGGGCCATAAATCCTAATGTGAAAGTGAGAGAAGTGGAAATTTCAAAGAAGTAGCATCCAGTATTGTTTGGCGGGTTTTGCATTTTAGTATGCAGGACATCACTGAAAAAGTAACCAAATAAAATAAGTAAATATAAAATAAGTAATTTAACCAAATAAAAAATTATTATAATTTCTTCCTTGCAGCTCACCAAGTACAGCGCCATCTACAGGATAGTGGCTGTGCTTGGTACTACATCTCAGCCCCATTGACTTGAATGGGACAGAGCTGCACATAGGCGATTTGACCGTTGAACGGGATGTCACTGGCCTAGGAAGAGTCCTCTTCAAACAACTGATCGGTGGGGTGCCGGGAGTCGGACCCTCGCCGATCTGATATTGATGACCTATCCTGAGCATAGGTCATCAGTATTAAACACCCGGAGAACCCCTTTAACATGTTAGCTGTATACCTGATACTTTAGTTCTCTGCTCTTACAAGACTTTTATACAGTTCCTATCTGATGATCCAGAACAGGGATGCTCAACCTGCGATCCTCCAGCTGTAGCAAAACTACAACTTCCATCATGCCTGTACAGCTATCAGGGCATGTTGGGAGTTGTAGTTTTGCAACAGCTTGGAGTGCCGCAGGTTGAGCATCCCTGATCCAGAATATTTGATGATCTGGAACCTATCAAGTCCTGGAGCTGCAGAATCAAAAGAATTTTCTTGTATGATATTAATTGCATATAAAATTCTTACAGACTGCAGTTTACTTCAGTGATCTCCAACCTGTGGCTCTCCAGCTCTTGCAAAACTACAACTCCCATCATACTGTGATAGCTGCAGCCTGTTACAGCATGATGGGAAATTGGGAATTGCCATTTTGCTACAGAATTGAGGAGCATTGCTTTACTTGGTAACTAACTGCTAGGTTACAGTAAGTACTCATTGGAATGCATTATATACAGATGTAGCTGAGCTGAGTCTGTCAGTTAAAAAAAAAAATATATATATTATTTTTTTTTTAGCTTTTATTCATCCATACCTCTTAGAATATATTTATTATGGTAATGTATGTTTTTCTGTTGCAGTTGAGTTTTTTCGATGCAGCAAAGATGAGTTTCTCAGATATAGCAGAGCTGCCTAAGCAAACTGAGCTCTGCTACATTTGTGTATTGCTTGGTCTGGTCTTTTATGTCTGAGGTTGTTTTTCTATTTCCCTTTGTGCTATATTATGGCGGTCTAGAACTAGGATTAAGGAATTGTGTGCACATGACTGACTGTAGTGTGAATCTCTACTTCGGTAAAGACCCCAGATGTGAATTTTGCCCCCCTGGGAGGGCACCATACTGGGTCCTGCGGCTGGAATGTGCCTGAGGCCATTGTATAGGGGATAGTAAGAGCTGCCTACATGCAACAGATATCAGCGAGGGCTGGACCATGAAGTCCTAAAACAAGGAGGAGGTGGGGGTAAAGCTTTTATGGGTCATATCCGACCCATGTGATATTTGAGGGTCCAGTGTATTATGTATGGCACGTAATGCCGCAGGGCTGCAGAATGATTTTATTCTGAACAATTGCCGCATATAATGAATATATAATGCAGAAGTTATTATAGGGAGTCGCTGTCTGCAGCGCTCAGGCTCTTTTCGTAACCATAGTAGACTTTAACAGGGAGAAATAGCGTGCAATTGAAACTGATGCAGCTACCACCCGCTCTGCATTGTCACGTGTTCACCCCAAAGTGTTACCTATCAGGCATAAGTGGGGTGAAATGAGATATCCCTTTAAGAGAGTTTTCTGGGTTTTACACTGGTGGCCTATCCCACACCCCATTTACTGGTTCCCCATTGCCTCTTCATTACAGTACCCTGTATAGCGACCTCCACATACATTTGGCTGAGCCTGGTACTGCGGGCAGGACCCTTTATGCAGCACCAGACACAGTGGCAGCCGCACAGTGGAGGAATGGTGTTGTAGCCACTTACGTTGCCCCTTCTAATCATTGAGGCACCCAGAGGTGATCAGACCAAAGCCGTCCATGCACCTTAGATGATTTGCGAATGGGACCTCTAGACTCTCCCGCTATGGGCTTATGCACAAGGCCGATGATTGGCCGTTCCGTGCATTGGGGACCGCAATTTGCGGTCCCCAATGCACTGGCAACATCCGTGCGGATTCCGCAGACGGATCCAGACCCATTCAACTTGGATAGGTCCATGATCCGTCCGCACTGCAAAAAAATAGAACATGATCAATTTTTTTTGTGGTGCTGAGGCACAGAGAGAAACCCCATGTAGTGCTTCCGTGGGGTTCCGTGCCTCTGTTCCGCACCGCACATTCCGGATTGCAGACCCATTCAAGTGAATGGGTTCGCCTCCGTGATGCAGGGTGCACACAGCCGGTGCCCGCATATCGCGGACCTGTTTACGAGCCGGACACGGCCGGGCAACGCCTGTGTGCATGAGCCCTATGGCAGGTGTTGAGGAAGATAAGGATCGGGTATGTTGGATTTCAGCTGCCCGATTCTCTTGTTCTTGGGCAGACACCTCAGAAAGCCGCTTCCTTCCAACTTCCTACTGAGAACACATGCATGCTCGGCCAACTCAAGCTTGCATGTGTATGGAGATATTGGGAGTGATAAACTGATAGAGCTGAATGCACATGGTGCAGATTTGTATGCAGAAAATCCACATGAAATCCACACCAAAGCCGGAAAAAAAAAATGCACATAAATCTGCAATATTTATCGTGTTTTTGTGTGGTTTTTATGCAATTTCTTGGTGCAGATTTTCTGCAGATCTGGTGAAATCCGCACAATAAAAATGCAACAACAATTGACATGCTGCAAATGTCAAAATCTTCACATCAGGTAAATTTTTCCAAAAAAGCAAAAGGTACATGAAATTTGTGTAATCTCATGCACTTTGCTAGTGCTGTATTATGCTGCATGAAATACACACAGAAAAACTGCACTTAAACCACATCATGCGCAGGACGCCTTAGGATAAGCCGTCAATGTAAAATTGCCCTTTTGATAGTAAAACCTATTGATTTGCCCTCCTATAGACATTAATGGAGACTGACCACAAATACATGGGCACTTCTTCACTGGGAATAGGGATCGGGGGGCCCCGACTGTCACACCTCCACCAATTAGACATTTCTGACATATTCAATGTGCATAATAGTAATAAAGGACGGCACTCGCTGTTCGTAGCAAACATTCTCTTTATTGCCACATATCTACCGTATATCTGTGACGCGTTTCGGCACAGGCTGTGCCTTTGTCAAACATATTCAATGTGCATGTCATAAACCCTCTTTAAAGAGGACGTGTCACATCTGTTTTAGCAAATAATCGTATTCCACTTGACGACAATTCTGGAGCATCTTTTCAACTCTCTGCTGTACAATTCCTCTATTATTCCTGCTAGATGTGTATGAATGAAGGTATAGCTGGGTGTTACCAGTTGTGGCTGTATCCCTGCACAGTCTGACACTATCCATCAGTGCTTCCAGCGTCAGACTGTGCAGGGACACCCCCCCCCCAACTGGTAGCACCCAGCTGGACCTTCATTGCAAACTGCTAGTAATTTATTCATGAATAGAGGAATAGCACAACGTAGAGTCAAAAGAATAGATGCTTCCGAATTTTTATTACAAGGGGAAATGCAAGTAGTTACTAAAACAGACAAGTCAGGAGAGGGGACGGGTCTTCATTAAGGTTCATTGTGTGATAGATCCACATTTTAAGAATTTTAAGTATTAACACATTGAGATACTATACAGGGAGGGAAGTAATATGAAGTACGGACCCAGATCAACTCAAGAAGGGACATTAAAGGGAACCTGTCACCTCAAAAACGCATATAAAACCGCCAGCATTACCTCATAGTAGCCCCCAGTCTGTTAATAATCATATGTTTGATCCGTTAGTCTGATGCGCCATAGATTCAAGAAACAATGTTTTAAGCAGCATCTTGCCGGTCAGATTGAAGTCAAGGTAAGCACGCCCCCTAACCGTCCCCTCTTTTATTAGATTGACAGCCTGCAGCGCGTCCGGGATCGCCTAAGTCTCACGCATGCGCAGTGCGCCGCTGAAACCCGGCTGACAGCGGCAGCCGGAGACAGGATCGCGCTTAGCCAAGGAGCGCACCGCGCATGACATATGCGATCCCTGCCGCACTGCAGGCTGTCAATCTAACAAAACAGGGGACGGTTAGGGGGCGTGCTGCTTACCTTGACTTCCGTTTCTCAGAAAGCCATCAGTGAAATAAACATCCGTTAAAAATGACCGTTTTTGCCGGACATTTTTTAGACTTAGGCTTTTTTCAAACTAGCGTTAGGCTTGTCCCAGAACAGCCTGCTGGATGTCCGCTCCGGCCCCATTCACTATGATGGGGACGGGCGGGAGATGTGGCCTCAGCACGGCAAACATGCCGAGAGGTGGTCAGACAAAAACCTCAGTATGCCGGACAATCCTAATGCTAGTGTGAAAGAAGCTTTATATAGCGCAGACATATTCCGCAGCGCTTTACAGACATTACCGTCACGCTGTCCACAGTGGGGCTCACAGTCTACACTCCCTATTGGTATGTCTTTGGAGTGTAGGAGGACACCGGAGAACCCGGAGGAAACCCATGCAAACACGGGGAGAACATACAAACCCCATGCAGATGTTGTCCTTAGTCGGATTCTAACCCAGGACCCCAATATTTTGTTTATTTTATTTATTTGTTTATTTAATTTTCTCCCTTTATTATACGGAAGTATCATACAAAGCACATCTTTTTATACATTAAAAAAAAACACACAGCAACAAAAGAATAAAAAATGACTATTGAAGTACTAATGAAAGGAGGAAGAAAATAAAAAGGGAGGAGAGGAGAGATCACTTTAACCCTTAGGGCTAGTTTCTTTGAAAAGAGCTTTATCATTTATTGAGAATAAGATTTCTTTCTTGCCTATCCAAGATATGCATTAACTTTGAATATAAGCTCCCAAATATCAGGTGTCATTGGGGATTTCCAGGCATCTAGAACATGACAAAATACCACCTTACTACCTGTCGTATGTGTTCCATTTTTGATATTTAGAAGAGCCCAGATGTATCATAACCTAATTTTTTTTTTTATATTCGTTCTAATACTTTAGGGGAGATTTATCAAGACTGGATATTTTTTACGACGGTCTTGATCTGCTGCTCTGCCAGAGGATGCGCCTAATTTATGGCAAAGCACAAGCCTTGTCATATATTAGCCGCGTCCTCCGACAGTCTGTGCGGAGCCCATCTGCCCTGCTATTCCCCACCTTGGGTTTGGGATTTTGTTACCCCCAGAAAATTGGCGTAGGAAGATAATAAATCTCCCTCTTTGTGCCAGAATCGAATGACTATTTCACAATTCCACCAAACATAAGACAAATTACGGTACCTACCTCCCCACATATCGTCCAGCATAACTTAGGGGTAGAACTTATAGAGATTTAAAGGACACAGGTGCATAGGCATCTTGATGTACTAAGAGTGTCTTTCCTTCTGCTCAGACCACTTTAAATTGATTTAAATGAGAGCTGTGTAATACTTCATTTTCACCAGCGGTGTCACTGCAGGGAAATGAAACACTTCCTACCGATCGCCCTTACAGATCACAGATGATCACTGAGGATCCCAACAGCTGGAAAACCCCTTAACCTGCCATTCTTCTTACAATTCTATCCATAAAAACTGATGCTTGCTGCTCTTACGCATGAATTATAATATTTGTGCTTGTTTGTTAACTTCAACCTTTTCTTTTGCCCTCACAGGATGGACTTGCGAGCTTTGTGCGTCATTGTGTTGGTGGCAATTCTTGCTGTGAGTTCTCAGGCTGCTAAAAACAAAAAAGGTATGGCCATTAATATTATTGCCTACCCTTATCCAGGTTTCTCTTTAAATTTCATGTTTGCCCTTAAAGGAGAACTCCTCCCATATGTGTCACCAACCCAAAATCTCATGGGCTGTGCTCTACTTTATGGACAATTTATGTATGTTTAGGCATTGTCAATGAACGCATTACAAAGAGGTAATCTGAGACGATTTGAGGACCTATTTTCGCTAATAAAGTCTTTTTTTTTTTTAGGGTCCATTCACACGTCCGTAGTGTATTGCGGATCCGCAATACACCCAGACAGCACCCCCATAGAACTGCCTATTCTTGTACGCAATTGCGGACAAGAATAAGACATGTTCTATTTTTTTCCGGAGCTGGAAGATCTGGGCCGCGCTCCGGAAATGCGGATGCGGACAGCACACTGTGTGCTGTCCACATCCATTTCTGCCCCATAGAGAATGAATGGGTCCGCACCCGTTCTACAATTTGCGGAACGGATGCGGACCCATTCTACGGACGTATGATTGTGATCTTACTGAAAGGTTTCCAAAGGAGGAGTTCTCCTTTAAGATATCTCTATCTACCTCAGCCTTACACATTTTTTCTTCTCAACAGACAAAGGCAAGAAGGGAGCATCAGATTGTGGAGAATGGAAGTGGGGCAGTTGCATCCCTAATAGCAAGGACTGTGGTGTAGGCACCCGGGAGGGAACATGCGAAGAAGAGACACGCAAAATCAAGTGCAAGATTCCCTGCAACTGGAAGAAACCATTTGGAGGTTAAGAAAGATTCTTAGTCATGTCTATAATTTATATAGAAAAGTTCAAAAAGTTCTAGGATATACTTTAATAATGGTACATCTGTTCCTGCAACAGAACCCTAGTGATGCATATTAAAACACTTCCACATCTCGATACGGAGGTGTGTAACGTAGCGTGAATTCAAAAGATTTGAGAATGAATAAACTTACACAGGCTTAGTGAATAAATATATTTACTAAGTGTGATTATATATATGATAACACAAATAAATCACATACAGAATAATAAAAAGTAAATAATAATCACTAGCCTAAATATGGGGTAGGAATCCATCTGGCCATGCTATAACCCATGGCTGTCTACCACGTTATAACAGATGACCGACACCCCAGGGTGTACAAGAGATAGGGCAAACAATACTTACATCCTACCTAGGATGAAGTTCCTGGTCGAATCCCAATTAATCTGTTAGTGCAGACCAGACTTATTCTCATCAGCCCTTCCTCCAGTGTACATCACACATGTATCTGAGATCCCTTAGGAATGTGTTCTTATCAGCACAATGGGGGATGGGTACTGTCTCTAACCCACTTCATTACAAGGAAAAATTGTAAACTTTTACACAGAGTATTAAACAGAATCAGAGAGGACAGAACCAATCAGTACTTAAAAATACCCTTACAATACAGGTATAACTACAGGCTACGGGACTCCAATGCAAAATCTATACCAGGGCACCCCACCGTCAACCATGTGCCATTTATAACCATACTTTCCAACTCTCCAGGAATGTCTGGCAGGCTCCCAGAAAAAGGAGAGACCTCCAGGACTCCCAGAGCATTCCTCAAGAGTCTTGGGCACAGCATGGAGGGCTGCTTTCTCATAGGAGAACTGTAACTGCATGTGGTACCGCATTTCAGCGTCAATAGATGCACCTTATGGGGGCGATGCTCAAATGTGGTGGAGCAAGTTTCAAATGAGGGTGGGACACTGCTGAAACTGAGTCAGGGCTGAAAACGGGCACAACTATGAAAACAATTTGGCAGCACACTGGGTACGGTGCGACTTCGTACTTAACCTTCATAAATTTATAACACTGGCGTCTTCTAATATGGCAGAGGGTCCTTTAGCTACGTCCTATTTCGATATTCTCTTATGCACCATCTATTGATCTTATCCTTCCATGGATGTGCAGTAATGAAGGTGAAGAATGCCTTTCATTGTGTATCTAAGTGGCTTTGGCTGCGTTGATATTGGGAGCAGAAGAGAACGGCACTTCTACAAGAATACGTATCGTATAGTCTTATATGGCTAAATACGCATTAGCGCTTTGTACATGAATGTGACCTAGCATCTCATTTCAAACTCTAGGGCAGATTAGCACATTTTTATGGCCAGTATACGTTATCTTCCTGTGTCTCATGTTCCACAGCTGATTGCAAATACAAGTTTGAGGTGTGGGGTGAATGCAATGCGGAAACTGGTTTGAAGAGCCGTTCTGGGACCCTGAAGAAGGCTCTGTACAATGCAGTGTGCGAGCAAACCGTGCAGGCCAGCAAACAATGTTCCATCAAGACCAAAACCAAAGGTGAGCCAGATGACCAGTGATACAAAGGAGCAACTGCTCCACATCTTGGTAGGTCTAGGACAGTGGTCGGCAACCCGCGGCTCGCGAGCCACATGCGGCTCTTTTGATCCTTAGATGCGGCTCTTTGGTTCGGGCTGGCGGGTGGGCGGCCTTTCTTGCAAAATGTCAAGCTTTCAAAAGGTCCGTCATGCGCCTCCTGCCCCGTCTGTCTGCTCCTTCCACTTTATGAATGAAGCAGGCAGGCGGGGCAGGAGGCGCATGACAGAGGGTGAGATGTCACGCTGCGCACAGCAGCAGAAGGGCGGGCAGCGGCGGACTTTCAGCACAACACCGGCCATGTGAGGAGTGGTGAAGAGGCCGCCGCTCAGGTCCAGGAGGAGCGAAATGTCCTGCAGAAGAAAGGTAGGAGCTGCCCCCGGTGTGTGCACCGGCCCCACCGCAAGTGTCCCTGCCTCCTCCCTTCCCCCCCACTAATACATTACTTTACTTACTGGAGGGCACTTATGGGGGATATCTGTGGAGGGCACTTATGGGGGATATCTGTGGAGGGCACTTATGGGGGATATCTGTGGAGGGCACTTATGGGGGGATATCTGTGGAGGGCACTTATGGGGGGATATCTGTGGAGGGCACTTATGGGGGGATATCTGTGGAGGGCACTTATGGGGGGATATCTGTGGAGGGCACTTATGGGGGGATATCTGTGGAGGGCACTTATGGGGGGATATCTGTGGAGGGCACTTATGGGGGGATATCTGTGGAGGGCACTTATGGGGGGATATCTGTGGAGGGCACTTATGGGGGGATATCTGTGGAGGGCACTTATGGGGGGATATCTGTGGAGGGCACTTATGGGGGGATATCTGTGGAGGGCACTTATGGGGGGATATCTGTGGAGGGCACTTATGGGGGGATATCTGTGGAGGGCACTTATGGGGGGATATCTGTGGAGGGCACTTATGGGGGGATATCTGTGGAGGGCACTTATGGGGGGATATCTGTGGAGGGCACTTATGGGGGGATATATGTGGAGGGCACTTATGGGGGGATATCTGTGGAGGGCACTTATATAGCATCTTATGCTATATATGTGTCATCCACAGATATCCCCCATAGGTGCCCTCCACAGATATCTCCCATAAGTGCGTCATCCACAGATATCCCCCATAAGTGCGTCATCCACAGATATCCCCCATAAGTGCGTCATCCACAGATATCCCCCATAAGTGCGTCATCCACAGATATCCCCCATAAGTGCGTCATCCACAGATATCCCCCATAAGTGCGTCATCCACAGATATCCCCCATAAGTGCGTCATCCACAGATATCCCCCATAAGTGCGTCATCCACAGATATCCCCCATAAGTGCGTCATCCACAGATATCCCCCATAAGTGCGTCATCCACAGATATCCCCCATAAGTGCGTCATCCACAGATATCCCCCATAAGTGCGTCATCCACAGATATCCCCCATAGGTTCCCTCCACAGATATCTCCCATAAGTGCGTCATCCACAGATATCCCCCATAAGTGCGTCATCCACAGATATCCCCCATAAGTGCGTCATCCACAGATATCCCCCATAAGTGCGTCATCCACAGATATCCCCCATAAGTGCGTCATCCACAGATATCCCCCATAAGTGCGTCATCCACAGATATCCCCCATAAGTGCGTCATCCACAGATATCCCCCATAAGTGCGTCATCCACATTACATCCACATCTGTAGACAAGTTTAATAAACGTAAAAAATGATAAAGATAAAATGAAATAATAATCAAGATCCAAATAAAAGAAAGTACATATAAAAGTATGTAAAAACACACTCTGGGCTCATGCCCACGAATGTAAGGGCGCCGTGCCTGTGCTGCGGACCGCAAATAGCGGTCCGCAATGCACGGACACAGACCATGGGGCAGCTGCATGAGGATCGCGGACCCATTCACTTAAATGGGGTTCGCGATCCGCATCCGACTGCCCGCACCGCAAAAAAAGTAGCGCATGGGTCCATGATGCGGGCTGCACACGGCCAGTGCCAGTGTATTGCGGACCCGCCGTATGCGGCCTGCAATATGGCAACGGCGGGCACACAGTCGTGTGCATGAGCCCTAATAGTCCTCACTGGTACTGTTGACGCAATATTTTAGGTTTTAAAAATGTGGCTCTCGAAATAAATTTCAATCGTGGTTTTGGCGATATTTGGCTCAGTTGAAAAAAAAGGTTGCCCACCACTGGTCTAGGAGGTTGGTCCAGGAGGCAGTGGCATACCTTCACTGGAGGCAGACCACTGCTTTGGGGACCCAGGGGGAAGGAGTCTACAGGGCTGAACTCTTTTATCTTCTTCACAATCTAAAAATACTGCATTTTCATGCAGCTGCCACTAGGGGAGCTCAATGCAAAGAGAGTATTTCAGCTTCCTGAAATTGTAACTGCACTGAGCTCCCCCTAGTGGTGGCTGCAGACACCCAGCTTTATAATGGAAGGAAAGCAGGAGATCAATCAATATATTATGCTAGTGCTAGTTGTTTGGTGTAAATACATTCAAAACTATGGTGGTCAGAATGAGCACCTGTTTCACTTTTTTATGGGTGAGATGGTGGGAAACGTATTACAATTGTTTTTAAATTAAATTTTCTTCCGCGTAATAAAAAACCCCCATTAATTTGTTGCAAATCTGGGGTATTGCTTAGATGTGATTGTTGCATGCGTATTGGGAAACTGGGCGGGGCAGGGGGCCGATGCTAAATTTTGCTATGGGGCCCTATTACGTCTGTGCATGCCCCTGCTAGGAGGCTCCAAGCAAGGGGAATGATAGACGAGACCAAAATAAAAGGAGCTGAGGTCCATTGTTGTCTGCGACCAGTAGATCCTCAAGGACAATCCATATAAACGGTCTGCCTTTCTTATATTTCTGCTCAAGCCTTTCCTATCTTAGTGACCATCGACGGGAACTTGTCACTATGAACCTGCTATCCAACCTACTGGCACTGACACGTTATGAAGCAGGAGGAGCTGAGCAGACTGATGTTTAGTTTCGTGGGAAAGGATTCAATATAACTTGGAATATTTGAATTTCTTGCTCACATTGGCACAGTAGACGGTTCCTCCTCTGTGGCTGAGCCTTCTCTGTGTCAACGGATATATTAAGATTGTAAGCTTGTAAATCATTGTTAGGACCCACCCACTGGACTCTTAAGCTTAGAATGGGCAGGAAATAAAATGAAAATAAATAATTACAATTATACTAGCTATGTATCGCTCTGCTCACCACCTCCTGCTCTGTACCAGTGTGGTTTCTCCATCACAGCGGTGCTCAGGGAGTTAAATGGGGGTGTTATGGTGAAGGCCATGGATTTGGTGGGGAAAAAAAGGCTCCGTAAGGCACAAATGAGATGTGTATTTTTTTTTTCAGGCAAAAAAGGTAAAAGAAAGGACTAGAACGTGAACATCTGACACCCCAAGAATGGTCCCATGGGTTCAGCACCATCAAGAATAATGGAATCCACAGACGCCCCTTAAAACCTTTCTCCAACTTGCACTCTGTCCTGACCTCCCCCCTCTCCTCCTCCCAATATTTCAATTTTTTAATCACTAATGTCTTTAGGAAGAAAGAAAAAAAGTGTAAAAAGAAAAGAATCTCTTTCCTCTGACAAACTTAAACTGCCCCCCATCCTCTTTGCCTCCATCTTTAAAGTCTGATTTCTGCCTACATCGCCCCCCCCCCCCCAGTATATAAACTGCAACCCCTTTCCCCCTATACTACATGTACGTGGTTTCATATTTCTGTGTTTTTTAGGCAATTTCTTTTTTTCTTTTTCTTTTTTTTTTTATACTTTTTTTTTTTTTTAAATAAATGTACAGTTTGGATTTGTAGATCTGTTTGGGTATTTTATTCTTGCCTTATATTAGAGGATGATGATGACGACGATCAAGCAAAGGTTAGGGGTGTTTCACAATTTGATTCCTACCCAAACTGATATGTACAGAACCCAGTACAGAGACCACATTAAAAATTTGCAAATTATATATTGCATTATGCCTAGTGCAGGGCCTGAGGAGGAGGAGCATGACACCAAACAACACTTAAAAAAACTTGTGTCCTACATCAACTCAGGCCATGGACTAGGCAGAACACAGCGTATCGCTTTTCACTGGAGTGCCCCCTTAATATTAAAATCAATTGAAAAAGTTGATCCATCAGTTCAATCTGTTGTATTAATAGTCCTATTGAACTTAAAGGGATTCTCCGGGAAATAAGAAAATTAAAATGCTTAAATATTGCTTTATTATAAATATATTCTCAAATACCTTTCATTAGTTATAATGGCTCGTTTTGTCCAGGGAGCAATTATTAAGAGAAATAAAATGGCCACCGTCCTATTAGTACACACTGAACCTGTCCTAATCACATAGCAGGACAAGTTACTTCAGGACACTGAGCTAAACAGCTGCCTCATCCTCCTTCATGATAATGATCCTGAATACAGCTGATAAGATCTTCAGCTGAATCTCTGTAGGAATGGAGTTCATAAGGAGACATGAAGTACAGAGAGGATGGACAGGACAGGCTGTGGTAATGGAGACTGCATACAGGTGCTGCTGCTAATTACTACATCCTCACCTCCTCTCTGTACTTCATGTCTCCTCATGGACTCCATTCGAATTCAGCAGAAGATGTTATCAGCTGTATTCAGGATCATAATCCCTGACAAGCAGAACAGAGGACGAGGCAGCTCTTTAGCTCAGTGTTCTGAAGTAACTTGTCCTTCTGTGAGATTAGGACAGATTTTGTGTCGACTAATAGGATGGCGGCCATTTCTCCTTATGATTACTCCCTAGACAAAACGAGCCATTATAACTAATAAAAGGTATTTGGGAATATATTTATAATAAAGTAATATTTTTCATTTTCTTAATTCCTGGATAACCCCTTTAATGTAAAGGAAAAAAAACTGATGGGAGAAAGGTTCGGATGGTAGACGTCCATATGAACAGTCCCTAGAGGAGACCATACACTTAAAGTGAACCTATGACTGTGTTAGTAACAACTTTCATTCCCCATGTAAAACAATCATCTATTCTCATGACTCTGTTGTGCCATTCCTTTATTATTCCTAGAAGTTTGCAATAAAGGTCCAGATGGGTGTTACCAGTTGCCCTTGCACATTCTGTCACTGGTCACTCCACTAATGGAAAGGAGACTTCTGGCAGCAACATATCTCTCATGGGAGAAAAAAGATCAGATTTTGAAATCCAATAATCTATGTTTCCTTGAGAGCAGAGACACAAGACCCCCTACAGATGGACCAGTTAGATACCCCCCCCCCTTCCACCTCAATATCAGCATTTCTCTAATGTGTATCTTTAAGCTGCAGCCATAATGATATTTATGTAGTGCCTTGTATAACATGGCAATATACTTGCTGCCATGCATAATGTGTCATTCATCATGTGGTCAGATGCCCGGGAACAATATATATATTTTTTTCTTCATCTATGTCCAAAGTGCAGAATAATGATGGTTTCAATGCAGTGCATTATGGGAGCTCACATAGTTGTAAGAGTTAAAACAGTACCTGCTACATTTAAATCCCCCTTAGACAGCTACAGCGCTGCTTGAAAGTTTGTGAACCCTTCAGAATTTTTTATTTTTCTGCATAAATTTGACCTAAAGCGACATCAGATTTTCACACAAGTCCTAAAAGTAGATAAAGATAACCAAATCAAGCAAATGAGTCAAAAATATTAGACTTGGTCTCTTATTTATTGAGGGAATGACCCAATGTCACATGTCTGTGAGTGACAAAAGTATGTGAACCCTTGCTTTCAGTATCTGGTGTGACCTCCTTGTGCAGCAATAACTGCAGCTAAACGTTTCCGATAATTGTTGATTAGTCCTGCACATCGACTTGGAGGAATTTAAGCTCATTCCTCCTTAGAAAACAGCTTCAGCTCAGTTATGTTGGTGGTTACCTCCCATGAACTGCTCGCTCCAGGTCCTTCCACAACATTTCTATTGTATTAATTTCAGGACTTTGACTTGGCCATTCCAAAACCATCCTAAAGAATGTAGAATAATTTGTGTGCTTAGGGTTGTTGTCTTGCTATATGACCCACCTTCTCTTGAGATTCAGCTCATGGACCAATGTCCTGATGCGATGTGCCACTCCCCCCAGGGCCGCTTGTGTCCCAGGTTTTTAGGAATGCCGAGTGGTGATGTGGCCTTAACAGTTTTGTGTGTCACGGTGCTCCTACCTGGATACCGTCACTCCCCAGAGTTAGGTTCCGCAACAATAAAGTGGAGAGTTATTGTTGGTGGAGTAAGAGTCCAGACTTGCCAAAAGTTCACCAGCTGTACTTGAATAAACTTGTATCCAGACAATATTTGGTCTTTCTCTTGGCTCCAGCAGGTTTTGGGGTAAACTGGCACGCAAACTTAGTTACTTTGCTTTATCTTTCTCTGCCATGCTAGAGAAAGATGGTATCTTTGAGCATGGTGCCTTTGGCTGTTAAGCCCCTCGTAATACTCTGTCTATAAACTGTAAGAAGTCATGGTGCTCTATGAGCTGCTGCCCTTGGGAGACTCCTGCTTCAGGAGGGGGGAGCGCTCCCCTCACTCCAACATGTCTGCTCTTCTTCCAATTCTTAACTTCACTCTCAACTAACTATAGCTTTCTGCAACTCTTCCCTTGGTAGGAAGCAGGACTAGCCCACTTCTGCCCAAAAGGGGGAAGAATGGAATGGTTTAAAGATCTCTCTCTGCCAGATATACTGCTACCTGTTGGTGAACAAGGCACAGTACATGTAATACAATACATAAGTTACATAGCCATGTTATTTAGGCACAAAATCAAAGTACTTGGAATCAAATACACAGATGACATTATTGGTTAGCCATTAGAGACAGTAGCAGTGTATAGGAAAGATAGTGCCCGCTCTGGGGTACTACACTGACATTTTCCTTTGGAATTTGCTGGTAGAATTCAGAGTTCATTGTTCCATCAATGATGGCAAGCTGTCCAGGCCCAGAGGCAGCAAAACAGGCTCAAACAATGATACTACCACCACAGTATTTCACCGATAGGATTTAGTTTTTATGCTGAAATGAAGTGTATTTCTTTCTCCAAACATAACTTTTCTCATTTAAACCAAAAACGTTCTATTTTGGTCTCATTCATCCACAACACATTATTCCAATAGCCTCTGGCTTGTCCAAGTGATCTTTAGAAAAATGCTGATGGGCACCAATGTTCTTTTTGGAGAGCAGTGGCTTTCTCCTTACTATACTACCATGCACCCAATTGTCATTCAATGTACTCCAGATGGTGGACTCATGAACAATAACATTAAGTAATGTGAGAAAGACCTTTACTTGCTTAGAGGTTACCTTGGGCTCCTTTTTGAACTATTCTCTATGTTGGCCGACCACTCCTGGGAAGGATAATAATGGTCTTGAATTTCCTCCAAACACTATCTCTATTGACTGTGGATTGGTGGTTTCCAAACTCTTTAGAGATGGTTTTGTAACATCTCTTCTAGCCTGATGAGCATCAACAATTCTTCTATGAGGTCCTCAGAAATCTCCTTTGTTGATGCCATGATACACTTCCACAAACGTGTTGTAAAGAGCAGACTGATAGATACCTGTTCTTCAAATAAAACAGGCCAGTGGCATAACTAGAGTGTTATGGGCCCCAGTGCAAACTTTGGATGCCCCCCCCCCCCCCAATTCATACAAAGAGGCGGCAATTTTACACTAAGCCCAATGCATGGCTACACTCACCCAGTCCTAACTAATAAAATATGGTCCTACCTCATCCAGGGTGTCGCTGGCGTTGGCGTGAACAAGGTCCCTGTAGTAATAGAGGAAAAAATAATAATCACATAAGGTAGGGATGGTGACTGCCCCTGTGATATCACCAGCAGGGGGCGCTGTGTTGGTCCTGTAAGACTGAGCCATGCCAATGTATAGCAGGGTAATCTAGGACATTTCCTCTAAGTGCTACCACACAGTACTAATGCCCACCTTGTGGCCCCTTCACAAAAGTTATGTCTTTCTTGTGGCCCCCTCACAGCAGTTATACAAGATATGTTCCCCCCTCACAGTAGTTATGCCTAGATATGTTCCCCCTCACAGTAGTTATGGCCAGATATGTGCCCCCTCACAGTAGTTATGGCCAGATATGTGCCCCCTCACAGTAGTTATGGCCAGATATGTGCCCCCTCACAGTCGTTATGCCCAGATATGTGCCTCCTCACAGTAGTTATGCCAGATATGTGCCCCGTAACAGTAGTTATGCCCACATATATGCCCCCTCACAGTAGTTATGCCCAGATATGTGTCCCCTCACAGTGGTTATGCCCACATATGTGCCCCATCACAGTAGTTATGCCAGATTAGGTGCCCCCTCAAAGTAGTTATGGCAGATTAGGTGCCCCCTCACAGTAGTTATTCTGGATTTGGTGCCCCCTCAGTAAAGATGCCCACTTTTGTGCCTCCTCACTCTAGTTGTGCCTCCAGTCTGCAGCTTTATGAAGAAAAAAAAACACATACTTACCTTCTTCCCTGATGACGCGCTCCCACAATCACATCGCGCTGCTGGCTGTGCTGGAGTCCGATTCCTGGGCTGTCATCGCTCCTCCCACATCCAGCAGTGCCATGTGCGGCCTGCAGGGGGAGCGCTGGAGCTCAGAAGAAAAGTGAAGCAGGGGGCGGAGAGGGCCCGGTCGCACCCTCTGCGACCACAATCGTTACGTCCCTGCACCCTCCCAATTGTCATCCCATTGATTGAAAACAACTTCAGCTTTAAGATATATCTGCTAATCCTAAATGTTCACATACTTTTGCCACTCACAGACATGTAATATTGGATCATTTTCCTCAATAAATTAGTGACCAAATCTTATATTTTTGACTAATTTGTTAGATTTGCTCATCTTTATCTACTTTTAGGAATTGTGTGAAAATCTGATGCAGTCTCAGAATTAAATGCATTCAAATTAATGCAGAAATCTAGAACATTCGGAAGGGTTCACAAACTTTCAAGCAACACTGTGTAAAATGTACCTTAGATATAGTGCAGACAGAAAAGTTGTGTAGAAACTGCATATTTTGGGTCATTTCTGTAAATGTACATTTTTTCTCTATAACAGTACTGAGTGGGTGGGCTCTCACATGCTGCTCTGACCAATCAGATTTCTCCCTCTCCATCCCTTCTCTCCTCCCCTCTCACAACATAAGTCCCGCCAGAGCGGAGGGTCACCTCCCTGCTCCCCCTCTCACTGCCACAGCTTATTAGGGGGCGTCACCAGTCCTGGCCACATGTTCTGCCATGATCAGTTATGTGTTCTGAGCAGACACTGTTGCTGTGTATGAAGTAGACTTTACCCTGGTCTCCTGTTCTCTGAAGATCCTCTACTAATCAACATAGAGAAAGATTTAGTGGCAGACTCCCACATGGACACAGTGACCGGATCCAACAATTTCCTTTCATCAGTCGGACTTGGCAGACATTTTTTGTTTTGACTCATCTCTGACTAGGTTGGGAACAACCATATTCCTAGAATACTAGTAATTTATCCCCCTGCGGACACATGTCTGGCGGAGATACTGTAGGAGCTTCAGACGAAAGTACCAGAATTATGTCAAAACCGCAAATATTTTGTGGTCAGAGAACAGGCCGTAAATAATCTCAGTAGACAAAATGAAAAAATTGTTGAGGGGAAACTGCATCTGTCAGATAATAGGCTTCTATGTAAACGTTCCTTTTACAGGATTCCTCTTGTCATCTAAGCAGCAGTTTGTGCTCCAGAGCCGCTATTCCTGCTGTGGTCTTGTACAGGAGGATACGAGCATTCTCAGCCATTTTGAAGTCTTTTCTCACTTTCTCCTTCATCCTTTTTTGGTGCCATCTTTAAATTCAAGGGGATGACATGGAAATAGGGGTGGGCGGTATAGGCGATATGCAATATAAATTTGTGCCACGATATAGATTTTGTGCATATTGCCGGACTGCGATATGACCACGGAGCGGCAGTTCCGATCGGAGTCCCAGCAGTGTTACCATGGCAGCCAGGACGCTACTAAAGTCCTGGCTGCCATGGTATGTCAGTGAGTAGCATTATACTCACGTGCGCCGCATTGCTAATACTTATAGCTCACATGCGCCGTGGCCGCCGGGCGCTCCTTCTTCTCATAGGTCTGTGCGGCTCATTGCTAATGCTATAAGCATTAGCAATGTGCCGCACAGACAGAAGAAGGAGCGCCCGGCGGCCACGGCGCACGTGAGCTATAAGTATTAGCAATGCGGCGCACGTGAGTATAATGCTGCTCACTGACATACCATGGCAGCCAGGACTTCAGTAGCGTCCTGGCTGCCATGGTGACCGATCGGAGCCCCAGCATTACACTGCTGGGACTCAATCGGAACTGCTGCTGCCACCAATGATGTGGGGGGGAAGGGGGCCCCTGCCACCAATGATCAATACTGAGGAGGGAGGGTGGTGGGGCGCACTGCCCACTGCCACCAATGATGGAGGGGGAGGAGGGGGACCCTGTGGCCACTTCCACCAATGATTAATACTGGGGAGGGAGGGGGGGGGGTTTGAGTTACCAGACGGGGCTGATAAGAGGGAGAGGCTGGGGGCTGATCAGAGACTGGGGGGCACATCAGAGTCTGGAGGGCGGATCAGAGGCTGGGGGGGCACATGAGAGGCTGGGGGGCTGATAAGAGGGAGAGGCTGGGCGGCACATGAGAGGCTGATCAGAGGCTGGCTGCCATGGTCAGCTCCCTGCTGTTGTGTGCACAAAGCACCGGGCAGCAGGGAGAGTGTTAAGTCCTATTCACCCTAATAGAGCTCTATTAGGGTGAATATGACAAGGGTTCTAGCCCTTAAGGGGGCTAATAGTTTTTAAATAAAATAAATAAAAAGAAAAAAAATGTTTAAACCCCCCCAAATATAGAAAACAATATATTGCGATATATATTGCATATCGCACATGCTTAAAATTATATCTCAATATAGATTTTAGCCCATATCGCCCACCCCTACATGGAAATAAGGAAAACCCACTTGCACTCTGCAAGGAAAACTACTATTTGAGGGGTTGTCCAGTAGTAGGGCATTTGGACATCCCCAGCTCATGAACCCCATCTATTGAAGCAAAGTGCCTCCAGTGCCTGGGTGTGACCGCAACCACCCTCTATACTTCCACCAGTGCACTGAATCCTTCATGTGCCTACAATTTTTAATCAGCAGGACCAACCCTATCAGGAAGTATAGCTGGTTTAATAAGGTTTAGGCCGAATGCACACGGCCGTGTTCCGCGGCCGAGAGCGGTCCGTGGTATGCCGGGCTGGATTCCTGTTCAGAGCAGGAGCGCATGGCGTCATTGGTTGCTATGACGCCGTGCGCTTCATGCCGCCGCTGCTGTACAGTAATACACTCGTATAGTGTATGACTGTAGTGTAGCGGCGGCATGAAGCGCACGGCGTCATAGCAATCAATGACGCCGCACGCTCCTGCTCTGAACAGGAATCCAGCCTGGCATACCACGGACCGCTCTCGGCCGCGTGCATTCGGTCTTATACTGCTGATAAATGCTCTTTAAGCCACAGAAAACGTCATTATCTGAAATATGAAGGGAGATCTCTACTATTAAGATAATGGTCCATGAGATCTTCCACTGACTACATGTGGGACAAGACCTGGCTGGGCACCTGGGGCGGGTCCTTTCTCTGGCACCCTTTCCCCAATACTTCAGAGTAGTTAGGGTTATGTCCAGATATGTGCCACCTAATAATATCCACATTGTGCCCCCTCATGGTAGTTATGCCCACATTGTGCCCCCCTTAAAGTACTTATACTTTCATTGTATCCGCTTCACAGTAGTAATTCCCTCTGTGCCCCTTTCACAGTAATAATGCCCTCTGTGCCCCCTTCACAGTAGTAATGCCCTCTGTGCCCCTTCACAGTAATAATGCCCTCTGTGCCCCCTTCACAGTAGTAATGCCCTCTGTGCCCCCTTCACAGTAGTAATGCCCTTTTTGCCCCTTCCCAGTAATAATGCTTTCCGTGCCCTCTTTGCCCCTTCACAGTAGTAATGCCCTCTGTGCCCCTTCACAGTAGTAATGCTTTCTGTACCTCCTTCACAATAGCAATGCAATGCCAAGTGTGCCCCCTTCATAGTTGTAAAGCCCACTATGCCTCCTTCAAAGTAGTAATGTCCACTCTGTGCCCCTTTAACAGGAGCAATGCCCTCTGTGCCCCTTCACAATATTGATGCCCTCTGTATCACATTCACAGTAGTAATGCCCTCTATATCCTTTTCACAGTAGTAATGCCCTCTGTGCCCCCTTCACAGTAGTAAAGCCCTTTATGCCCCTTTCACATTAGTAATGCCCTCTGTGCCCCCATCACAGTAGCAATGCCGATTGTGCCCACTTCATAGTAGTAATGCCCACTATGCCCCCTTCAAAGTAGTAATGTCCACTCTGTGCTCCATAAGTTATGCCCTTTAACAGGAGTAATGCCCTCTGTAGCCCTTTCACAGTAGTAAAGCCCTCTGTGCCCCTTCACAGTAGTAATGCCCTCTGTTTCACCTTCACTGTGGTAATGCCCTCTATGCACCTTTCATATTAGTAATGCCCTCTATGCTACCTTCACAGTAGTAATGCCCTCTGTGCCCCCTTCATAGTAGTAATGCCCTCTGTGCCCCCTTCATAGTAGTAATGCCCTCTGTGTTAATAAAACAAAAAACACAGTACCTACTCACCTTGTCCCGTTCCTGAAGCTCACAGTCCTTTCTCCCCTGCAGACACTGATCTCTCTGCAGCACTGTGTGGGAGGAGCACAGACAGATTCCTGGCTGCAGGCTCCTCCCACACAGGCCAGCAGTGTGATCTGTGTCTGCAGGCTGAATGGTGGAGGAGGGAAGGTGTGGTGGTGCTGAGCATTCAGTGAGTGACAGGACTGCAGCTCCCCAGTGCTCCAGCAATGGTAACCCTCCTGAACGCTCCCCCCAAGGCCGGCAGTCAGCACCCGAAATACCTGGGCAAGTTCCGGAGCCCACAGCTCAGCTGCCCGAGGCCAAAAGCAATGAGCGCTTCCATCAATACAGATAGAGGTGCTCATTACTGGAGCGCAGGGAGCTGGGTCCTGTCACTCACCGCTCTGCTCCTCCCCTCCTTCAGGCCAGCGGCACTCTGAATGGTGAAGAAGGAAGACCTGCTCCACCATTCAGTCTGCAGGCACAGATCGTGCTGCTGGCCTGTGTGGGTGGAGCCTGCAGCACGAAAATCTGCATAGACTCCGCCCACACAGTGCTGCAGAGCGATCCGTGCCTGCAGGGAAGAGTGGACTGTGAGCTTCAGGAACGGAACAAGGTGAGTAGTTACTGTGTTTTTTTTTGTTTGCTTTTAATACAGAGGGGTCACAGAGGACTTTATTACTATGGAGGGGGCACAGAGGACTTTATTACTATGGAGGGGGCACAGAGGACTTTATTACTATGGAGGGGCACAAAGGACTTTTTTTTACTATGGAAGGGGCACAGAGGTCTTTATTACTATGGAGGGGGCACATAGGGCATTACTAATGTGAAGGGGGCACAACGGGCATTTCTGCTATGGAGAGGGCACAGAGCCAGAGGGCATTACTACAATGAATGGGGCATAGTGGGAATTATTACTGTGAAGAGGGCACAATGGGGATTTCTTCTATGAAGGGGGCACAATGGGTCTTATTACTATGAAGGGGGCACAATGGGGATTATTACTATGAAGGGGGCACAATGGGGATTATTACTATAAAGGGGCACAATGGGGATTATTACTATAAAGGGGCACAATGGGGATTATTACTATGAAGGGGCACAATGAGGATTATTACTGTGAAAGAGGCACAATGGGGATTATTACTGTGAAGGAGGCACAATAGGGATTATTACTGTGAAGGAGGCACAATGGGGGATTATTACTGTGAAGGGGGCACAATGGGGATTATTACTATGAAGGGGGCACAATGGGGATTATTACTGTGAAGAGGACACAGATAGGGCATTACAACTGTGAAAGGGGCACAATGCAGGCATAACTACTGTGAGAGGGCACCTCTGTATGTACAAAACTACTGTGAATGGTGTTGAGGGCAATACTACTGTGAGAGGGTACATTTTTTTTAAGTATTGGAGCGGGGGGGGGGGGGGAGTGCCAGAGAAAGGACCCGCCCCGGGTGCCAAACACCATAGTCATGCCACTGAAGCAGATTACTGTTTGCTCCCTGCTCCACCATTGAGCCGCCAGCGCTCCACAGCAGCAGCAGCACGATGTCCTCACACATGGTCCTGCTGATCTGTGGAGGAGAAGGAGTGGGGCAGACTGGGAATCAGCCTCTGCTCCTCCTACACAGCAGCGCCATGTGTCACAGTATCCTGCTGCTGCTGATGGGGAGTGCAGATCATGGGAGGAGCCAGGTGAGGAGGATTTATTTTTTTTATTTTTTTTTTACTTTCTGTGAAGGGGGCACATCTGGGCATATCCACTGTGAAGGGGGCACTGGGCACATATCTTGGCATATCCACCGTAAGAGAGCACATATATTGGCATATCTACTGTGAGGGGGCACATATCTTAGTATATCTACTGTGAGGGTGCACATATATTGGCATATGTACTGTGAGGGGGCACATATCTTGGCATATCTACTATGAAGGGGGCACATATCTTGGCATATCTACTATGAAGGGGGCATATCTACTGCGAGGGTGCACATATCTTGGCATATCTACTATGAAGGGGGCACATATCTTGGCATATCTACTATGAAGTTGAATATCTTGGCATATCTACTGTGAGGGGGCACATATCTGTGAGTAGACCTGAGGGACTGAAACATTGGGTAGGAAATAAAAGCAGGCACATAAGGACTGATTCACATATCTCCGCTCTGTGTAAGGTATTGTGTGTCAATAATACATACAGTTTCATTGCTGCAAGCGCTGTGCAAAATGCCACAAGGGGGTCCACTGAGACTTTATCGCCCAAGGACCCACATGAACCTCAAGCCTGCCCTGGCTCCCCCCACCCCCCTCTTGGCACGCTACTGTCTAAGTAAATTAAATGCCATTGGAGAACAACCAGCAGCCCAGTTACCACATGCAGGCCTTAGGTGCCCTCCATGGTTCATTTGTGTACTGTACATCATGTGTTAGTGCCCTAGAGCAAAGGTACTTTGAACTACTGTATGGATGTTTATTGACATTTGCCTGTATTGCTACTATGCAAAGCCATCGAATTCCTATTGTATTGCACTTTAAAGGGTTAACTTACATGTTGATTTATGCAGTTATGTGCATTTATACTGCTTTATATTGCTGAACTGCATTTTATGTTTATAAATTATTGTAATATATGTTGTTGCACTGCACACTGGAATGGGTTCACACACAGTCAGCTAATACTGTGAGACTTTCTACCTATGCACTAAAAAGCTAGTAATCTTCCACAGTTACTATAAGAGAATATGCAGAGCAAAGTTTTGGAGGGAAATAAAACACACACAGTGACCATTTGTCTAGACCAGGCATCTCAAACTGCGGCCCTCCAGCTGTTGTAAAACTACAACTCCCACAATGCCCTGCTGTAGGCTGATACCTGTAGGCTGTCTGGGCATGTTGGGAGTTGTAGTTTTGCAACAGCTGGAGGGCCGCGAGTTTGAGATGCCTGGTCTAGACTGTTGTTTATGTCTGAAAACTGCTTAGTCATCCTCATTGACTTGTATTAAGGCTCAGTACAAGTCTATGGCAGACTGAAATTGCAACAATGTTGCTGTTAGGCTGTGCTTCTCCACCCCACCCTTCGCATTAGAAGGTTCTAGTTCATTTGGAAACTGTATATAAGGAGAGCAGTCAGAACCCCTAGTTGTCTACAGATAGGGACTACAGTTTAGTACAAGAGACTCTGCCAGACTGCACGAGTGACCAGAAGAAGATGCCGAGACGGGGATACTGAGCCACAGACTCTGGGTCCCCAGCCCTTTGGCCAGGACAGCTAGCTCAGGCCTTTCCTCAGCACAGAATCTTCTTCTGCCAGGGAGGAGACTGGGGAAGCCAGCTCAGTGCACTGCCTGTATTGTTTTGCACTTGAGTTCCTCCAGTAAAGAAGCACACTGGTTTACTGCACTGACTCTCTGAACTTATTTCCCATTGGGGTGCACTATGCCTTCACCATCCCTTTCAGAGAGCAGCAATATGTGGTTAGACCCCAACGGTGTTGGAGGGACCCAGTGTAGTGTTGGAGCCACCCCAAGCCTGGCACCTTCTGCACCTTACATAGACTATAAAAGCTTGGTTGAGCAACCCCAGTCTTCAAATGCGATATAGTGGTACATTGCAGACCGGTGCCATGTAGATCCTGCCTGAGCAGCTTTTTAGTTCAGCAACAGAAAATCGGGTTATAGCGCTGGAGGAGATGGTGAGTACTCGGAGGGCAGGAGCCACTGAGTGATACCCAGCTCACCCTATTTTGTTGCTGTCACCCCTTGAACCTTGGTGCTTTTTTTCTAGTGTAATGTAGCTGTATAAAAAGCACAGTGTCTCAGTGGTTAGCACCTCAACCTTGCTACCATGGGGTCAGGGCAGTCTTTAATAAGGTGCAAAAGGGCTGCCCCAGTTGCTCCTGAGGGGCCCAAGGTAGCTCCCTCTTGAGCCCTGCTGGCCAATGCCCCGGGTGTCAGGCTGTCAGCTACACAGGGGGGTGCTGCCATGCCATGCCTGCCTGCCAGCACTCCAGGCAGCGAACTGTGATAGCTGTGATTCTCTTAGGAGAAAGGACCTTAGATGACATCATCACCATGTGACCAGTAACCTAGCAATATTACTGGTCACATGGCTATGAGGTAATCAAAGGTCCTTTTTACCAGGAGTGTTACTGCAGGAAAAGTTTGCCTTAACTGTGGAGCTTTTTTTGTGAAGATTACATCAGGAAAAGGTGACAGGGGCTGTTATACTAATATACTGTAAGCAAAAAGGGTTTGAAGAAATCCAGCTCCACTTTGATAAAGGAATGTAAATTTATTTTGCTTGGAGCTGGATTTCTTCAAACCCTTTTTGCATACAAATTACCCGTTGCCTGACTCGGGTTATCCGTGCTCACAGCTGAAGGAGGGGCAGGTGAGAGCTGCTGAACTTTCTTTTTCTTAATATACTGTAAGCTACTGTATACTGTGGGGTGCTATACTGCTCTACTGTATACTATGGTTTTGTATACTGTGGGGGGCTGTATATTGTGGGGTGCTGTATACTGAAGGGTGCTATACTGCACTACTGTATACTGTGGGGTGCTGTATATTGTGGTGTGCTATACTGCTCTACTGTATACTATGGGGTGCTGTATACTGTGGGATTCTGTATACTGTGGGCTGCTGTATATTGTGGTGTGCTATACTGCTCTACTGTATACTGTAGGGTGCTGTATACTGTGGGGTCCACACTGCTCTACTGTATACTGTGGGGGGCTGTATATTGTGGGGTGCTGTACTGCTCTACTGTATACTGTGGGGTGCTGTATATTGTGGTGTGCTATACTGCTCTACTGTATACTATGGGGTGCTGTATACTGTGGGATTCTGTATACTGTGGGGTGCTGTATATTGTGGTGTGCTATACTGCTCTACTGTATACTGTGGGGTGCTGTATACTGTGGGGGCCACACTGCTCTACTGTATACTGTGGGGTGCTGTATATTGTGGAGTGCTGTATACTGTGGGGGGCTGTATATTGTGGGGTGCTGTACTGCTCTACTGTATACTGTGGGGTGCTGTATATTGTGGGGGTTGTATATTGTGGGGTGCTGTATTCTGTATAATTTGGGGTGCTGTATACCATGGAGTGCTGTATACTGTGGGGTGCTGTATATTGTGGGGTGCTGTATACTGTGGGGGGCTGTTTATTTTGGGGTGCTATACTGCTCTATTGTATACTGTGGGGTGCTGTATATTGTGGGGGGGCTTTATACTGTGGGGTGCTATACTGCTCTACTGTATACTGTGAGGTGCTGTATACTGTATAGTTTGGGGTGCTGTATATTGTAGGGTGCTGTATACAGCGGTGTGCTATACTGCTCTACTGTATACTATGGGGTGCTGTATACTGTGGGGTACTGTATACTGTGGGGTGCTATATATTGTGGGGTGCTATACTGCTCTACTGTATACTATGGGGTGCTGTATACTGTGGGGGGCTATACTGCTATACTGTATACTGTGGGTTGCTGTATACTATAGGGTGCTATACTACATACTGTGGGGTGCTGTATACTATAGGGTGCTATACTGCATCCTGTGGGGTGCTGTATACTATAGGGTGGTATACTGCTTGCATACTGTGGGGTGCTGTATACTATAGGGTGCTATACTGCATACTGTGGTGTGCTGGGGTGCACTGTAACACTAGGGTGAGCCGAGCCCCGGTCTCCTTCCTGAACTGGAGAGCGGTGCCCATTTCCAGCCAAGAGCACTGATCCTGAGCCGCTGGAGTCTTCAGAACTGGAAGTATTTACAGTCATTCACTGTACTCTACCAGGTGTGTGGATTTTTTTGTGTGTGTGTGTTGTGGTTGAGGGTGTGATTGCATGCCAGGGTGTGGGAAGGCGGGATCCAGGGGGCCCAAGTAAATTCTTGCCCAGGGTCCAATAACTATTAAAGACGGCCCTGCATGGGGTCCTCAGTTGCATCTGATCGGGTCAATAGGATTAAATCTGCTTGTTCTCTATGTGCTTGTGCTGGTATCCTCCAGGTTCTCCAGCATTTTAGACAATACGATTGTGAGACAGGGACCAGTAAAAGTAACGTAATCTGTGTCCATTGGAGCACAATATGATGCTAGTATTCAAAGACAAATATACTAGAATTGTAATATCTCCACCTGGTGGTCATAAGTAGTACTGCAGATTTTTATTTCAAAGTTTATTTTGGGAAGGGAAAAGGTTTTAAAGGGTTTGCACCTTGGTGGATTATATATACCTCAAATATAAAATATAATACTCATTTAAAGGGGACCTGTCACCACCATAATGCCCCCCCTCCCCCAAATACTTGCAGTGCCTCACAGCTGAAGTCATATTGTCTCCAAAGATGTGTTTTGCCATTTCACCAGATGGCCAAGTTTCCAGAAAACAACTTTACTTCCCCCCCCCCACGCTGGGGTGTGCAAATGTGCAGCTTAAAGTCAAGGGGGCAAAGGCCTTAATGCTTCAATTCATGCTTGCCGCACCCCCTTCCTGCCTCTGACGATGGACTTCTTTTATTCTTCAGATTCCATGTGCCTGAGATCCTGCGCATGCAACGTCCTCGTATCCTTTTTGGCCCCTACACAGTAAGTCCAACGGCAGTGTACTTGGCTTCAGAGGCTCAATGCGCAGGCAACCACGGGGCACCCCAGGGAACATTCTCGCCCTCCTGGTCCTGTGAATGATGTTGATGAGTGAGAATGTTCCCTGGCTCACTCACTGGAGTCCACGCCTGCACAGTCATTACGCAGGAGCTGAAAAGGATGGCGCATGCGCGGGATCTCAGGGACTTCACATCTGGAGAAAACCAAAGGCATGCATCAATAGTAAAGAGGCAGGAAGGGGGCGCGGCAAGCTTGAGTTAAAGCGTCTAGGCTGCTGCCCCCTTGAGTTTTTGGGTGAACTTGGCCATCTGGTAAAATAGCGAAGGACACGATTGGAGACCAGATTACTTCAGAGATACTGCAGCCTGTTAGGGGGGCATTATGATGGTGTCCCTTTAAAGAATACAGGTGTACTTTATGTTTTATACCCAGTATACCTTGCAATTTTAATTACAGTAGCTAAACTTAAAGGGGTTGTCCCTCGAATAATAGTTCTCAGACCAGCACCTGCATCTGAATACTTTTATAATTGCACGTAATTAAAAATGTATTATAGCTTCTATGAAATCTATCTGTATAGCGCCACCTGCTGTCTGCGCTGTTTCCAATTTCTTTGTCCTGCTCACTGAGACAGAAGCACATGCTCAGTTCTGTCCTGCAACTGCCACTAGCTGCAGCAGACAGGCCACGCCCTCTGAGAAAGGACGCACCCCCTGAGCTGCCAGCTTGAAATAAATGTAGCAGAACCATTGGAGCAAATGAATGGGGAGATCTCTCGATCCATGCGAGGTCCAGGGCTGGTTCTAGCTTTGTTAGAAAGAGATTGTCATGTACTAGAGTAACTAGACTATATGATTTTCATATTTTTACATTAATCGCGGGATAACCAGTTTAAGAAAAAAATGATGGTCCGATGCGGCATTTAGCTGATATAACACATATCTTTATTTATTTTTTAAGGGGTAACAAAAAATAATTTAAAGAGAACGTTCTGACAGCTCTCTATATCCGCGCCGCCATCCCGTCCAGTAAGCGTCACATACACTTTGCATTGCATTACATTGCACACTTTCCCTGTTGATGGGACATTTGAAGTCTACAGTCCAGCCGTCCAGGCTCCAAGTCCACGCTTTGGCGTCTCGTTGCGATAACGTTGTCTTGTTTTTCAGCGTCAGTCTCATGCATGTAATGGATACTGTTCAGTTTAGAACTATACATAGCAATATAAACTCTGTCAGAAGTTATACAAAGATTACCCATGGATACAGAAAAATAATATCTTCAACGACCTGATAGAAAATGAATGGAAAAGTACCGGACGTCGCTTAAAGTGCACACAAATATATCATCACTCAAAATCGTCTGACCTGGCGGCGACATAGCGGACACCAGGCATGCCCTGGATGGTGCCAACCCACATAGTAGGCAACCTCATGGAGACTGTGACTGCCTATTGACCCCACTACTATGTGCAAGTGACAGGCACGCTGCTTAAAGGGACACTAAATGTAAAGTACAAAGCTTATAAAAGTATAGCTTATCATTAAAGCTGCATGAAGTACGTAGAGTTATGTATGTAAATGTCTCCTGAAGTTCTTAGACCTGGAGATATAGGAGATAAAGTACTGATCCTGGGGGCAGACATTTTTCTGGACTTCCTGTCAGTCAGCTCCATGTCATCCTTTGCTCAGCCCAAAATGTCTCTTTATGTTGAGCAATAGATTGGTGTCAACTGCACAGCACCTGGAGATAAGATGGACTTTAACTTTAGTGTCCCTTTAAGACCCTCATGGACAGGTTTATAAAACAGATTCCACCTCACCTGCCCTTGGCAGCTTGTAGTGACTATGACCTGCCACAAGGTGGTACACTAACTGCTCACCCTGTGTAACTGGATAGGGTAGACCAGGGATGATCAACCTACGTCCCTCCAGCTGTTGTAAAACTACAACGCCTATCATGCCCTGCTGTAGGCTGTCCGGGCATTCTGGGAGTTGTAGTTTTCAAACAGCTGGAGGGCCACCGCAGGTTGGGCATCCCTGGGGTATACTGTATGATAATAGTGAGGTTTTCCAGGATTATGGTCCTTTTTAACTATCTCCAGAGCGTGTGGTACCTAATGGAAAAATCATACATACCTGCTTCCCGCTGCTCCGTTCCGGCGCCCTGGCTGCATTCAGCAATCTTCTGGTCCCTGCCATGTTAACTTCCAGATGGACTATGGACAAGGTCACGTGCATAGCTGTAGCCAATGACTGCTTACAGCGATGATGTGTCCCCAAGTGGCACCTTGCTGCTGGGCCACGTGCCATTCAAGAAGACATCACTGCTGTGGCCAGTCATTGGCTGCATCAACGCACGTGACCCCTGTCTATACCCTAGATGGAAGTTCACAGACTGGGGGCAAGAAGATTGTCAAAAGGGCTGTTGGGGAGCAGGTACAAATGTGTTTTTTTAATTACCGTAGGTAACACACATTCTGGGGGCTAGCCATAATCCTGGAAAAAACCCTTTAAAGGGGTTTTCCAATACTTTTTTTTACTGATGAGCTATCCCCTGGATAGGCCATCAGTATCTGATGGGAGGAGTCTGATACCTGGGACCTCCCCTGATCAGCTGTTTAAGACATCGGAGCTTGCAATAGCGCCCCTAGACCATGTGACATCACGTTCATTGGTCACATGGCATAGGCAAAACTCCTTTAGAACACAGGACAGGTCGCATAGCTTTTCCACTGCCAACTGACCATCCTTAGTCTTCCTAGAAGGCCCCATGGCACAGAAGGGTTTACCGCCATTTGTTGGGATCATGCAGAAATAAAAATATCATATAAGTAACAATCTGTAAAAAAATTACTGAAAGTTCATCTTTGTGCTCACAAATATATAGTAACCCCAAGTCATCTGAAAGACCTGTTTATGCACCAGCGGGTGGCTACATGGTGGACACCGAGCACCAAGCTACATCTGAATGCTTAGTGGTGCCATTTGAAATGTCACTTGAAGTGGCATTGACATCTAGTAATGGCAATGTCTTCTTGTCTTGGTGTATCATCAAGGTACCCTAGTCTAGGTTGGGTGGCATAAATATGGAATCGAAATATATGCATTAAAGGGGTTGGCCCATCTGGGACATTGATGATATCAGATAGGTGTAGGTCCCACCTCTGGAACCCACTTCTATCTCCAGAACGGGGCCCCGAAGTAAAGTACAGCACACAGCGCATGCGCAGTGTGCTCTCCATTCATCATTATCGGAGTTCCAAAAATAGTTGCGCGAGCATGTTGTGGCTATTTTCCAAGTCCCATAGCATTGAATAGAAAGCGCATGCATCACCACTCGTCCATTCACCACCATGGGACTGACGTAAATAGCCAACCCAGCTCTTGGCTGTTTTCGGGACTCCCATAGCAGTGAACAGAGTGTGAACATGCAACAAGCTCTGGACACAGTTTTCGTACAAACAGATCAGACCAACCCAAAGACTTATCTACAAGTAGTGGAGACTCATGGACAGTAACATTATATCTCTAGAACAGGGCAAGGATCATTGAAGATTGAAGCTGCCAGATGTCACACCAAGGGTTTGAGTAATAATGGCCTTCAAAAATGAGCAGATTAAATGGTCCAAAGGGAGATTCTTGGTAAGGCTACAGCTGTAAAACAGTTTGTGAGAAACCAGTAATCAATATTCTGTCTATATCTAGGAGAGCATTAAGAAGCCACCCCGGCAGATTAGTGCTCCGCAGGATTGAGGCAGCATTACACGTGGAATCTTTGCAAAAAAAAGAAAAAGAAACGTTTTGAGCAGCTGTATAATAAATTTGAATAGATCCCAAGGTTGAGTGTGGTTCTTTATAATATGAATTCCATTGACTCAAAGGTGTCCATCATAGATGGACTTGACAAGACTGCTGCTTCACTTTTTACTTATCCTTCAAAACAGGACTTGTTTCTTAAAACCATGTTGACTACATTTGACTTATGTACTTGCAATCTTTCTGGCCAAAATCAGGGCTTCCAAGAATGTCTGAGGATGTTTTTGTAGCCCAGGGCATGCTCTTAAGTCTTTCAATATTGTCACATTTCTTCTATCCCCCAGCCATGGTTTACTTTTTAAGCCTATCTGGCCATGCCGATGTTCTTGTACTGACACATGAGCAGATGTTTGAATGTCTTTTTAAAGGTGGCGTTACACAACGCATAACATGCTGGGTTTATTGTACTGTTCACATAGCAGAGCCAGTAGCCTATATACCACACAGTTTCAGGGATACACGTTTCGCAGAAAGTGTTTATGAGAACCATGACGTTGTAAGGCGTCCAGGTGAGAATGAAAGCCAGCAGTATAGCAAAGATGGTCCTGGTGACTTTCTTCTCCCTAGCAGCCATCTGTCTTTTTTTTCTCACTTGATTGCGAGCTATACTGGCAAATTTCCTTGCTACATTGGCTGGACGAGTGTTGGGCAGGGTTGAGTCTTTGTGTAGAGGTATTGAACATTCGGGAACAATCTCAATAGCTGTCACACATTCATTGCCCGTCTGCTTGGTCACAATTTTTATTTTGGACCACTTCGAAGCCGCACCAACCCTTGGATGCAATTGTTGCAAGCTTTGAGTGGGAGCCAAGACGACACCAGAAGATGGATCATTCACTTGCTTCTCCTGAGGGTTATTGATCATGCTAGCCGAACTTGATTCATTTGAGGTCTCTTTGTCTTCCACCGATTGAAGGTTGGTCAATGACTTCTCAAGTTTGCCATTTTTCACCCCATTCTCCCCTTCCATCTTTCCTTCCAGCGACTCGGATTTTGGAAGGTTCTTTGTCTGCTTGATGAGAGGGCTCTTCATAGAGCTTATCGGTTTGCTCTTCTTCTCTGGCTTGGTCTCCGGGCAATGCCTGCGGACTCTGCTTCTGCTGGCCAACGAAATGTGGATATATAGAATGGTCATGATAATCACAGGCAGATAGAAGGCAGCGATGGCTGTCCCAAAAGTAACTGCAGGGTTGGAGAGAAACTGAATGTAGCACTCCCTGTCTTCCACTGTCCTCTCACCTACAATGAACTGCCAAAACAGGATGGCGGGTGCCCAGAGTGCAAAGGAAAGAAGCCAGGCTGCCGCAATCATCAACCCTGCCATCTTGGTGGTTCTTCGAGCTGGATAGGTCAAGGGTTTGGTAACGCAGAAATATCGATCAAAGCTGATGATCAGAAGGTTCATGACTGAGGCATTACTGACCACATAGTCCAAAGCCAACCACAGGTCACACACAATGGGTCCGAGTGGCCAGTAGCCCTTTATAATGTAGACTGAGTAGAGATTCATGGAGAATACACCAATGATGAGGTCGGCGCAGGCCAGGCTGAAGAGAAAATAATTGTTGACTGTCTGTAACTGGCGGTTGACCTTGATGGAGAGCATCACCAAGATGTTACCCACGACGGTGACCAAGCTGAGAGAACCCGTCACTGTGGCAATGAAGATCATCTCCATTGTCTGATACTTGCTTGTAACCTCTCCAGTGTTATTGGGTGGTTGGGCAGGAAGACTTGTTGAATTGTCCCAGGTGTCGTTCTCCATTCTGACTGGCCAACGAGGAGCAGATAAGTTGTAGAAAAGCTCTATGGGAAGAAGTAGGGAAAAAAAGAGAAAAGTTTAAATAAATTGTCAGAAATATCGCTACCAAGAGAATTCTACTCAAAGACATGGAGCGTACTGTCAGCAGACTCAATTAGGAGAAGGCCCGACATGTTTCATGGTTCTTGGATAATGGCTTTCAACGATGATGACAACGAGCTCCTTGGGTCATTGTTATTAGTTAATTAGTGTGTCATTTTAATGAGCGCCACAGTTACTTTAGTCCCAAACCGCAGAAGCCGAGCTATTTCTGTACAAAGCGGCTGCAAGTTGTGAATGCTGGGAACGCTTCGATCTAAGCTGGCGTAAAATTCATGGACTTTTTGAAACTCTCCGGTGGTTTCACAGTTCTGTCCATTAGTTCTTTAGAGCAAAGTTTTTTTTTTGGCAGAAATATTACAAAGGAGAATATTCAGGACCAATTTACGCTGAGAGGTACACATGAGACGTCCAACAATGCCGTCTTATACAGTGACTTTTCACAGTCAGTATTTAGTCAGTGTTAGATCAGTGATTGTGAACCTAACCCAGGAATGGAGCCTCCAAAAAGATATGGTATAATGGAAAGAATTGCACACGTTCTGTGTTTTGACCCATGCTTGGCTTCAGCTCAGAAATCACTGACCAAACACTGACTGTGTGAAAGCGGCCTTAGGCTGGGTTCACACTGCATTTTAGCTATTTGCTGGTTTTTCCCATGGGGCGTGCCTAAAATAAAAGCCATTCAAATGTATACTGTGACTGGTCTATCCACTGTAATGGAGCAATCTCCAAACTGTCCTTGGACGGCAGAGGTTGGATTTCAACATATTAAGGGCTCATGCACACAAACGTATTTTCTTTCCGTGTCCGTTCCGTTTTTTTGTGGACTGTATGCGGAACCATTCATTTCAATGAATCCGCAAAAAAATATGAAGTTACTCCGTGTGTATTCTGTTTCCGTATGACCGCATGTCTGTTCCGCAAAAAAATAGAACATGTCCTATTATTGTCTGCATGACGGACAAGGATAGGACTGTTCTATTATGGGTCGGCTGTTCCATTCCGCAAAATACGGAATGCACACGGACGTCATCTGTATTTTTTGCGGACCGCAAGATACATACGGTCGTGTGCATGAGCCCTTACCCTTTCTTCCCATGGGAGAAAAGTTACTGCCGGAGGTGCTCATTCCTTTCAGCTGCTTGGAACAAACATGGATGCTCAGCTGAATAAGGCCTCTTTCACATGAGCGATTCAGTTTATGTCAGGATCTGTTCAGGAAAAAAACTGATGGTTTTACACGCAAGTTCACACAGATTGAGTTCAGTGTTTCAGTTTTTTCCTCAGTTTTTGGTGCGTTTTTTTACATGTGTGAAAAAAAACTGAAGAATTACAATCTACATCTACTAGCAACCATCAGTGAAAAACGCTTTGCATCCAGATGCCTTCCGTTTTTCACACAAGCCCTATTCACTTCTATGGAACCAGACCTGTGTGAAAAATGCAGAATATGAAACGTGCTGCGTTCTATATTCTGCGTCAGTAGTGGATCCAGAAGAGAGAAGAATAAGTCCTTCCTTTATGCTTCTCATTCCTTTTAGCTTTGCTTTTGGCTTCGGCTTAAAAAACTGCAGTATTTTTCTAAACAAAAAGTTGTGTAAAAGCACTAACTTAGCTGGGGCTCTGTGTATTTGCACTGTATGCCTAAAACGATTTATGAGATCTGTTGTTGCTGTCCTTGTGGGTCATGGGCCTTAGCACCAACAGTTCTATAGGTACGTCATGTATAGCAAAGTGCAGTTTACTAACTTGCCAGGAGATGGCAGCATGATACCATTAATATAGTATAGGTCTTTTTAATGAACCTTTTTTCGATGGATTTATCACTGATCTTTCCAAGTTACGTCCCTTCTATATGCTCGCTAGACTGCTAGACTAAACCAGTAACATTTTTATTTCCAGGGATTCAAGGAAATGCACACCGCGTGGCGACTCCTGCCCATTCAATAGGATATCACATTCCCTAGACTTCATTTAAAGTGACAACCCGCCAAATGTATAAGGTCGTACTGTACAATCTGAACCTCCGGTTGGTTTAAACTATGAAGGAAGCTCTGAGCATAGGGCCCCATGCACATAACCGTATCCGTTTTGCGGTCTTCAAATCTCGCATCTACAAAAAAACGGATAACCGCTGTGTGTGTTCCACATTTTCCTATACCGCACGTCCCTGCCCTGTTTTAAATATGCCTATTCTTGTCCGCAAAATGGACAAGTATAGGATGTTCTATATTTTTTATTTTTTTTGTGGGACGGCGGAAAGGACATACGGATGCAGATATTACACATTATTTAATGGGGAATACAAGTATTTACTGAGAGGCTGGAGAGCCGCCAGATCCTCTTGAAAGGCTATGGGCCCCTTTTTTTAAATTAAAGAGATATTGAATTGTGTTGTTTTTTTTTCTAATTAAAAAACATTTTATCGTTAAAGGCTGCTCGAACACCATCATGTTCTGATCCCGTCCGACAAGCTTTAATTAATAGAGCACAGTCCACATGGCTTAACGTAATGGGGGAAAATGATTGAATTTAAATTTAAATTACTGCTAAAAGCAATAGTAAAAACATTTAATAAAAAATAACTTGCCAAAAACGTGTGAAATATGGTAGAACTGTTTATCTTCCGAAAGTAAATACAGAATAGTAAACTCCTTGATCAATTAAAACACAGGTCGGACATTTCATAAATCATTGCTGACTGATTCAGTCTTGAGCTAAAACAGTCTGGGGGGCGCTGTTGCATTATTGTCTATGATAAGCAGTTGCTAATAGGAGTGGTCAAAAGTGGTATTGCATGCGTTTATTTTTTTTCCTAAGGGGGTCAATCAGCAAAATGTACTTTAAGTAAAGGATCCGATCATAACCAGCTCATTCAAGCTTGTATTTACATGCAGCAACCATCCTGTCTGTATGGGGATGAACAATTGCTACTATAATCATGGTAGTAGCCCGGGGATTAAATCTCCTTCTGCTTGTCTCCAGTCAGCAGACTAGATGTGCTGTTTATGGCAGTCTGCACTGAGGCTGTATACCTACCCACTTATTGTAGGAACTACATTTTGCTTGTAATTTGGAGCACCCCAGATGCTCTGAGACTAACCGGCCTGGGTCAGAGGGAAGTAACACCACACACTCCCCTTGTAGAAGTGAATAATTCTCATCATCTTGGGTTGCAGGGTTTGAGACGCTCTACAATTTAAAAAAAAATCCTTTTGTGCATGATCTTTTCTCATCAGAGGCTCATCCAGCTTCTCTATCCCTTCACCATACTTTACACTGCAGCCCTGCCTGTTTAGATTGGCTGCTGTGTATAAGCGCATGTTCAGATTCCATCACGATATACAGACTACAATAATTATAAACTCTAACCAGTGATGAAACATTTATCAGGCATTTGCAGGTCATCATCTTAGGGAAATGAGTTGCAATAAGGGGGAGTTTAAAGGGGTTGTCCCATAGCCACAGGGTAGGGGATATGAGTCTGATTGGTGGGTGTTGATCGTTGGGACCCCCACCGATCAAGAGAATGGGGTTCAGTGTCTCCTGCAGACTGCTGAGAAGCCGAGAACACTGAGGCTCCGTTCATATGTGGGGGACACAGGACCCCTGTTCTCCTGATCAGTCTTCGTCCCAGCATTTGGACCCCCAGTGATCAGACAGGATACGTTAAAAAATTGGCACAATCCCTTTCCAATCTTAAAAGGGATGTCACATCTCAGACACTGGTGGCATACACCACCGATGTCAGATAGGTGCAGAGCCCACCTCTATGACCCACTACTATCTCCACCACAAGGAAGAGTGCACTGCGCATGTGCTGCATGCTCTCCATTCACTTCTATGGCAGTGAATGGAGAGGCGGCTGTGCATGCGCAGTGCATTCTCCATTCACCGCTATGTTCCAAAAATGGCCGAGCATGCTTCCATAGAAGTGAATGGACAGTACTCCGCGTCTGCGCGGTGCACTCTCCTTAGTTCTGAAGACAGGTGCGGGTCCCACCTCGAAAAGGGATGTCCCCTGACCCATCCAGACAGCCGCTGGCTTCCAACTTTAGGCTGCTATTAAATGCAGTGGTGACGAGGGTTAGAAAAACGGAGTAGCATAGCCCTGCCGGCTGTTCCCTTAATCCAGGCCACCCTTATAGCAGCCACCTGGATAGTTCAGGGAACCTCTACTTCTAAAACAGGTGGTGGGACCAGCACCTACAGCATATCTTGCAGCCATGAATATCTAAGATGGGATACCCCTTTAAAGAGAACCTCTCACCGCTCCTGACCTGTCTATTTTAAAACCCCTTAGTGACCAAGCACATTTTTTAAAAATTGCATTCCAAGAGCTAGAACTTTTTTGTTTTTAAAAAAATGTACTTGTATGAGGTCTTATTTTTTGCAGGACAAGTTATGGTTTTTAATGCACCATTTTAAGTACATGTAATGATTGATTAAAGCCAGCCGTTTAGCCCAAACCCCCTTTGTTTACGGCAGTAAAAACACGTATGGGTGGTCACTAAAGGGTTAGCTTCAAGCATTCCCCATGTAATAACAATTCTGGAGCCTCTATTCTTATGTCTGCATGTTGTGCCATTCCTTTATTATTTGCACTAGAAGTTAAGCATGAATTGCTACTAGCCTTCAGTAAGGGGAGGTAACCAGTTGGGGGGTGTACCTGCACAGACTGAAAATAGCAGCACTGATTGGATAGAGCAAGTCTGTGAAGGTACACACCCCCAACTGGTTACACCCCTCTGTACCCTTACTGAAGGCTAATAGCAATTCATTCATAACTTGTAGTGCAAATAATAAATGAATGGTACACCATACAGACATTAGAATAGATGCTCCAGAATTGTTATTACATGGGGAATGCATTAAGCCAGGCATGCCCAACCTGCGGCCCTCCAGATGTTGCTAAACTACAACTCCCAGCATGCCTGGACAGCCTACAGCTATTAGCCTACAGTAGGGTATGGTGGGAGTTGTAGTTTTAAAACAGCTGGAGGGCCGCAGGTTGAGCATCCCTGCATTAAGCTATTAAAACAGACATGTCAGGAGCGGTGAAAGGTCCTCTTTAAGTGACATTTATAGGAGGCAGTCAAGAATGAGACCTTTGCATTTTTTACAATATTTTCTGCTGTTTTCCATGCAATCCATAATCGAGTTGTTGACGTTTGGGTGATGTAACGAGTTAATACCCCACCGCACGCCAGTAACTGCAGCCTGCCTGTCCCCGGTGATACTTGAACTTTAAGAAAGATTATATGGTTTGGAAACATCAAAAGATAATTGTGGCAAGTAGCAGTTATATGGCTTTCAGGCGCCGATATAGCATTCATCCCACTCATGGGCAGCCGGATTATGTCAGCCGCAGCTGATGACTTCAACCAAACACTCCTTCTGCCCCTGTATATTAAAGAAGGCTGTCCATGAAATCATGCTCAAGAACGATGCACTGTGTAGTCCCTCTGTTATCACTCTTGGAAATGCAGGAATACATCGACAGGTGCCACCATGCGGCTTGTCAGGGGAACTTTGTTCCCACATAGTGCGATACTGTCCAGTCGGTGCTTGCAGAACTCTACTGGTGAAACAGAGATTCAAATGTATTCATACATTGCCTGGAGGAATAACAGGAACAGAACATAAGGAAGATGCAGAAGGCGACACAAATCCTTATCTTACATGGAGATGATGTCCCCACCCCTGCATCGAAATCACAGGTTGTCTACTGATCGTTGTGGACCCTCATGGTTTTGGTGTGCTCATTAACCCCTTCCCTGCCTTTGACCACCATTGATGTGTTCATTATAACCTTCATTTCCCTTGACCACCAGAGACATGCCCAAGAACCCTTTCATTGATCCAGACCCCCAAAGACATGACCGTTAACCTCTTAATCATCCCTCTCATACTGGCTTGGTTGGAGAGAATGGTCGACATGAGATCTAACACCTAATCTAATGGATACTATCTATTTATTACCTAATCTTATATATTATCTGTTCACTGCATGGCAGTATAAAATGTGTTATAGATGCTGGTTGTCCCTCTATGACCTCGAGTAAAATAAAAAGCTGCATTTATGCCATGTTTGTTTTTGTTTTTTTTCCAATGAGCTCTTGATCTGCATTGCTATTTGAAGCTATGGAGTCCGTTGCCTTGATCTGCGATATAACCTTGACACGTCAGGATCCCGTCGCTGTGTTATAAATAAACTCTTTAAAAAAAAAGAGGGCTGCTCTGATTCAGGGAGCGCTTCGACGTTAAAGTGGTAATGATACGACGAGGATGAGAACGCATGCAGATTCGCTTAAGTATTTTGTCTCTGTAAGTGAAATAAAACTTTAATCTGCTGATTGCATAAAGCTTTTAAGCAGCCACTCCGATGCCCCAAAACCAAGTCGTAGTCAGGGACATTAAGGTTATTCTAGCTGGTGACTGGCTCTAGGGACATCCGACATCAACCGTAGAGGTTGTATCAGCACCGCCGACGGAACAGCCTGTAATCACACACTAAAAACTCAGAAAGAACTCCGGAAACATGTTCCAGGGACATTTTAAAAGAAAAAAAAAAATGTACACGGCTCGTAAATTATTAGTACGTCTCAAAGATTCCTCAGCAGCAATGTCTTACTGTGATAATATACCTTAAATATAAACTTTACATTTTATTTTAGGTTACACATAATTTTTCCAAGTATAAATAATATTATTAACTGGTAAATGGTATGGCTTTTTTTTTTTTTGCTAATAATATAGGAAAAAATTAAGAGTTAAATCAGAATTTCAAATATTCATTATCTCCCTGTTCTGTAAATTTCTGAATCACATACTCTTTGTAAGCACATGTTAGTAGTCTGCTATATCTGGCATAAGCTGAATATAGTCTCCACATGCATGTATCTAGACAAAAGAATTTCCAGGTTTCCTGCCTAAGAGCTACCATGATTGATTCTAGATATTCTAACATGGAGACATATAGGTTCTTGTTATAACAGTTGGCATATTCTAATATGTAAAGGTAACACCCAGGACTTTTTCCTATAAATTAAAGGACCTTCTGGAGAAAGAGCAGAAGAAATATCCCTCATGCTCTGTCTGTGTGATTCTTTTCATGGCTGGTCATATGCTTTTACTCCTGGAGAAAATATAATCATTTGAAGGATCAGACAATTGGTTGGATTCTTTGTTCAAGGATCATATATACAGTACAGACCAAAAGTTTGGACACACCTTCTCATTCAAAGAGTTTTCTTTATTTTCATGACAATGAAGGCATCAAAACTATGAATTAACACATGTGGAATTATATACATAACAAAAAAGTGTGAAACAACTGAAAATATGCCATATTCTAGGTTCTTCAAAGTAGCCACCTTTTGCTTTGATTACTGCTTTGCACACTCTTGGCATTCTCTTGATGAGCTTCAAGAGGTAGTCACCTGAAATGGTCTTCCAACAGTCTTGAAGGAGTTCCCAGAGATGCTTAGCACTTGTTGGCCCTTTTGCCTTCACTCTGCGGTCCAGCTCACCCCAAACCATCTCGATTGGGTTCAGGTCCGGTGACTGTGGAGGCCAGGTCATCTGGCGCAGCACCCCATCACTCTCCTTTATGGTCAAATAGCCCTTACTTTCAAAGTTTTCCCAATTTTTCAGCTGACTGACCTTCATTTCCTTAAGTAATGATGGCCACTTGTTTTTCTTTACTTAGCTGCTTTTTTCTTGCGATAATACAAATTCTAACAGTCTATTCAGTAGGACTATCATCTCATCTGTGTATCCACCTGACTTCTCCTCAACGCAACTGATGGTCCCAACCCCATTTATAAGGCAAGAAATCCCACTTATTAAACCTGACAGGGCACACCTGTGAAGTGAAAACCATTTCAGGTGACTACCTCTTGAAGCTCATCAAGAGAATGCCAAGAGTGTGCAAAGCAGTAATCAAAGCAAAAGGTGGCTACTTTGAAGAACCTAGAATATGACATATTTTCAGTTGTTTCACACTTTTTTGTTATGTATATAATTCCACATGTGTTAATTCATAGTTTTGATGCCTTCAGTGTGAATCTACAATTTTCATAGTCATGAAAATAAAGAAAACTCTTTGAATGAGAAGGTGTGTCCAAACTTTTGGTCTGTACTGTATATATATATATATATATATATATATATATATATATAAAAATATTTGGGGGCTCGTCCGGGATCCCAACAGCAGTCCGGAGGGACATAATTCTAAAGGCTGCCATGCACATTCAATGGCTGTCAAATGATTGATCACATGGCCAACAGCTCCTCCTCCCAACTTCCCCATACACATCTACTTTCAGTACGGTCAAAAATATCTGTGTACTCATCGGGGAGAGAAGAGAACACTACTATCAGACGTTTCTGGCGGAGGTTTAAATCCCAGGAGAACAAAAAGATTGGGAGGAAATAATTCACTTTGTCTAATCTTTCTCTCCCTGTACGTCATCTGTCAGTAGAGTTGGGAGCTCCCTACAAGCATTAGACTTTCTGCCAAACCTGCCGTCCCTTGATGAAAACTGGGCGGTACAAGAGAAGTTCTCATAACACTGCCCATTCATTGACATCACTTCCTGCTTTGCAGTTATTGGCTGAAGCTGCACCTCACTTCCTGCTTTGCAGTTATTGGCTGAAGCTGCACCTCACTTCCTGCTTTGCAGTCATTGGCTGAAGCTGCACCTCACTTCCTGCTTTGCAGTTATTGGCTGAAGCTGCACCTCACTTCCTTCTTTTCCCACCCTCTTTACATAATACTAAGCACATTTTAGTGGCTTGCACTGACATGCAACATAAACTAGGAGAGATATTTAGCAATGTATTTTTAGTGGTTCCTTTCCCTTTAATTCCTTGTAATGTAGTTGGTTTGTGGTACGTGGCTATGCTCCTGAGGTCTGAAGTAACTGTCCATACATACTGCACACTGAAAACCTTTAGGAGGCCAGGAATCTAGAAAACATCTAGCATGTAAAAAATAAGTTAGCTCCATCTTGCAACTACCACCTCTTTGTATCATATGGGCTTTGGCGGCTGAGAACTGCTTTTTCTCTGCGTGTTCGCTTTTGTGTAAATCTTTTGTATTGTAGTTTAAACTTTTTACGTACCTAAACTGTGTTAAGCATATTTATTCCCCAGATCTCAGAATTCACAGAATACAAGGGATTATTTGAAAAGAAGTAGAAATGAAGAAGAGGTGGGAATGGGACATATGGGAGCTTAGTGGTAAGGCAGCTGCCAGAAATAATCAGAACGTAATACACGTTCAGAAGGAGTCCTGGTGACATTTTCTGATGGCCGAAAGAGCAGTAATCCATTGGAGGTCCTAATGGTCCCCTTCCTTTGCTAAACGATCTAGAGAGCATATAGGTGCCTGCATATATTATATGAACCTTGGCTTAACCCGCCGATTTCAACAGGACAGGCCTGCCCATCTAGTGTGTATAGGGGTGTCCAGATATGAAGGGAAAGAAGGACCGGCATGCTGGCTTTCAAACATACCGGATCCTATGTTCTCAAGGTAGACCACCAGAAATGTCTATAAAAGTGTCCGTTCATCTGTCTATCCATATAACATGTGGAATACATGTCACTACCAGAACCATGAATAAAACATCATTTTAATGGAGTTTCCAGATGACTGATATGATTTATTAATGTTTACAGCACTGCTATAGTGTTTTGAACCTTTCACGTCTCCTATTATAATTTTAAAGTATCTGCTTAATGGAAAATTTAGGATCGACGGAAAATGAGGAATTAAAAATGAAACTTTACTTACAATCTTGCACGGTTAAAGGGTCACTCTCATTTTACGACCTTCTGACCAGTGATGAGGTTTGATGGATGGGGACCTGATCGCTGAGACCCAATGAATGATGAGGACGAAGGGTGCTCAGGTGGTCCCATAATGATTCCTCAAATTTCTTTAGAGTAAAGGCTACAGTACTCAGGTCGGTACTCTGGTTCTGTGGGCTCAAGGGGAATTCGGAGCACCTCCACTCTGAGATTCACACGGTCTCACCAGCTTCCACCAGTCTTTATGATATGTCAGAAGTTTGTAAAATGCCAGGGAAATCTGCATAAAATGTTAAATCACTTCGCACCTTCTGCATTCACGTGTAATACCATTATTTAGCAATGTATGGTGGTATTATTATTTGGAAATTGCACTGTAGTACTAGATGTGTAGCCTTATGTGGGATCTTGTATTATTTGACTACTTCACATTAAAGGGATTGGCTCATCAGAAACACACATGGCATATCCCTAGAATATGCCATCAATGTCAGGTACAGGTTCCACCTCTGGGAGCCGCTGCTATCTCCAGAACGGGGCTGCCAAAGTGAACAAAGAACAGCCGTGCATGTGCGGCCAGTCTCATGTGCGGCCAGTCTCCGTTCACCACTATAGGACTTCCGAAAATAGCGCCAGCCATTTCCATCAGTCCCATGGCGGTGAATGGAGTGGTTACCATGCATGCACAGTGTGCTCCCCATTAACCCTCATGGGTCTTTAAAAAAAAAAAAAAGAAGCTGAGCACATGCACGGCCTGCTCTCCTGCACTTTGAGATCCCCCCCATTCTGAAGATAGGAGCAGGTACTAGAGGAGAAGCTCTATTTGCCATTTCTGTGCCCAAGCCTCCAGCTGCCCTAAACCCCCTTCTTCACAAAAATTCTGAGCCTTTCGTTACATATAATTGACATGGGCACTGCCCGACTTATACCTCTGATGGAAGGCTCCAAGACATACAGTGCATATGTCATCCATGGGTTGCCACGTAAATAAAGAATTATACCCCCAGATACCTTTTTTTTTTTTTTAGATTCCTCTGCAAAGAAAAGCGTAGTCAGCTGCACTATAAGATACAGCTGAAAAAGGTATAATTATGTAATGCCCCAGAGTGGCATTACCACTTCTGCACCCTGCTACTGTTTTTATTTGTCTAACAAAACTTCGTCTTATGTATTTTGTTCAGGTCCTACACACTGTGCATTTCTAATGTTTGTAACGGTTATGTTTAAATGTAATGTGCCTGGTTCACCAGCAGGTGGCGGCAAACATGGCAGAGCTATCCTAGATAGAGTGGAACCTTCCATTCCATTCTAACCCCCCTCTGTGGAGAGGTGGGCTAGTCCCACTTCCTGCAGTAACGGTGGGGACCAGTTTCTAGTTAATCTAGCTTACCCCCGGCTATGGGAAGAGGTCTTACCCCCTGACGATGGAGGGTATGCTGGGCACGTCTCCTGCCTTGACTTGCCCAAGTCAAGCTAGCCAGAGCACCCTCAGCTCTGCTGGACATCGAGGCCAAAGCTTGAAGCCTCAGGAGCCAAGGAGGAGTGTCCCCTGGCCAAACTTAGAGTCAGACTACAAAGTGTTGTGCAGCATAAAGAAGAAGCAAAGTCATACAGCCAGCCTGTGAGTACAGCAGAGCCAGAGAGCAACAGATGTAGCAGAGAAGAGTTTGCCTGCCAGAGTTTTAATGCTAAAGCTTGCTGGGCCAAGATAAAGCTGGAAGATTGTTTCTGATGAAAGTTTACCAACGTAAACCTCGATCCACGGTTTCTGGCAACGGTTAATGACTCTTCTTAAAGGTGACTGGTAAAAGGTCTTTCAATCAAAGAGACAAGTTTGGAAGTGTAAGTATCACATTGTGCACTGCCCATTAGTTAAAGGCACAGAAGGCCTGGTTACTGACATATCTGTTCTTCACAATTTTAAGAAGAAGCATGAAGCAGGGGGAAAAAAAAAGCTACAATAGCATTGCTAAAGACCTGGGTATACCTGAATGCATGGTTAGATTTACTTTCTTGTAAAGAAAAACAAACTTTCTGCAACATACCTTGCAAACAATTAGGGAATGAGATGAATATAACACATGTATCTTACAGTAGGACAGCAAGACCCGTAGCGGCCTCGCCATCCCTTTCCTGGCTCATTGCCAGCATAACCAAGTGAATATGTGTTCTCCTTCATGGAAGCAGATACAAAAACACATCTGTCAATTTCGAGAAGACAGCGTTCTCATAAAAAAAGGATCACAGATTGAACAAAACATCAAACCTTGCCGTTGCCATGGAAGCATTGAAATTACAAAAAGAAGAGATAACACAAACCTGCCTAATTAGTTTTATGCCATAAGTAACAAACGCAACCTGCTGGCGGGTAGTACGGGGAGAATGCGGGAGGTACAGCAATGATTAATGCCATATCTAGTGGGTAACAGCAGGGGAAATGGATTGGCGAAACCGCAACACCCTGTCGTGAGGGAGTAGAGGAGTCAGAGTGCAAAACGCGTTGTGTAGGAGTTCTGTGAAGAGCCTGATGAATGGAGGAGGCAAAGAGTTAGTTTAAAGGCAATATTCAGGCAGTGATGGCGTTTTAATGCACAATTAAACAGCAGAGGAGGACGGAGAGATACGATAAAACCGGCAATTACCATGAGGGTTGGCGGACGCCGAGCACTATTTTTAAATGGTTATATCCTTATTAGAATGAATTATATTTTGTCGATTGCACTTCTTTGCGAGCGACGCGGTTGCGCTTTTTTTTTTTCTTCTCATGGGATTTGGCATAAATGGTTTTTGGATAAGGGTGAGGTGTTATTATTGTCATTATACTCATATAAAGCGGCAACGTTCACAGGGCCGACGAGGCACTCTGCCCAGTCAAGCTTAAAATCTATTTTTGGTGTCTGGGGAGAAAGGGAAGAGGAAAGTCAGACTCAGATTTGCATGTGTTACAGATGTGGTAAGCAAATTAGGACGCATCGGGCCTCTTTTATGAGGGGCAGTGTTGTTGTTTTTTGTTGCCGACAGCAACAAACAACCTCAGGTTTTTCTACCCTGGACTGCAAAAATTAAAATCGAATTTCTGTTGGTTACTATGGGCCAGTTTTAGGAGTGGAAAAATGGGCAATGGACAATGACCTGAGAGTGTAAAATGTAAACATGCACTGCCCTGGACCACCAGGAACTTTACCAGTAACCCCTTCTCTGCTTTAGACCACCAGGGACTTTGCCAGTTATCCCTTCTCTGCTTTAGACCACCAGGGACTTTGCCAGTTATCCCTGATCTCCTTCAGACCACCAGGGACTTTTCCAGTAACCCCTTCTCTCCTTTAAACCACCAGGGACTTTGCCAGTTACCCCTTCTCTGCTTTAGACCAACGTGGACTTTGCCAGTTATCCCTGCTCTCCTTCACACCAGGAACTATACCAGCAACCCCTTCTCTGCTTTAGACCACCAGAGACTTTGCCATTTACCCCTTCTCTCCTTTAGACCACCAGGGACTTTGCTAGTTATCCCTGCTCTCCTTCAGACCACCAGGGACTATACCAGTAACCCCTTCTCTGCTTTAGACCACCAGGGACTTTGCCAGTTACCCCTGCTCTCCTTCAGACCACCAGGGACTTGACATAGTTACATAGTTGATACGGTTGAAAAAAGACATAAGTCCATCAAGTTCAACCAAGGGATAGGTGGGGACGTGAATCCGAGAAGGAAGAGAGACTCAGATTTCTACTCTTTTTTATAAGCATTAATGTTGTTTACTTTTAAGAATTCATCTAAACCCTTTTTAAAACCATCCACTGTTCCTGCTGTGACCACGTCCTAAAGAAGTCTATTCCACAGATTCACAGTTCTTACAGTAAAGAAGCTTTTCTTCTCCAGTCGGAGGCAGTGTCCCCTTGTCTTTGGAGGGCATTTGACATGGAACAGTTTTCCACCGTATTTTTTGTATGGCCCATTTATATATCTGTATAGGTTAATCATGTCCCCCTTTAGATGTCTCTTCTCAAGACTAAATAAATTCAATTCTTTCTTCATAACCAAGACCCTCCATGCCCCTTATCAGTTTAGTCGATCTCCTTTGTACTTTTTCCAGCTGCAGTGCGTCCTTTCTATGAACTGGTGCCCAGAACTGAACTGCATATTACAGATGAGGCCGCACCAACACTTGTAAAGTGGTGATATTACATCCCTGCCCCGCGAGTCCATGCCTCGTTTAATGGATGACAATATCCTGGTGGCCTTAGAAGCAACTGATTGACAAGGACACCCAAATCTCTCTCTATAAGTGATTCTCCCAGTGTTACATCACCTAGGACATATGAAGCACAGAGATTATTACTACCAAGATGCAGAACTTTACATTTATCCACATTGAACCTCATTTGCCAAGTTGATGCCCAATCACTTAGAGTGTTCAAGTCAGCTTGCATTTTATGGACATCTTCCATAGAGTGCACAGTTCTACACAGCTTAGTGTCATCTGCAAAAATAGAAATGGTGCTATTAATCCCATCCTCGATATCATTAATAGATTAATTAAATAATAGAGGACCCAGCACTGAACCTTGGGGTCACCACTTATAACCCGGGACCATTCTGAATAGGAATCATTGACCACAACTCTCTGGACACGGTCCTTCAGCTAGTTTTCAATCCAATTACAAACTATACTTTCCAAGCCTATAGACCTTACTTTACCTATTAAACGTATATGAGGGACAGTATCAAAAGCCTTTGCAAAATCCAGAAACACTACATCCACAGCCGCCCCTCGATCCAGGCTACTCTTCACCTTCTCATAAAAGCAACTTCTGTCCTTGGTAAACCCATGTTGGTTATTACTTATTATATTATTTACAGTCACATTCTCCTGTATATAGCCCCTTAAGAGTCCTTCAAACATTTTTCCCACAACAGAAGTTAAACTAACTGGTCTATAATTACCTGTAAAGGACCTAGATCCTTTTTTGAATATGGGGACCACGTTTTCCTTGCACCAATCACTTGGCCCTGTACCAGTACCTAGAGAATCTTTACAAATTATAAACAGGGACACAGCAATGACTGAACTGAGCTCTTTAAGCACTCTTGGGTGTAATCCATCTGGACCCAGAGCCTTGTTCATATTTACCTTATTTAACTTGTCTTGGACCATATCTACAGTTACCCAATTGAGTATATTACTGGATGTACTAACAGCCCCAGCTCCTTTCTCTTTTGTATATACGGAGCTAAAAAAAAATATTTAGAAACTCTGCCTTTTCCTTATCTTCAGTGACTACCCCCCCTTTACCATTATTTAGGGGACCTACCTGCTCGGACCTTGGTTTTTTAGCATTTATATATTTAAAGAATTTTTTTGATATTTGTTTTGTTCTCTTTTGCCACCTGCTGTTCGTTTAGTATTTTTGCTAATTGTATCTCCTTTTTACAGATTTTATTAAGCCCTTTGTAATCTTCAAACGCTACAGCTGAACCCTCAGATTTGTATTTTTTAAATGTCCTTTTTTTGTCTTTTATTGCCATGGGGGGTTTAATTTTAGCTGATTATACTTGTTACCTAAAGGAATACATTTTTTGTGCAATTACTCAATGTGGATTTAAAGCTCTCCCATTTTATCCTCAGTATTATTATGTAACAGTAGCTGCTCCCAGTCTATGCCCTGAAATGCTGTCCTCAACCCAGGGAAATGTATCTTTTTAAAATTCAGTGTTTTTGCTCTGCCTGACAGAGTTAGCTTCTTATAGTGTAGGGGGAATATAATTATACTGTGGTCACTATTACCTAGTGTTTCTCGAACAGTAACATTTCCAACAAGCTCTGCATCATTAGAAATTACCAGATCCAACAGAGAATTGCCCCTAGTGGGAGCTTCTACAAACTGGCCCATAAAGTGGTCCTGCAGCAAGTTGAGGAATCTTCTCCCCTTTGCGGTTGAGGCAGAGCCCTGACCCCAGTCAATGTCTGGGAAGTTAAAATCTCCCATTATGACCACTGTACCAGCCTGTGCCACCCGCTCTATTTGGTTATACAGTTGCGTTTCTATTTCCTCTGTGATGTTACGGGGTCTATAGATTAAACCAAGTATTATTTTTTCAGTGTTTATATCCCTTTGAACTTCCACCCATAAGGTTTCCACATCCTGACCATCCTCATCCACAATTGCGTCTTTCACACTTGTCTTCAGATCATCAATACAGGCACACACCACCACCTTTTCTATTGACCCGGTCTTTCCTAAATAGTGTAAAACCCTCAATATTTACAGCCCAGTCATGCGAAGAATCTAACCATGTCTCAGCCACACCAACTACATCTATGTGTTCCTCTAGTACCATAGCCTTCAGCTCCACTTTTCTAGCTAGACTTCTGGCATTTGTGAAAATACATTTTAAATTACTATTACCTGTAAAGTGAAGATCTGGGATTTTTGGGTTACCTTGGTTGATGTTTGTATCTAACAGGTTCTTGTTACCAGCAGTTCTATTTTTTATAAGTGTATTGTTATGCCTAGTCTTCTCCCTACTTTCCTCGCTAACCCCAGTTCCCACTAAATCCCCACTGTCCCCTCCTATATCCCACTCTCTATCTACACTATCTACCCCCTTATTAGTATGATCCCCCAAGCTCCCCCCAGATCCTAGTTTAAAAGCTCCTCCAGCCGTCAAACTATTTTTCCCCCCAAGAGCAGTTGCACCCTCCCCATTAAGGTGCAGCCCGTTCCTACCCTAGAGCCTGTAACCGACTGCGAATTCGGCCTAGTTCTCCATGAACCCAAACCCTTCCTTTCTTCACCAGCTTCTGAGTCACTTTTTAACTCCCTAAGCTCCCGTTGTCTCTCTAGTGATGCTTGTGGCACTGGTGGTATCTCTGAAAACACTACCTTGGAGGTCCAGGACTTGAGCTTCTCTCCTAGTTCCCTAAAATAATTTTTAAAGGACCTTCCATCTCCCCCTGACTTTGTCATTGGTGTCAATGTATACCATGACTGCCGGGTCTTCCCCAGCCCCACCCAGCAATCTGTCAATCCGATCCACAATATGCCGAACCCAAGCACCCGGAAGACAACACACTGTTCGGCATTCACGGTCTTGGAGACAGATGACCCTGTCTGTCCTCCTAATAATAGAGCCCCCTACCACCAGCATCTGTCTGACCTTTGCTGCACTCCTTTTCCCATCCTTCCTGCAGCGGTCATCCTCCTGGTTGCTAGGAAAAACACCCTGCTGCAGTGTTGGTGGCCCTGGGCTTTCATTCCTAATATCAGTCAAACAGGTATATTCACTAGGGCGTGCCAGCTCAGGACTAGCCTCCCTGGCACTTTTCCCTCTACCCCTTCTTCCTACATTAACCCAACTGCTGACCTGATAGTCCTGATCTTGCCCTCCTCCTTCCACCTCCATTTCACTGCACAGTGAGGTCTAAGCCTCTCTCCAGGTCTGCAATGCTCCTAAGTATTTCAAGCTGCTTATTTAGATCCAAGATCTGGGCTTCCAAATATGCAACATGATTGCATCTAGTGCAAATGAATTCACCCTCGAATGGCTTTTCAAGGCTTGCATACATTGCACAGGACACACACTTAGTAGCATTGTCCATGGAGCTCATGTTTAAATGGGGATGAACAGTAAAGTAGGAAAACAGTAAATATGAGTTAGAATTAGACCCTGTCTGCTGTAGTTGAAGGACTAGCTAGAATCAAGCCAACAACACACAAGGAAAATCTATCAAACCTTAGTTTCTGGCTCCTTGACCAACACTCCGGTTCTTTAAACTCCACTTATTAACAAGCCCACTTAGCACAGCAAGCCCAGGTAGAGTAAGATAGAAAGCCCAGGTAGAGCAAGCTCAGGATGAGTTCAGCGGTGCAATTAATAGCACCTGGAAGCACAAACCACTCCCCTTAAGCAGGTACACAGCTGAGAAAAAAAATTGGTTTAAATGTCAGTATCAAAATGCAAGCACTTAACTCACAAGGACCTTTGCTATAAACTATATGCAGCTATTTGCAATCACTCCCACAAAATCACACTCAGCACCAGCACTCCAGTTCTTTAATCTCCACTTATTCACAAGCCCAGTTAGTGCAGCCACCAGTAACCCCTTCTCTGCTTTAAACCACCAGGGACTTTGCCAGTTATCCCTGCTTTAATCCCGGCTCTGTAAAGATCCTATCCTGAAAAAAAAAGAGAGTTACCACCGTTTCCCGTCATCACCTACCGTAGAGCACAGACTCTAAAAAATATTATTGCACCCTTCCTTCCTAAAAACAAAATAAAAAGGGGAATCTTGCCAGAAAAAGAAAAAGATATTCCTACAAAAAAAAGGGGCATACAAATGCAATAACAAGAAATGTAAATGCTGAGCTATAATTACACATAACAGAAAAGAGATCCATATTCCCACTTCCGATAAAAATATTCCATCTCAAACACAATATGAGCTGTGGGACCAGTAACGTTATCTACCTCTTGCAGTGCCCTTGTAATCGGCTATATGTAGGTAGAACGATTCAGACCCTACGCGAGAGAATGAACGAGCACCGCTCCAACATCAAAAGGACAATCCTTACCCACAGTGTCTCGAGACATTTCTCCACCCACCACAATAATGATCCCTCTCTCCTCCAAGTGACTCCCTTAGAATGGATCCCCAATCCTATCAGTCACTGTGCAGGAAAGAGATGTATTGGATCTTCCGTCTTAACACCTTATCTCTATTCGGGCTAAATTAATCTTTAGAGTATACCAATTATTGATCACCAAACACCCCACCGTAGTTAGCTCTATCTTCTGTTATATATGTATACACCGTAGCCATATTCACCCCCTTTATGTTTATTTGCCCCGCCATGGCCAGCCCTAATCTCCTAAGAATATCTATTTTTGTATTACAATTTGATCCATCTTCCAATCCATTAATCATCCTTATCCGTCTCCAATAATATACTTTAACACTATACAAGTAAACACATTCATGAAGTGTCGCATTTTATGGTATTTCATTGTATTTTACCGAAAAACTTTGATTCAGACATTTGTATGACCCCCTATATGTACCTAATTTTTGTTTTTTAGATACACCACACCCGAAAGATGGCTCTCATGAGATCTCAGCATTGTTATTTATTTATTTCTATATATTTCTATATTTTATACGTATTGTTCTAGCGGCCCTCCTCACTTTGATCCATTTTTAATGCTTTCAGGTTTTATATTGGAGTTTCTTAATTTCAATTCGTTTCACCCATTTGTTACGACCGGGTAACCCTAGGATGTTTTACGAGTATTCCTCCTTTTTTGATAACCAGACGAACTTGTACTCCTAATGATGTTTTATATGTATTAATGTCAAATCTACCCCTGGAACCCGAATGACCCATCATTTTTATATTTATGGTCCGTATATATATATATGAGTCTATGTATATTTTACACATATTTTACATGTATTCATATACTATTTACGAACTGTACTTGGAATCAGTGGGCCCTATATACCATAATGTTTTATAGTTCCACTGACAATGAAACAACCCCCCCCCCCTTTGTACATTTTATATTCTTTTTGAATCAACTATTGGGCTTTTGTAAACCCAATTTTATTTCAGCCCTTTATAGATTGATCAATTACCTATATAACCAGTAGTAATTCATCATTACTAATACTAAGATGTCATTTAGTATGATGTGCCCTAACATCTAAGTATTCCTCTTCCCCCATTAAAACAATGTGATTGAAACATGTTTCCAATCCCATTTCTCTCCCCAGTGGTGGCCGCGGGCGCTCCCGATACTTTCAACCTCAAATCGGAAGTCCTCAAGCCACTTGCGTTCCACGGACCGGAAGTGCGCTCCGGCTCCCCACCAGAAGCTCGGAGCGTACTTACGTTCCACTGACAGTCTCCACAACGACCAAAACCGAAAGTACCGGTACTCCTCCGTCCCGCTCGCCACTACTAGGAGTCCACACTGTACATCCATCTATGTGGCCCCTACACCCCTACGTTCCCTACCATTATACCTATAACGTTTGTATGTTTCCACCAGCTCGTATTAACTACATTACCAGCATATAATATGCGTTCCACTATGGAACGCATACTTCTGGTCCTCATACAGGAAATTACGTTTCTCCCAGTTCCTCTCTAGCACATGCTTTTTTGGATGATCCACTATATAAGGCCCACTGGTTAGCTTGCATACTATGGTACTATGTGTATTACACATTTTTGTTATGTATATAATTCCACATGTGTTAATTCATAGTTTTGATGCCTTTAGTGTGAATCTACAATTTTCATAGTCATGAAAATAAAGAAAACTCTTTGAATGAGAAGGTGTGTCCAAACTTTTGGTCTGTACTATATATATATATATATATATATATATATATATATATATATGCATTATACAAGGGCTGTGAAACCCCCCTCCCCCCATTTCTACAGTGTATTTGTGTAAGTTGGTAGTACCTAGGAAGTTGGTAGTTTGTCCAAGTGACAAATGCGTTCCATCCAAGATGGCGGGCCAAACTGGAAAGGAGATCACATGATCGGCAGATGGGACATCTTGGCACGGCTGTTAGAACCTTACTTTTTTACTTCCGTGAGCATACACCATACCATCCATAACCAGTATGTCCAGTTCATATAAATGATAAATACACCATTGTGCTTTAAGCTGCCTTGTTATTTTAGCCTCTTGTGCAGTGGAGTCATATCATGTAATTGCATTTCCAAATTTGCACGTTTCCTAGGGCATAAGGGACAGCTGGCGGTTGTATTATTGCACCAACCCACAGAAGACAATGAACACTAATGTCTTATTAAATAGGAGATTGTTTGTTTCATGATGTAAATTAGCCTGGGCAATTAGGAGATCCACCGTACAAGATGCAAGAAAACTAAAAGGGGCTGATAATACACAAAACACTGGCACTACACGGATAGGGCTGGCATGAGCTGGGTTAACTGGAGATGACCCTTTGCAAATTTTTATGTGGCCCCAAATTGTGAAATAGAAACCAAAGTATGTTCAGCCTGACTTTTACTCTGTGCATCCACAAGCCCTCATGTCTGCAGTTGACCACCTGCTCCTTGTGGCACCTCGATAGCATAGATGTCTTCTGCTAGAAAACATTGAAAGTATTGTGGATACCTTTGCAGCAATATGCTTGCTGTTCCTTTGCTTCCCACCCACAAAATTAGGCAACTTCATTAAAAATGACCTACAATTTTGCTTCTACAGAGCATGTGCGAGTCCTTCACCTAGCTGCTGGATCTGACATAAATCCATCAGGGCTATGCTCATGTTTCTGACAACTCTCTCTGCTCTCCCCCTCCCTTCTCTTAGTGTTAGAGATAACAGCATGGAGGGTGAGAAGGTTGTAGAATGCAGATTAGGGTGTGAAGAAGGGGGAAACGATCCAAGGAATAAAGCACACACAAGGCAGTCTGTGGGGGGAGAATCCCATAGGCTTTCTATAGTTGTAGAAAGAAAGCAGAACATCCAAATTAAACTTTGTAGGAGGAGGCAAATCACACACTTCTCTGGGTCAGTACTCACAAAGAGATTCCTGTAGAAGGGGAAATCAGTCCAGGAATTAAGTAATGCTGATATATGAGAGCTAGTGAAGGCAGCAGCATCCTGGACACACAGGCCTCACATCCGGCATGTATTACTGAGACATATATCTACATGAGAAAAGTCTGAACCTGGGAGCAGGTCGTAAAATGAGTCACCAGGGGGCCTGAAAATGAATGAAAGAATTAAGATTGCAGCCTGAAACTTAATGCAACGTTTACTTAAGGTAACCACTTCCATGTCAAAGGTTATATACATATATGAGAGAACATACTGTATATGGAAGAATATAATATACATATAGATAGATGTAAAGTAAATTAATAAATAGCCTAAAAGTCCCTGTGCACCCAATGAACACCATTTTTGTTTCTTTAATCGAATAGTTATCAAATATTGTGTTTATTACTCTAATCAGGTTAGAGCTGTTTCCCTGATTTAAAGTCCCTAACGACTGAAAATAATCCGGATGCTTGCTGCCACCACTAGAGGAAGCTTAGGAGCTTTAAAATTGAATGCAAAACCTTCAAAGTTCACTTTATTTTCTTCCTTATTCTCCCTTTTCTTTGCTTTTATTTTGTCAAACTACAGCTAAAATGAAGAAATCTGTGTCCCAGGGGCTCAGCCGTGTCCCCTCTCCTTCTCACTATCTTGTGTTTGGCTGTAAGGCAACTGGCTGAAGCAGGAGTCTCATCCCTATCTGCAGCAGGGAACAAAGTTTCTTAAACCCAGCGACTTGTTCGAGCCTTACCCTCCACAGGGCACCAGCAAAAATATGGATCGGATCAGCGTGATATTAACCCCTATGTTGTCTGTAGGCTTTTTATAGGACTTTTGTCAGTCTACAGCAGTCTACCTCAACTCCAATCCTCAGGGTCCAGGATCAGAAGTTGGGTTGAGGAACACTGGTCTACAGGATTTTGTAGATGTTCCTACACCTAACAGTAGGGACAAGATTATTCAATTTTACTTGTATTATTCATTTTTGACTCCAGCCACAAATGGCTGATTTTACTGGAGGAAGCCATGCCAGCCAGGCATTCCCCCTACAGTATCTGCTACAGGGGAAATATAGGGTCCTTCAGGTGAATGACACATATGGCTGGAGTCCGCCAGAACAGGAGAGACTTCTACGGAGCAACTCTCCCTTTTGGCTCCTAGAGGGGGGTCGTGTAGACATACGGACAGGAGTTACTATATATATGCTGTGAACTGTGAATAGTAATGCCTTCTAATGCAATGTTTTTTTTTGTTTTGTTTTTTTCTAGTGTAATGCTTTAGTTTAAATGTCAGTTCTTGTTCCTCTGTCCATGGCATCTAGGATTGCTCCAAACAACATTTCATCGTATTGTACATTGTATTACATTGTATTGTACAGTGACAATAAAGGCATCTTATCTGTCTTCATCAGATGGCCTCTCTAAGAAAAGTAAAACCTGAATATAGTCCGTGAGGAACGCTGTATCTGTGGAAGCAAAATATTAATCCTCACGGAGATGCCCTTTAATTTATATAATCCCTCTCCCTAATTTGGTATGCTATCGATAAGTGTCACATAATATTAAGCAGGGGAGCTGTGTGAACCTGTGTGATTTCTCAAAGCCGACAATACGGTGCAAAATGTGACGATCTAATTAGATTTACGGTCATTTACCTTATGTTAAGAGAAAGGGAATAGAGAGGAGGGGGACTGACGATGACAGACAATATGGACATTTGAAAGATTGCACAGGTAGCCCCTGACTGCAAGCATTAATTCCTGCGAGTCCTCGGAGGAGAGCGGGTTTTAGAAGACGACTCTTCCATTGCAGACGTTTTATGCCGATCTAATGACTCTGTTCTGCTAATTAACGCTGCTAGACTTCCCCCGGTGCTGTGCGGCACATATAGCATGGGAAGGAAAGCATCTTACTCATAAAGCCGCCTTATCTGTGGTGGCCCCTTGTAAAGACAAGTATGTCAATACCAGAGACAGGGAAAGCAGGGAGCAGACAGAAATCATACCATAATCCTAATCAGTATACAGCCTGACACTGCCGTGACATATCCTTCTATTAGGCAAATGCCAAATTAAACCCAGATGCTTGTCTCCTGGGGTAGGGGAGGCGGGAGGAGGGACGAGAAGGATAAATAGACACGTCTTTTCATGTGAGACGAAAAAGAAAAAAAAAAGTCTTGATTTATGAAGATGCCGGTAATATGCTCCCTCATTCTGACATGAGAAAACGCTCAGGTTGGAATGGTGACAGTGATGGAAGGAGACAGGGACAACTTACTGGAATGACCAAAAAAGGGGGCAGCGAGAGCGGAATCTGCTATTTTTGGATCCCTGTCAGCATCTCGCAGACATTTTTCAGCATGGAGCAGATCAGTGGAAGTGATACGGCTCCTTACGACAAAAGTTTGGCAAACAAGATCCTTAAAAGATAATATCAAGTGCGAAGGAAATTTCGGGACAAAACTGGATATTGCATTTTCGCCTAGAAAACGGACGGTTCTCCCACTGCTCAAAACTTGACGTGCCTCGGGAGGTCTCCAGGTGTCTTCCTATCTACCGCAGCCCGATCAATGCTTCAAGGGGTTGTCCATGTTAAAACACATATGGTAAAAGGCTGGGAAGGAGTTAAAATAAGAAAATATAAAAACTGGTTCAAATCACCTCTACTCCAGCACCTCCGCTCCAATCCTCCTTGCCGCTGCAGCCATGACGTCATGTTCTTCGCTGTAGTGATGTCATCCAGTATGCTGCACGTGACCACTGCGGAGATACAATGGCCTCAGCGGCATATGGCAGGAGACCACTGAGGCCAGTGACTGGCTGCAGTGGTCACTTGTTCTACTGTATATAGGGGGACTTCGCTGCTGCAATCATGTAAACGGACCAGCTGGGAGGATTGGAGCAGTGATGCTGGAGCAGAGGGGGTTTGTACAGGTGACTATAACCTTTGACCATTTTTTTTTTTACTTTTAAGGAGGACCCATTTCCTAATGATGGCGAACCCTGCTCCAGTGCTTTCCCAGGCCGGGCGTGCAGCGTGTGGACGGTGCAATTCTTCTAACCCTTGGGTCACTCCCTGGATTTTGGGGTATCTTGCCTGGTGGTGGCAAGATTTACCACTGATATTAGCTGAGCAGCAGGGTGCAAGGCAGGAGAACAGGAACCAAGCGGTTGGGATATGGAGACAAATGACCAGGCCGACTTGATAATAGTGAAATAGAGTGTCCGTACGGACCACGGTATGGAAAGGGTTAACAGTTAGGGAGCTTCCACCCTCTCCCATCGGGGGGCTGCTGTGCCTTTGCAGCCCCCAGACAGGATGGGGGTCACAGAGGGAGGGAGCCCCCCTCCTTCCCCGTCTGCTCAGTTGTGGCAGACGGGGAAGGTTCCCATGGCATGGTGCTGAACAGATCTGTGCTAAAGGCATAGATCTGTTCAGACAAAGTGTAAGTAAAATACAGTACAATACCCTATATAGTGTACTGTACTGTATTATACAGACATCAGACCCACTGGATCTTCAAGAACCAAGTGGGTCTGGGTAAAAAAGAAATGTAAAAAAAAGTGAAAAAAGTAAAGATTTAAAAAAAACACATTTATCACTGAATAAAAAAAAACAAAAAAAAAACATATACTACACATATTAGGTATCGCCACGTCCGTACCGACCTGATCTATAAAATGGTCATGTTACTTTGCCCGTACGGTGAACGCCATAAAAAAAAAAAAAAAATATAAGAACTATGAGGAAATTGAAATTTTGCCCATCTTACTTCCCAAAAAAGGTAATAAAAAAGTTATCAAAAAAGTTGCATGCATGCCAAAATAGTACCAATCAAACCGTTATCTCATCCCGAAAAAAATCATACCCTACCCAAGATAATCGCCCAAAACTGAAAAAACTATGGCTCTTAGACTATGGAAACACTAAAAACATGATTTTTTTTTGTTTCAAAAATAAAATCATTGTGTAAAACTTATATAAATAAATAAAAAGTATACATATTAGATATCACCGCGTCCGTATCGACTGGCTCTATAAAAATATCACATGACCTAACCTCTCAGGTGAACACCGTAAAAAAATTAAAATAAAAACGGTGTACAAAAAGCAATTTTTGTCATCTTAAGTCACAAAAAGTGTAATAGCAAGCGATCAAAAAGTCATATGCACCCCAAAATAGTGCCAATCAAACCGTCATCTCATCCCACAAAAAATAAGACCCTACCTTAGATAATCGCCCAAAAACTGAAAAAACTATGGCTCTCAGACTATGGAGACACTAAAATATTAATATATTCTGTAATCATAAAATATACAATGTATAAGATCATGAAATCTAATGCTCACATTATTAAGTGTAAGGAATATAAGCATAACCCAATGGGCTGGATTCATTCCTGGCCATTAACAGTTTGGTGCGTGTTCTTTCTGCTGCAGCTCTCTCCCTATCACAGCTCAGGGGGAGTGTTCTTTCTGCCACAGCCCTTTCCCTATCACAGCTCAGGGGGCGTGTTCTTTCTGCCACAGCTCTCTCCCTATCACAGCTCAGGGGGCATGTTCTTTCTGCTACAGCTCTCTCCCTATCACAGCTCAGGGGGCGTGTTCTTTCTGCTACAGCTCTCTCCCTATCACAGCTCAGGAGGCGTGTTCTTTCTGCTACAGCTCTCTCCCTATCACAGCTCAGGGGGCGTGTTCTTTCTGCTACAGCTCTCTCTCCCTATCACAGCTCAGGAGGCGTGTTCTTTCTGCTACAGCTCTCTCCCTATCACAGCTCAGGGGGCGTGTTCTTTCTGCTACAGCTCTCTCCCTATCACAGCTCAGGTTATGTGTCCTTTCTGCTACAGCTCTCTCCCTATCACAGCTCAGGTTATGTGTCCTTTCTGCTACAGCTCTCTCCCTATCACAGCTCAGGTGATGTGCCCTTTCTGCTACAGCTCTCTCCCTATCACAGCTCAGGAGGCGTGTTCTTTCTGCTACAGCTCTCTCCCTATCACAGCTCAGGGGGCGTGTTCTTTCTGCTACAGCTCTCTCCCTATCACAGCTCAGGTTATGTGTCCTTTCTGCTACAGCTCTCTCCCTATCACAGCTCAGGTTATGTGTCCTTTCTGCTACAGCTCTCTCCCTTTCACAGCTCAGGTGATGTGCCCTTTCTGCTACAGCTCTCTCCCTATCACAGCTCAGGAGGCGTGTTCTTTCTGCTACAGCTCTCTCCCTATCACAGCTCAGGGGGCGTGTTCTTTCTTCTACAGCTCTCTCCCTATCACAGCTCAGGTGATGTGCCCTTTCTGCTACAGCTCTCTCCCTATCACAGCTCAGGTGATGTGCCCTTTCTGCTACAGCTCTCTCCCTATCACAGCTCAGGAGGAGTGTTCTTTCTGCTACAGCTCTCTCCCTTTCACAGCTCAGGGGGCGTGTTCTTTCTGCTACAGCTCTCTCCCTATCACAGCTCAGGTGATGTGCCCTTTCTGCTACAGCTCTCTCCCTATCACAGCTCAGGTGATGTGTCCTTTCTGCTACAGCTCTCTCCCTTTCACAGCTCAGGTTATGTGTCCTTTCTGCTACAGCTTTCTTCTTGTCACAGCTTCTAAGAGTGGATATGGCTGGTGGCAGTTAAAGGATGGAAATGAGCATGTGCATCCACCTCCGCAAGGTGGATGGAGAAATAAATAAAAGAGAAAACAGTAGTTTGTGCTGTACAGATAGATATTATTGAATAGCTCAAGTTTTCAGTTACATGCAGTTACAAAATAATTCAGATCCAGGTGCTGGTTTGAAAAATGTAGAATATTTTCCATGGTACAACCCTGTGTAGGGTGGCCATACACATTAGATGAGCTTGGCAGGACTGATTAACCCTCTAATGTGTATGGGAGTACCCTAAACCCAATGGCAGATGTTAGGGGCGAGAGAGAAGGATCAGCATTTGGGATTTGAACAGGAGATATCAGAGATGCCTCTCCCAACTGACAACAGTATGCACTCATATAGGGGGTGTGGGACAACAGCTAGAATATGGCTACCTCTACTCGAACTGGAAACATTGGCGGATCCAGGGGGCAACAGGGAAATTGCCCCCCCTCCCCCCGCCGAGAATGTAGTGAAACATTCTGGGCCCGCCGTCTGTAGTAGCGGCAGACGCAGACGTCCTCAGGACAGTGATACAGATGAACGGTGCGGAGGAGCAGGGGAGAGGCGTCTCCCTTGCCGTTCCTCTGATAGGCTGCAGGTGACATAATCGCGCAGCCTGAGCCGTACAGAGCGGGACACAGGCCGGAAGAGGCCTGCATCACATCGCAGTGTCATGGAGGTAAGTATAAGTGTTTATTGTTTAATTATTTTTAGTACAGTATGGGAAGAAGGGGGGTGGGGCACATTATGGGGGGAGCACTATGGAGAGGGGGGGAAAGAAGCACTATGGGGCCCTATATACTGGCACATTATGGGGGAGCACTATGGAGAGGGGGGGCAGGAGCACTATGGGGGCATCTAATGGGGGCCCTATATACTGGCACATTATGGGGGGAGCACTATGGAGAGGGGGGGGCAGGAGCACTATGGGGGCATCTAATGGGGGCCCTATATACTGGCACATTCTGGGGGGGAGCACTATGGAGAGGGGGGCAGGAGCACTATGGGGGCATCTAATGGGGCCCCTATATACTGGCACATTATGGGGGGGGGCACTATGGAGAAGGGGGGGGGGAAAGAGCACTATGGGGGCATTATAAAGGGGCATTTAATACTGGCACCTATTTTGGTGCCACTATGGGGAAGGGGGGAGAGAATCATTATGGGGGCATCTATGTGGGGCAGTCTATAGGGGCATTTTATACTGCCACATTATGAAGGGCACTATGGTGACGGGGAGGAGAACTATAGGGGCATCTTCTGAGGGCACTATATAGAACGGGGAGGAGCACTATGGGGGCATTTTCTGGGGGCACTATATAGGAGTATTTTATACTGGCACAAATTATAGGGGCACTATGGGCACCTTAGCTCTACTGGGGGCACTATGTTTTTTTGTAGTGGCACACAGTATGGGTCATTGAATCACAAGAGGGCACTCTGGGGACATTGACTCTACTGGGGGCACTAAGAGGAGTTTTTTTTTGTGTTTTTTTACTGCCACACAACGGAGCATTTTTTATGTACTGGTGCACATTATAAGGGGGCTTTATTACAACTGGGGGATTATGGGAGAATTATTACTTCTGGGACACAATTACTGTTGGGGGCACTGTAGGAGCACTATTACTACTAAGTGCACACAGAATTATTACTATTGTTGGGATTTTGAGGAGCACTATTACTGTGGGGGCGCCCTGGCACAGTATCAGCTTAGCACAGTAATTTTTGGGGGACATTATGGTTACACTACTAGTGTCGGGGGCACTATTTGCTAGGCGCAGTTATTTTTTAGGGGGGCGCTATCTGTGTGTAACTAGTATTTTCAGGGGGTTTATCTGTTTCTACAGTATAGTTTTGGGGGGCACAGCGTCTCAGTATTGGGGGTGCATCATGGGATGTTGAGGAGGTGGAAGAAAAAGTAGGAAACTAAGATGTCTGTCTGTCAAACTCTGCAGAGATGTTATGGCTGAAAGAAATCATCATGGTGGTCTGGTCTGAATGGAGAAGATGAAGAAAGAGAACATCTACATCAAAGGAGACGTCACTGGATGTAAGAGGTATGGGCGCGATATATGGGTGGGGCTGTGTGTGGGTGTGGCTTGAGGGTGGGCGGGGACACAGGGACCCCATAATCTCCTATTGCCCGGGGAAGTGCCCCTCCCGAGACCAGGCTCTGGATCCACCACTGACTGGAACCAGTACATTTTAAGTCCTTTCTGTCAGAACCCAGGTACCGTTTTCTGCAAACTAAGTTTATTCATTCTACAGTAATGCAAGTAATCTGTTCCTCACGCCTTTTAAGATCTGTGTTTGCTCTCAGTGAATGGGGTCCTTCATTGTTTCCTTCTAGAAGATATGCAAAGAGGTATCTCCCAGAGAAAAAGAACCATCTTGCTAGCATAACCTTCTGGAAGTGGCTCCCTAGGAGTCAGGGGCGTAGCTCTAGGGGGTGCAGAGGTAGCAGACTCTTGTGCCGCATAAGAAGACACTGGTATTACAGAAAGTTCATGCTGGTCAAGTTACACCTCTGGCTGGAGGGAAGGGGTTAGGTCAAGAGTTTGCCATGGGGGGTGAGGTGTCGTTTAAATTTTTGCCTTAGGCAGCATGAAGTCTACGTGCTTCCCTGCCCCTGGCCACAAAGCACTGAGGGAAGGGGGCCCCAAGCTGAACTCCTGCACCAGGGCCCATGAGCCTTTACTATGCCCCTGCTAGGAGTCTAAGTCTAATTAATCTCTATACCATGGAGCACTACAAAAAAGTCTCCATCAACAGCCGGTATCTTTAAGGGTCATCACCCCACTAAGCTGCGTTCAAGGCATCGAACCCAGCTAGCCAGAATCAAACTCTGTACTGAAAAGTGGCAAGCATCCTGAAACAGCTGGTCTTTTTTGGGTATTTTTTTTTTAACTAGAACTCAGAGTCGTCTGACTTGTTTTATCTTCTTACTTGTCCTGCACTCTCACAGACACAGAGAGAAACTGCAGCTGCATCTTCTCTCTTTTTCTTGTCTTCTATTTACTATATCACCATAAATGTATAATGCAAGATGTCTGCTGTATGTTTTGAGGGTCTTTTTTTTGGTATTTTTCCTATCAATCTGAACCAGGGTCTTCTCACTTGTGCTGCACTGTCAAAGAATGCAGTCTCACAGACACAGAGAGAAACTGCAGCTGCATCTTCCCTCCTCTTTCTTGTCTTCCATTTACTATATTAATATATATTTATAATACAAGCCATCTATTGTACACTTTTATTTTATTTTTTCACTAGCATTCTGAGCCAGGATCTTCTCACTTCTGCTGCACTCTCAAAGAATGCAGTCTCACATACTTGGAGAGAAACTGCAGCTGCATCTCCCCCCTTCCCCCCCCTGTCTTCTATTTACTATATTACCCTATATATTATAATACAAGACGGCTGTTGTAGGCTTTGAGGTGTTTTTTTCGGTATTTTTCCTAGCATTCTGAGCCAGGATCTTCTCACTTCTGCTGCACTCTCAAAGAATGCAGTCTCACATACTTGGAGAGAAACTGCATGCAGCTGCATCTTCCCCCTTCCCCCCCCCCCCCCCCCCGTCTTCTATTTACTATATTACCCTATATATTATAATACAAGACGGCTGTTGTAGGCTTTGAGGTTTTTTTTTCGGTATTTTTCCTAGCATTCTGAGCCAGGATCTTCTCACTTCTGCTGCACTCTCAAAGAATGCAGTCTCACATACTTGGAGAGAAACTGCATGCAGCTGCATCTTCCCCCTTCCCCCCCCCCCCCCCCCCCGTCTTCTATTTACTATATTACCCTATATATTATAATACAAGACGGCTGTTGTAGGCTTTGAGGTTTTTTTTTCGGTATTTTTCCTAGCATTCTGAGCCAGGATCTTCTCACTTCTGCTGCACTCTCAAAGAATGCAGTCTCACATACTTGGAGAGAAACTGCATGCAGCTGCATCTTCCCCCTTCCCCCCCCCCCCCCCGTCTTCTATTTACTATATTACCCTATATATTATAATACAAGACGGCTGTTGTAGGCTTTGAGGTTTTTTTTTCGGTATTTTTCCTAGCATTCTGAGCCAGGATCTTCTCACTTCTGCTGCACTCTCAAAGAATGCAGTCTCACATACTTGGAGAGAAACTGCATGCAGCTGCATCTTCCCCCTTCCCCCCCCCCCCCCCCCCGTCTTCTATTTACTATATTACCCTATATATTATAATACAAGACGGCTGTTGTAGGCTTTTAGGTTTTTTTTTCGGTATTTTTCCTAGCATTCTGAGCCAGGATCTTCTCACTTCTGCTGCACTCTCAAAGAATGCAGTCTCACATACTTGGAGAGAAACTGCATGCAGCTGCATCTTCCCCCTTCCCCCCCCCCCCCCGTCTTCTATTTACTATATTACCCTATATATTATAATACAAGACGGCTGTTGTAGGCTTTGAGGGGTTTTTTTCGGTATTTTTCCTAGCATTCTGAGCCAGGATCTTCTCACTTCTGCTGCACTCTCAAAGAATGCAGTCTCACATACTTGGAGAGAAACTGCATGCAGCTGCATCTTCCCCCTTCCCCCCCCCTGTCTTCTATTTACTATATTACCCTATATATTATAATACAAGACGGCTGTTGTAGGCTTTGAGGATTTTTTTTCGGTATTTTTCCTAGCATTCTGAGCCAGGATCTTCTCACTTCTGCTGCACTCTCAAAGAATGCAGTCTCACATACTTGGAGAGAAACTGCAGCTGCATCTCCCCCCCCCCCCCCCCCATCTTCTATTTACTATATTACCCTATATATTATAATACAAGACAGCTGTTGTAGGCTTTGAGGGTTTTTTTTCGATATTTTTCCTAGCATTCTGAGCCAGGATCGTCTCACTTCTGCTGCACTCTCAAAGGATGCAGTCTCACAGACACAAAGGAAAACTGCAGCTGCATCTCCCCCCTTCCCCCCCCCCTGTCTTCTATTTACTATATTACCCTATATATTATAATACAAGATGGCTGTTGTAGGCTTTGAGGGTTTTTTCTGCATTTTTCCTGGCATTATGAGCCAGGGTCTTCTCACTGCTGCTGCACTCTCAAAGAATGCAGTCTCACAGACACAAAGGAAAACTGCAGCTGCATCTCCCCTTCTGCTTCTTATCTTCTATTTACTGTATTACCATGAATTGGGGACTCATTTCATATTTATAATGAGACTGCTGGCAAGGAAAGGGAAGCTACAGTCTGCTGGGAAATGTCAGTTTCGCCTACTAATAATACTACTAATGTACAATACCAAAAACACTAATATGTATGCATAAACCCTAAAAATATAAATGGTAGCACTTTTGTCCGTCTTCCCTGGAAGGATTCAGCAGATTAAGAAAGGTACTCTCGGATTTTTAATACTAGCCATGAGACAGATAATTTCACGCAACTGAGAGTCTTCAGAGAATGACCTGGGTGACCGCTCTAGATCAGCTGGTTCGCATGGAAGAACTAGCCGCGGAGGACCACGGTACAGGATCTGTTCACACAAAAATATGGGAGCCTTGGCGGCGGTTCCGCACATTCTCCGATTTCTCAGATTGGTTACTCAATGAGGTGGTCACGTGATTTTATAATCTACCGGTCACGTCTTTTGGTCCACAGATGGGCTCCCCATGCCTTCCCTATTCTTACACTCCCTCATCCTCTCTTACAAGCCACCAGCTTATTGATTGTTAGGATAATATATCATCAATCATTCATCTCACGGAATCTTAATGATAAAACGTGAAACCTTTCATGCTATGTTGCAAAACTTTATTATGCAATTGTTTCAATAAACAAAGATTGAACCATAAAAATATAAATGGCTTCAAATCTGAACCTTCCCTAAAAGGCACAGAATTCAGACCTGGCCTTTGACAGCTCCAGCTATGTGTAGACGCCATTGTTTCAGGATGGTTGTGTGGAAATACGAGGATATGGATGCAATCCCAGCAGAATATTACTGAATGGCCCTATATAGCGCACGTGCCAGAACTTCTTCCTCTATAACCTGACAATAAGACGCTTAGAATGTAGATTCGCCTCCAGCAATGACGGGTGCAGTTTCCCCGGCCTCATTTCTGAAGGTAGGTCATGGCTACACCGCGTCTTGTCAAGGTGAAGGTGTATCATTGCTATGGAGAAGGTAGAAAATGAAAGATGTGAACTGATTGCAAAGCGTCCTGGGAAGCGCCAGTATTTTCCCAGGTCCTTGGTTGACGGATAGGTCATTTGCATAGAAAGTGTGAAACGAGTTCAATATTCTAGAACGCAATCGCTCCATGTCTGAACCTTAAAGGGGTTGTGTTACGAAACATGCTCTATATTTTTCACACCAGCACCTGGATCTGAATACTTTTGTAATTGCATGTAATAAAAATTTAGTATAGCCGCTGAGTTATTCAATAAAATCTATCTGTATAGCGCCACCTGCTGCTTGTTGTTTTCCTTACTTTTTGTCCATCTCACTGAGCTGGTTGAACGTGCTCACTTTAAATCTTCAACTATCACCAGACATGTTCTGTTAGAACAGGGAACAGCAACCTTCGGCACTCGGCTGTTGTGAAACTACAACTCCCAGCATGCTCTGTTCACTTCTGTGGCAGTTCAGAGAACAAGTAGGCATGATGGGAGATGTAGTTTCACAACACCTGGAGTGCTCGAGGTTGCTGACCCACATGTTAGAAGCTGTGGCAGTTACAGGAAGAGTGCTGCAGCAGAAAGGACACACCCCTGAGCTGCCAGCCTGAAGATGATCCAGAAATGAATGGGGAGATCTCTGGATCCATGTGAGGTACAGGGCTGGTTCTAGCTTTGTTGGGAAGAGATTGATATGTACTATATGATGTCTGGTTTTTATTTTTTTACATCATCATGCATAACCCCTTTAAATTAAATTACATTATATTATATTAATAAAAATATACGCAGTCTTTCATAGTTGATCTGAGACGAAGACTTGTGGAGGACCAAAAAGAAACTTATTAGGGGAGGGGATCTTGGTCATGTTCACAAGGGTTGAAGAAAAATTGGAATTTGCAGCAAAATTCATGGCGGAAATCCGCCCTCGGATTTCAGATGCGGATTTGCAATTAGTCACACTGCAGATGAATTAGCCTAGTTTCAAAGGGGCTAATTTGCATGTGCCTACTCAGCTTCAAACTCATTTAAGTCAATGAGATGCTGAATACAAGTGCGGATATTTCATTCACTTGCTGCAGAAAAAATGGACCTGTGGTGCAGATTTCCGACCCTCCTCATGTCGGTAAAGGGAGTCTGTCACCACATTTTAGCATGTTAGACCGTTAAAATAGGGTTATGTGATCCAGCCAGAACATAAAAACGGTACCTTTGTGGTAGAAAACTGACTTTTCTTTTTGCCGAAAATGAAGTTATAAGATTATGTTCTGAGCCCTCTCAAGTGCCCAGGGCGGTCTCTCAATCCTCTGAGCCCCAGGCAGGCACCTCCTAAACGGCTCATAACCCCGCCCTCCGTGCGCCTCTGCCCGCCCGTTTACTCCCCTCCCCTGTCCCTTTCCACTGCGGCTGTGCGGTCCAAATTGTAGCGGGCGCATGCGCAGTAGGTATTGCGATGCCCTGCCAGGAGCGGGCATCGCATTGCGCATGCGCCCGCTACGATTTGGACCGCACAGCCGCAGTGGAAAAGGACAGGGGAGGGGAGTAAACGGGCGGGCAGAGGCGCACGGAGGGCGGGGTTATGAGCCGTTTAGGAGGTGCCTGCCTGGGGCTCCGAGGATTGAGAGACCGCCCTGGGCACTTGAGAGGGCTCAGAACATAATCTTATAACTTCATTTTCGGCAAAAAGAAAAGTCCGTTTTCTACCACAAAGGTACCGTTTTTATGTTCTGGCTGGATCACATAACCCTATTTTAACGGTCTAGCATGCTAAAATGTGGTGACAGACTCCCTTTAACCCTGTGCATTTTCACAGCAGATTCCACTCTCTGCAATGCAAAGGCATCAAATCCCCAATAAATCGGCATGCAACACATAAGATCAGTCGATATGGAAATTTTGCCGCAGGGAATCTGTCCCACGTGGTCATGCCCTAAACCGGTCGTAATATTTCACCAATAGTGGACTAAATAATACCGCCATTCAACAATGCTTATATAATACTCCCATACAGTGCAAACACAATAGTAGTGTTCCAATAATATTGCTAAATAGAAGAAGGGCAAGCTTCGGCTATGGTTAGGCTCAGGGCTGGACGGCAGGCACTGGGAGGCAATTAACAAGCGTTTGAGCCTTGGCTGTGTGTCCCAGGATGCGATGGGGACAGAAATGTGTGACCATCTGATTCCGGAACAATTGAAAGAAATAAAAAAAAAAAATAAAAAATCAATGCGCCATATATAATAGTAACTTTGTGTCACATTCACACTATTCTTGTTGCTGTAGCCCCGAGGGTGGACTTCCACGCCGGTCCAGAAATGGGTCATCTAACCTCAGGCAGAATTTTGTCAAGGAATCCTACCTTTACCCTGAGGCCAACTTTGGTTTCGTGGTTGACAGTTTACCCTTTCTGTCACATGCCACATGATATACAGGTGAAACTCGAAAAATTAGAATATCGTGCAAAAGTCCATTTATTTCAGTAATGCAAATGAAAAGGAATTGCATTAATGCAGCTTAAAATTAGAATTTCGTGAAAAGGTTCAATATTCTAGGCTCAAAGTGTCAGACTCTAGTCAGCTAATGAATCCATACCCCCTGAGCAAAGGGGACCTAAAAATTGTGACTTTGGGGGTTTCATAAGCTGTAAGCCATAATCATCCAAATTCTAACAAATAAAGGCTTGAAATCTCTCGCTTTGCATGTAATGAGTCTCATATGTTAGTTTCACCTTTTAAGTTGCATTACTGAAATAAATGAACTTTGCACGATATTCTAATTTTTCGAGTTTCACCTGTACTTCACAGACAGTCTACATACAGGTGCAGATTAACATTCAAATTACACATTTCATGAGAGATATAATTTTGGAAATGAAAGAATTCTACTCAGGGCCTTGGGCTGTGTTCTAGGTATCACTCCACACAATGCAATCCAGCTATGGATGTAGCACAGCAAGAAATAAAATTTTCCTTTGGTCTTTTTTGGGTATTTGTTTAACTAGAACTCAGGGTCGTCTCACTTGTTTTATCTTCTTACTTGTCCTGCACTCTCAAAGAATGCAGTCTCACAGACTCGGAGAGAAACTGCAGCTGCATCTCCCCCCCTCTTGGCTTCTATTTACTATATTACCACAAATGTATAATACAAGATGTCTGCTGTATGTTTGGAGGGTCTTTTTTTTGTATTTTTCCTAGCATTCTGAACCAGGGTCTTCTCACTTCTACTGCACTGTCAAAGAATGCAGTCTCACAGACACAGAGAGAAACTGCAGCTGCATCTCCCCCCCTCTTGGCTTCTATTTACTATATTACCATAAATGTATAATACAAGATGTCTGCTGTATGTTTTGAGGTTTTTTTTGGGGGGTATTTTTCCTAGAATTCTTACCCAGGGTCTTCTCACTTCTACTGCCTTCTCAAAGAATGCAGTTTCACAGACACAGAGGAAAACTGCAGCTGCATCTCCCCTTCTGCTTTCTGTCTTCTATTAAGGGCACTTTCACACTAGCGTCTTTGTTTTCCGGCATTGAGTTTCCGTTACAGGAGCTCAATACCGGAAAAAAACTGATCAGTTTTATCCTAATGCATTCTGAATGGAGAGCAACCCGTTCAGGATCCATCAGTTCAGTCCGTCTTACGTTTTTTAGCCGGAGAAAATACCGCAGCATGCTGCAGTTTTCTTTCCGGCCAAAAATACTGAACACTTGCCAGAATGCCGGATGCGGCATTAATTTACATTGAAGTGTCGGATTAGTGGCGGATCCGCCATTAAGTGTTCCGGCCAAACGGATCCGGCTTTCCGGTCTGCGCATGCACAGACCTTTAAAAATGCAAAAAAAAAAAGTAATACCGGATCCGTTTTTCCGGATGACAAACGGAGAGACGGATCCGGTATTTCAATGCATTTGTCAGACAGATCCGCATCCGGATCCGTCTGACAGATGCCATCAGTCTGTGTCTAGGTTGCTGAATCTGGCAGGCAGTTCCGGCGACGGAACTGCCTGCCGGAATCCTCTGCCGCAAGTGTGAAAGTACCCTAAGTCCAGTGAATAAGCATATTATTAACATCAAGTGATAGAACAGACATTAGTGCATTAGAGCGAGCAGAAGAAATAATGCAAAATATTGCTATATTCCTCGAAGTCTGCAGCAAAAAAGCATGCATATGGTAAATGTGTGACTATGCACCGGGTAGGAGTAAATATTTTCACTCCGGTGACATTTGCGTCCAATTTCATTTGTAGTTGCAAATCGTATATAGCAAAAGTTGAGATATATACAGTATATATATATATATATATATATATATATATTGGTTTAACACCCCACACCACTCTGAATGGACTGTTCTGCAGTAGCTCCGGCACCGGAATTAAACACGCCGTCCATTGTGCTGTGGATGGAGCTGATTACCATTCATTTGAATGGAGGCAGCGCTGCAGTAACCATCTCTGACCACTACACAATGGATGGAGCTGTTTAGTTCTGGAGCTACTCCAGAACTGATCAACAAGGGTGCAGGGTTTCGGTCCCACGTCGATCCGGTATTAGTGGCCTGTCCTGTGGCTAAACCATTAATAATAAAATCCTGGACAGCCACTTTAAAGTCGTATCAGTTGACTGGTTTTGTTTGTTTTGCGACCATGACGAAATGCAATGAATACTGGGAGTTGTAGTTCATTAGTGACATCATGAGGGAGGAAGTAGCTAGCTTTTCCTATGGGCCACGAGACACATAATAAATGAAAAGGAAGATAATAGGTCAGATTTCTGTCAAAGGAATACAGCAGTTTTATCGTAAATCTTATGACGCAACTTTATTTTGTTGAATTCTACGGAAATGCACATTAAAGGCTCTTGTACATGGTGCCAACCTCAATGCCAAGGGAATGGAGTATTACATGGAAGGCGTTAAGATAAATGGCCGCTATTCAAGGCCACTCCGAGTCCTCCAGCACGGGAGCTGCTTTTTTAGGCTCATGGTGGCGGTGACCTATATCAGCCACTGACTGGATGAGCAGGCATTTTCCTGCGTGTCAAGAGGCGCTGGACTGGGAGTGGCTGTCCGGGGAAATCGGTGGAGGTTGGTACCTTTTTTTTTTATTGTGCCAAACTGACCTTATAAGAAAAAAAAAAGATTGACCAGACACTCATTTTCTTTAGAATTTTTTTCTACTTTTTAACAGCTCTTTTTATTCCTACGTTTTGTTATGCGCTGATTAACTGGGCCTTCATAAAAAATAAAAAATCTCAAATCCCACACACGACTCCCACTCATCTGCCAATGAGCGACTTGTCAATCAATATCAGTTCTTCTCTATTTTAATATTGAACTGAATCACTTTGACAGCATATCTCCCCATAGATGCAAATTATGCAACTTCTCATTTGTCATTAGCCCCAAAAATAAGTAAAAGAGCCAGTAGCTAGGTCCATGGGTCTTAAAGGGGTCGTCTCACTTCAGCAAATGGCATTTATCATGTAGAGAAAGTTAATACGAGGCACTTACTAATGTATTGTGATTGTCCATATTGCCTCCTTTGCTGGATTGATTCCTTTTTCCATCACATTATGCACTGCTCGTTTCCAGGGGCTGCGACCGCCGCTGCAGCACAGATACAAGATAGCCAGGACGGGAGATGCTGCTCTGAGGGTCCTGGCCACCAGAGAGACTAGCCCTTTTTCCTATAGTGTGCAAGCATGGCCACTGCTGCTAGATAGCAGGGTGGTCAGAACCCCTGGAAAAGAGCCGTGTATAATGTGATGGAAAAATGAATGAAGCGAGCAAAGGAGGCAATATGGACAATCACAATACATTAGTAAGTGCCTTGTATTCACTTTGTCTACATGATAAATGACATTTGCTGTCACATGTGACCCCCTCCTTTTCTGGCTCTGGGTGACACAACTGTTCCTAAAACTACCTCCAACAGGAGCTCCTCGTGTTGCACCCCTTCGACTCTGCTTGCAATTTTGTGTAGGGGGATGAAACCAACAAGCGTTGGTCACCTATCTCCAAGGGTCCATTTGCAGCCGTGTGAGCTACGGTACATACAATCCTACCAGAATCAACAGGAGAAAAAGGTATGTGCCATATATTTTATATAGCAATCGGGTTCTGAGGGATGGTGGTTGACAACCCCTATGTGCTCTGTTATGATGGACGTTTAAAAATCTTGAATAAAAAAAAAAAAAAAAGAGATAAAGAACACCAACATCAAGGTTCAGTAGTGGTGCGGTGCACGCCCTGTGGGGACCGGGTCCGAACTATTCCGCAAATGGATCCAAAATCAAAGAAGAGGGCAGTATTCGCTGTTGCAGGTACTGTAAAAAATCTGGAAAAATAGTGTTTATTATTCTCCTATTAGAGGATATGGATATCATAGAGGGGGCCCCTTGTTGTAAGCCCCTCTTTTAGCCAGAGCAGAGGGCTGCAGCTCTTGCTATGACATATTCAGCCTGACCATGTGTTTGATGGCTGCCAAATGGATATGTGAATGGATCAATCACCATGTTCAGAGAAACAGTGTGAAAGTGGTGTGTGTGTATGTATATATATATATATATATATATATATATATATATATTCATACGTTTATCGCATCTAAAAAAAAAAAAAATAATTGTTAAAAAATGTAAAATTCTCATCCACACGCAGAAAGATTTGAAAGCATGTCAAGCTATGCTGCGGATTTCCACCATAGATCTTTTGCAAGGCACAGGGTGAAATGCGCAACAAACTCACAGCAAAACTGACAACAAATCTGCAAGTAGCACATGCAGACTATTCCATAAAATCGCATGAAATCTGCAGAATATGCACCAAAATCAGTAAAGAAAATTCAGTGTGAATATGGTTCTACACAGACAGTGTGGCTCATGATTGATCATAAATTTCCTGCATCTTGAGATACTTTTGCCTGACCGCTACCTACTGGATGGTATACTTTGTGCCAGAATTTTGTCAAAACGTTGGCCATTTTTGGCATGTGCCAAAAACAGATAAATGTGGTGTAAAGCATGTACCCAGGGGTGTAACTAGGCAGCAGGAGGAGGATAAAACACCTACCACGTGTGGTAACAGGGGATCTGGCACAAATACACTACGTGGCACTGGCACAGTAGACAGACGATCCTGTGTCCTGTGCTGGGCACTATAGGGGGGGGTGGTGCAAATTTAATTGGAAAAATAGCTCAGCACTGGAGAGAGATAAGTGGTGGTAAAGGACCTGAGTGATGTCATCATTATGTGACCATTGCAAGAAGAGACAGAGGATAAGTGGTGAAGGACCTGAGTAATGTCATCAATTTGTGACCAGTAAAAGAAGAGACAGAGGAGAAGTGGTGAAGGACCTGAGTGATGTCATCAATTTGTGACCAGTGCAAGAAGAGACAGAGGATAAGTGGTGAAGGACCTGAGTGATGTCATCAATTTGTGACCAGTGTAAGACGAGACAGAGTTCTGCAGTGCAGAGAAGTGGTAAAGGACCTCTAGGATGTCACAATGTGAGGGTACGGGGCTTGTGGAGGGGAGAGGTTAGTGGTTCCTCTATAAGTTGTCAAATACTAGGAGTTGTAGTTATTTCCTTATAATCACTCTTTCTGGTTCTCTGATGGCCCATAATAAGTCTGGTCATGCTGGGAGCTGTAGTTCTCTCCTGTCATATCCCTCTCCATTTAATGTCAACTGATGCCCATAATAGTCTGGACATGCTAGGATTTATAATTCTGTCCTCTTATACCCTTCTCCCTATAATGTCTACTGATGCCCTATAATAACAGTCTGGACATACTGGGAGTTGTAGTTTGCTCCTCTTATACCTCTGTTCCTGTAATGTCTTCTGATAGCCCATAATAATGTCCTAGAAATGCCGAGAATGGCTCGTGTGGCACATGACCAGTCACTGCTGTGGCCAGTCATTGGCTGCAGTGGTCACGTCCCATGTGGCAAATTGGGTTTTGCAAATGGTGAAATCGGCAACATCCATTCACATGCTGCGGATGAATCGACACCAACATGGTCCTCATGTTGCTCAAAGCCTTGCCACTCACTACTGCACCCTGGTTGCTAAAAGCGAACCTCCCCTTTAACAACAACACATTTGTAAAGCGATTTTCTCCCATAGGACTCAAAGCGCATAAGCTTGTCTCAGATGGGCACATAATGATATGTACAGGGGGAAAAAGTTATGTGATTGTAAATGCCAGTTTTGATTTAAATGTGTCCAGGGTTGGAGCTGTCTTGATTGCGTTTGGCAGGGCATTCCACAAGGTAGGGGCAGCATGACAGAAAGCTCTGGCTCCAAAGGTTTTTAGTTGAATTCTGGGGGTGGTCAAGTTATTGGATCCTTTTGATTTGAGGTTGTGTGAGGTGTGATGCAGATGCATCAAAACCTTTAGTTATCCAGGGCCTAGGTCGTGTAGGGATTTGAATGCTAGCATTCTTTATTAGGAAGGCCTACATAGAGGGCATTGTCCAGCCGTGATGTGATGAAGGCGTGAACTAGGGTTAGAAGATCTTCTAAAGGAATGAGGTGCTTGATTTCTGCAATATTCCTTAGGTGGAAAATTTAGTGTTTCACCACAGCTGAAATTTGGTTCCTGAGGTTTAACTCCTTATCCATCAGTAAAACCAAGCTGCACACAGTGTTGGAGCTAGTAAGGTCTGAGTTCCCTACCCTCAGTGGTGTTGACTCAGGACTAGTGCAAGGATTTTTGCCACCCTAGGCAAAAGATAATTTTGACTCTGCCTATTGACCACGCCCATTGACCCCCCTTTTTTGTCACCCACCTATTTATACAGACTGTACCCTTCATTGTGGTAAGGCCACGTTTTTTCCCTCCAGCTACATACCATGTCATCCACAGATCCCCACAAGTGTCATCCACAGATCCCCACAAGTGTCATCCACAGATCCCCACAAGTGTCACATCCACAGATCCCCACAAGTGACACATCCACAGATCCCCACAACTGTCATCCACAGATCCCCACAACTGTCATCCACAGATCCCCACAAGTGACACATCCACAGATCCCCACAAGTGTCATATTAATAATAATAATAATAATAATAATAATAAAAGTGTCACATCCACAGATCCCCACAAGTGTCACATCCACAGATCCCCACAAGTGTCACATCCACAGATCCCCACAAGTGTCACATCCACAGATCCCCACAAGTGTCACATCCACAGATCCCCACAAGTGTCACATCCACAGATCCCCACAAGTGTCACATCCACAGATCCCCACAAGTGTCATCCACAGATCCCCTCCAGCTCAGCGCCGCCTCCTAGCTAATTTATTCACTTCACTTGCCGCTGAGGTAAATGCAGAGAAGCGCCGTAATCTTGCACAGGCGCACTGGATACAGTAGTCTGCGCCCGTGCTGACTACTGGCAGAGGCATCGTCGAGCAAGGTGTGCTGGAAGACGGCGCATGCGCACTTCGCCCGACGATGCCCCTGCCAGTAGTCCGCACGGCCCGGGCGCAGACTACTGTATCCAGTGCGCCTGTGCGAGATTATGGCGCTTCTCTGCATTTACCTCAGCAGCAAGTGAAGTGAGTAAATTAGCTAGGAGGCGGTGCTGCGGGCCTAATGCTAAGCCTGGCCAGAGCGGCGCCGGCGCCCCCAGCAAGAGTGCGCTCTACGCGGTGGCGTACTTTGCTTATGGGTGGCGCCGGCCCTGTGTTGACTGTGTCTGTAGCTGTTTTGCTGTTAGGCGCTGGCCTCCGATGACAGGAACCTCTGTTTTGTCAGCATTTAGTTTAAGCCAGTTTCCATTCATCCACTCCTGAAGCTCGGCTCAGCATGTGTTTATTTTTGGGATTGGGTCTGTCATATCGGGTTTGAATGACATAAATAGCTGGGTGTCATCAGCATAGCAGTGGTATGTTAGACCGTGTTTTTGGACAATTTTGCTGAGTGGCAGCATGTATATGGTAAACAACAAAGGGGATAGGATTGAGCCCTGGGGCACACCAATTTTTAGTGGTACAGGGTTGGACTGGAAAGGCCCCAAGGCTACCCTTTGAGTTCTGCCAGCCAGGAAGGAGGAGAACCATTGGAGGACTAAACCATCAATGCCACAGTACTCTTGCAGTCTGTTGAGCAAGATTTCATGATCAATTGTATCAAAAGCCGCTGAGAGATCAAGCAGTACCAGGATGGAACACTCGCCTCTGTCTCTGGCCATGAGCAGGTCATTGCAAATTCGGACAAGAGCTGTTTCACAGCTTCTTGAAGCCAGATTGTAGGGGGTCAAAGATGTTGTTCATTGAGAGCTTAGCTTCAAGTTGGAGACATGCAGCCTTCTCAATAACTTTTCCCAAAAAGGGAAGGTTGGAGACCGGTCTGTAGTTGCTTAGAATATCCGGATCTAGGGATGGTTTCTTGACTAGTGGCCTGAGAGGATTGCTTCTTTCAGACAGGTAGGAAACTTCCCCGCTTGCAAGGAGCAGTTGACTATCTTATGGAATGCTGGCATGAACAGATCAGGGCATTTTAACATGAACTGTGTGGGGCCAGGGTCCAGGTAGTCTGGAGAAGGTTTAGAAGGATGTTTGAGATGGCTTCTTCGGTAATTACCTTAAAGTCAGACCATGGCAGTAGGTTGTTGTGGCATCCATTAGGAGGCTCTGCATAGGTTTTCGGTGTTGTAGATTTGATAGCAGACCGAATAGATGAGACTTTGTTTGTGAAGAAGAGGGCAAATTTCTCACATAGGTCCTTAGAGGATGTGATGTTGGGATTCCGGCACGATGGATTGCATAGACTGTCAACTGTGCGGAATAGCTCGGCTGGTTTGTTGGCTGCTTTTGCAATTTCCTGTTGATCATTGCCTGATAATTCTTTTGGTTTTTATCCTTTGAGCGCTGGTGTTTGCGCCATTGTCGTTCTAGTCTGCGTCCCTCTTTCTTTAGCTCCTTCAAGGAATTTCTTTAGCTCCTTTAAGTTCTGACATGCTATGCAGTTTCTTAAATAGATGCTTGTAAATGTTACTGGCTAGATGGTCAGGTGCCTTTACAATTTAGGTGTAATCTTCCTTTAAGAAGCAGACGCCGAACAATATGATGCTAATCAGGGCATACTCGGAGAAATTCAATTTGTTTCTGTGGTTTGTTTGTATTTATAGCGCTGACATAATGTATAAAATGAGGGCTGCCTGATAACTAATCATTATGTGTAATTATATTTTATACTGCTGCAAACGACATGAACCATAGCTCCCAAAATTACCCGCTTTCACCAGCGTGCATCATTCTGAGGCCAATTTACCAGTTATTTTCTCATTGCCGTAATCTGGGATTAATTCACTCATGTCGAACAGCAGGTTATGATGAGCAGGCTGGCCTTGAAGGGCACCCGTCTGATCACTCCCTTTAAGTATTGTGTGGAAAACGGAAAGAAACATGACTCCTACAAGGCTTCATTCTTGCTGATGAGAGCAATATACTCCGTCTAAGTGACTCTTGTCCAAATAGGCAGAAGAGATGTGGCTGCCTAGGATCAAAAGAAGGCGGAAGACATTGATGCCAGAACACAATTTGTGTATTTTTAAATAGATTTTTTTTCAGTTTTTACATAAATTATGGCATGATCCCTTTAAAGGGGTATTCTCATTTTAGATATGTATGGCATATTCACAGGATATTACACAAATGTCTTAAATATGTTGACCTCTGGAATGGGGTCCTCAAAATTTGCAGGCGAAGAATGAATGTCCATGACTCCCTCCAATCACTTCTGTTGGATTCATGGAAACTACCAAGCTGTCATGGCCGTGTCACGGTCTCGTTGTTTGCCGTGACACGTGCATGCTGGTTGCCTGGGGCAATGTGTTTATGCAGCATGTGTGTGCTTTGCCCTTTTCTCCTGGTTCCTTCTCTGTCGAGTGCGTGTGGGGTTAAGTACCTGGCTGGGTGTGGTCACTAGGTGCTTATAATGCCTGTGGCTGGTAACCTGGAGTTTAGTTGTTCTCCAGCCTCTGTTGGTGCTGGAGCTATGCTCCTGTCCTGGGTATTCCATCTGCCCAGTTATTGAGGGCCACCTAGTGAGACATGAATGTCATCCCGTAGTTACCATGTCTACTACATTTTCAATTTCTATGTATAGTTTGTGTTATGTTCGGGGTTTGTGTTGTATGTCTAGTTGTTGTTCCATGTCTGATCTGTTTTGGTGTGTGCCTTCGGCGAGAAGGCTCCTGGGTTCCCCAGAGGGGCGACAACAAGCCAGTGTGCAGCTCTGCCTGAGGCCGGCATGCATCCTGTCTGCATGGGGGTCCAGGCAGTTACTGGTGGGCTGAATTCTGTGTTTGTTGTTTGTACTGTGTCCTGTATGGTGTTTGGGTTCCAGTTGTTGTGGTGTGGACTGCTGGTGTTCCTTCCAGCAGCCACGGCAGGTAAGTGACCAAGTATACCTGTGCTCTTGTTCCACTTTTTGCTTCTCACTGTCTTCTCTTTATATGTGCATGTTATGGGGATTCCTTTCGTTGTGGAATGTTCTAGGGGTTAGGTGAACCCGGTCTGGAACATGACAGTTTGTTTTGTCTTCCCCTTTCATTGCATCTAGGCTAGGTGGATACTCCTGTTCATCCGTGTCTTCGAAGAACAGGTCGTCTTAGTCCTGTCACTATTCCAGGGATCAACAGAGGCTGGAGGACAACTACACTCCAGGCTACCAGACACAGGCAATATAAGCACCTAGTGATCGCACCCGGCCAGGTAGTTAACCCCACACACATCCGACAGAGAAGGAACCAGGAGAAAAGAGCAAAGCACACACATGCTGCATAAACAACACGTTGCTCCAGGCAACTAGCATGCACGGCTAACATGTCACGGCGAACAACAACGAGACCGCGACACAGCCGTGACACAAACACCCCCTTATGGAGGCAGATGTTGGGACACACTGGATTTAGGACCTACACCATGATACATTTCGTACATAACTTCCATCAATGTCTATGTAAGTTACAAAAAAAAAAAAGAGTAGAAAGGCGAGTTTGGTTCTTTCCGTAATCTCGACCACCTCTCAATTCATTTAGGCAGTGACTAGGAGACCAGGACCGGGTCAGGAGACCTCTGTTCTGTAGGTAAGTGCAGGTCTTAGCATGTGGACCTATCTTACTCAGTTCTATATGTTCCCAGACATCTATAAGTGTTCTTCAAATGCTAATAAAGTGGGTTTCTAGGATTTTGATATTGATGACCTACTTTACCAGGTCAACACAGTGATTATGATGCAATTTTCACTTTCAGGATGCAACCATGATATCTGAACCTGTCTACAAAGAATTATAATGGTTTATTTGAACTGTAATAGGAGCTCTTAAAAGTATAGGCCCTCAATATCAGATCAGTAGGGGGTCTGACTGCGGGCTCCCCAACTACTTGATGGAGTGCCAGGGTCCCTTTAGTCAGATGATCAATGTGGGTGCTAAGAGTTGGACCCCCCCCCCCAATCCAATAAATGATAGTCTATCTATTTAGGACACCCCTAGCATTCTAAGCTGAGAGCCATGGACATGATGGGATGTTTCACTTGTTGGTGCACCATGGTCCCTTCAGTCAGCTAATCAGTGAGGGTGCTGAGAGTTGGACCCTCACCAATCCAGTAATGATGTTCTATTAATTCAGGACACCCCTGAGCAGAGACCCAAGAACATGATGGGAAGTTGTCTTTAACACTACAAAGCCTTCCAGGATATAGTGGTCCTTGAATTCTATGATAGAGTATCCTGCAAATAATGGAGCAGAAGTCTTTGCCTGCCGTCAGGGGAACGCTCTTATTGGATCACTCAAAATATGAAGTAAGCAAATATCATATCCAGTACCAGAGTGCTAGAGTTGGAATTTAAAGTAAATCTTCAGTTTGCCTATAGACTATCAGCAGTAGAAGAATCCCTCCATTGACCACTGCCACTACCTGATAATAGGATTACAATTGAACTTGTTATTACTTATGCTATACAAAATGCTTTCCATTGATGAACTGTACCATCTGTCCAGAGATTATTGATTTTCAGTAAATGTTCAACTGGTTTACAACAACCGACTCCTCATTCTTACTACTAGCACTCTCAACATTTGCACCTAGCGGTGCTAGCATCACTAACCAGGGGCCCAGCCACCAAAGCACCTTAAACACCAATTACCATCAAGGGTACCTCAACCAACATCTGTCTGGTGTTCCCTGCAGCAGAGAGTGCCCCGGAGGATTTTGTGCTGTCTTCCCATCCACTGCACGCCATCCCCAAGGGACAACTTAACCGTGAGTACTACTATCCTCAGCACATTACCCCTAGGGTGTCCGGTCGTTGCATAAGGGCTACCCTAGTGTGGTCCACTGAGTATACTGGCCGGAAAGTCGGGGTGATGTGCATCCATGGCGACTTAAAAGACTACCCCACCGCACTGGTGTCTTTAACCACGGTAGCCGGCAGGTGGTCCTACGAGGTGGCAGTCGCCACAAATCTACACTATGAACTCATAATAGGGAGAGACTTTCACAACCGGCCATAGGGCCAGGAAGCTGGAGAGTTCCTGATACCCGTGAGTCAGGGGTAAATCCAGGAGATTGGTCTTGTTCAGGAGGAAGGCCAGAACCCTGGGAACCTGAAGACGAAGGGCCAGCAGAAGGGGTGACTGCGACTTTGGTGGAAGAGGGGGAGACAACCCCGCTTAGTGTAATGGTGGGAGAAGTGGAGGACTTGCCACCGGGTCCCGAGTTGGCAGACCTCAACGACTCAGGGGAAAATTTCAGAACAGCACAACACCGGGACCCAACCCTATCCTGAGCCTGGGAGAATGTGGTAATAATTGATAGTGAACCACAACAACCTGGGGCCAAGTCGATGTTTCCCCGTTTTGTGGTTCATCAGAATATGCTGTATCGGGTAAACCAGCTGCGGGGTAAACATATTGAACGGTTGGTGGTGCCCCAGGCTTATCTCAAACTTGTGTTAGAGTTAGCCCACCAACATGTTCTCGGGGGTCATCTGAAAATGCCGAAAACTCAGGACCGGATATTACAACGGTTTTACTGGCCCAGTGTGTTTAGAAAGGTGGATGAATTTTGCAAGTCTTGCCCGACCTGCCAAACAACTAGCCCCCAGCACCTTGTCCGCAGTACCTCTCCCGATCATCGAGGTACCGTTTGAGTGAATCGCTATGGACCTCATAGGCCCAGTACCGAAGTCCCCTAGAGGGCAACAACACATCTTGGTCGTCCTAGATTATGCCACTCGGTATCTGGAGGCGGTGCAACTGCGACATACATCGACCAAACTTATAGCTAAAGAGTTAATGGAGATGTTCTCCAGAGTGGGGCTACCTAAAGAGGTTCTGACTGACCAGAGACCCCTTTTATGTCCAAGGTTATGAGGGAAGTAGCACATCAAACAGCTACAGACGTCCATTTATCATCCGCAAACTGACAGCCTGGTAGAAAGGTTTAACCAAACATTAAAAAACATGTTAAAAAGAGTGGTGTCTAAGGATGGTAAGGACTGGGACCTCCTTCTGCCCTATCTTATGGTCCCCCAGGCCTCTACTGGGTTCTCGCCCTTCAAACTGCTATATGGCAGACATCCTTTTGGTCTGTTGGACATAGCCAAAGAGGCGTGGGAGCAACAACCCACTCCATATAAAAGTATTATTAAATACCTCACCCAGATGCAGGAACGTATGAAAACAGTGCTGCCTCTTGTAAGAGAGCATATGGAGGCAGCTCAGCGAGCTCAAAGTCGGGTCTATAATCGGCAGACTCAGGTCCGGATCTTTAACCCGGAAGATCGGGTTTTGGTTCTGGTACTGACCGTGGACAATAAGGTCCTGGCCTGGTGGCAGGGACCCTACGAAGTAATCAAAAAAGTTGGAGAGGTAAACTACAAGGTACACCAGCCAGGGCGGCGAAAGCCGGAGCAGGTGTACCATGTGAATTTACTCAAACCTTGGAAAGATAGGGGGACCGGCACTGACGACAGCCCACGGCAGAGTTTTCCAGGGGAAGAGGTTCCGGCCCCTCGGTCTGATGCAAGGGAAGCGGCTGCCACAGTGAAGATTGCTGACAGCATCTCCTCTAAACAGACTCAGGAGGCCAGGGAGTTCGTCAGCAGGAGCACGGATGCTATTGTGGCCGTGCCATTGACAGGGCTCTTGAAGGGATGCAAGTCAGTGATGGTTTGCTGGATTGATCAGGCGGAAGAGGCAGAAATGCCGGGGTCACCAGATGGTTCCTTTCCCTGCAGAACTTTAAACTTACAGTGGAACACAGGGCAGGCCGGTTGGAGGGAAACGCGGATGCCCTGTCCCGAGTACATTGTCTGGTGAGTTTTCACCCCCTCAGGGTTGAACAAAGGGGAGGGGGGGGGGGGGGGAATGTGACACAGTGAGGGGAATGGTCTGGCAAAACAGGTATTTTCCTCCCAGCGTGTGCTGCTGGGCTGATTTGCAGCCAGGTGGGGTTAAATATCGGATTGGATTTTAATTGCCGGTCCAGGTTTTTGGCAGCATCTGGCTGTCCTTAAATAGGCAGCTGGGCACAGCAGCAGGATCTCTGTGTTGGGATCTGAGGCTTGGTGCCAGGTTGGAGGGCTGAGACCCACGGGCCGAGGAAACAGGCCACCTAAACACGGGCCGAGGAAACAGGCCACCTGAAGCTTGCCGTGGACTGCTGGAGGCAGAACTGACATCAAGGTGACTTGTCTTATATGAACTTTCCAATTTGTGTGAAGTAACACCAAGATGTACTTTCCATTGTGTGTGAAGTAAACACCAAGACTGCAAGGTAAGGCATTGTTTTGTGCATTTGCCTCAAGTGTCAATAAACACTGAAGTTTTGCGTCGCCACCTATCCCTTGGTTGAACTTGATGGACGTTTGTCTTTTTTCAACCGTATTAACTATGTAACTTGTCTTTTGCCTCTGTACTGCGTCTGCTTACCCTATCTACCAGAGTGAAACCCCACAGCAGTTACAGACTGGACCACTTAACCCATTCCATACTTGTCCCTTTCAAGGGAATTTGGTGAATCTGCAGCACTTCCAGGAACAGGCAGATAAGACATTGGGATATATTTAATTAATGCAACCTACGTATTTTACTGCACCTAGGAATGGAATTCACAGTGAATGCTACATACTTTTTAGAGCCAGCATATATTTTTAGCATTTATTGAAAAAATATCACTTTTGTGTTTTTTAACCTCTTTTCCATGTAGTTGTGGTGAACTATGACGGTCACAACCTGGTGTAGGACAGTCCAAATTCCTCAATGGTGCATGCTATACTGTAATTACATTTTTAGTAAATAAGCCCTGTTGCGTAAAAGATGGCGGTTTTCTGCTGGAAAAAGTTGGGTTCCTTGCTTTGAGAAAGGAGCCTGAAAGGCTGATTAAGGTTTTGCTGACTTGTCTCGACCAAATGCAATTGGCCTAAGAGTAGATGAAACCTTCACATTAATAATAATTGACACTTTATTAGCAAGTCCTCTGTGTATTACAAAGATGCCCCTTGTTCCTTTCAGCCTTTTTTGTGTACCCCCTCCCAGACCAATCACATAGTGATATAATCCATCTTCACTTGCAGATTGGCACAAATAATGCAATTGCCATGCATGCGGTTCTGTCAGGAGACATGTAATGCAATTCCCCTGCACTTCATGTGAGGTCTGTCCACGTGTAATGCAATTATTCTGTACTCAGTCAGCCCACTTATAATGCAATTCTCTTGCACCATCTCCAATGTGTTCACATATAATGCAATTCCCTAACTACTTAACATATGTTAAAACAATATGCCACATTGTCTTAGATCTGCCCATATGAAGTCCTGACTCCTGGCCAAGTATAAGGGTACTTTCACACTAGCGTTTTTCTTTTCCGGCGCTGAGTTCCGTCCTAGAGGCTCAAATCCGGAAAAGAACTGATCAGTTTTATCCTAATGCATTCTGAATGGAGAGTCAGTCCTTCAGGATGCATCAGGATGTCTTCTGTTCAGTCTTTTTGACTGATCAGGCTTTTCAGAAAAACGTAGCATGCAGTATTTTTACCTCCGGCCAAAAAGCCTGAACACTTTGACTGAACGCCTGATCAGGCTTTTTTCCCATTGACTTGCATTAACGCCGGATCCGGCCCAGTGTGTTCAGTCAAAACGGATCCGGCTTTTGCATGTTAAACCCGAAAAATGTGAAAAAAAAGTTAAAGTCCATAAATGGCGGATCCGTTTTTTCCAATGCATTTTTCCATTGTGATCGAAAGCCTGATCAGGATTCAAATGTAATCCGTTTTCACACGTTTTTCGGATCCGGCGGGCAGTTCCGGTGTCGGAATTGAACGCCGGATTAAAACAACGCTAGTGTGAAAGTAGCCTAAGGCAGCTATATTGCACTGTCTCATATTTGCCACAAATACCTTTTTATATTAGGTCTTTATTAAAGTTATGTCAATACGTGCACTGCAATATTAATATATCTTCTCGGACCTGTCCAAAATCAGCTTTGCTGCATCTTCTTCGACCTGTCAATGGGTTATGCAACTCTGCTACATCTGCTTACACTAGATCTCCAGCATCTTCTAAGACTACACTATACATAACACAATTCTCCAGCATCTTCTAAGACTATACTATACGTAACACATTCCTCCATCATCTTCTAAGACTACACTATACATAACACAATTCTCTAGTATCTTCTAACACTACACTATACATAGCACAATTCTCCAGCATCTTCTAAGACTACACTATACATAGCACAATTCTCTAGTATCTTCTAACACTACACTATACGTAGCACAATTCTCCAGCATTTTCTAAGAGTATACTATACATAACACAATCATCCAGCATCTTCTAAGACTATACTATACATAACACAATCCTCCAGCATCTTCTAAGACTATACTATACATAGCACAATTCTCCAGCATCTTCTAAGACTATACTATACGTAACACATTCCTCCATCATCTTCTAAGACTACACTATACATAACACAATTCTCTAGTATCTTCTAAGACTACACTATACATAACACAATCCTCCAGCATCTTCTAAGACTATACTATACGTAACACATTCCTCCATCATCTTCTAAGACTATACTATACATAGCACAATTCTCCAGCATCTTCTAAGACTACACTATACATAGCACAATTCTCCAGCATCTTCCAAGACTACACTATACATAACACAATTCTCCAGCATCTTCTAAGACTATACATAACACAATTCTCCAGCATCTTCTAAGACTATACATAACACAATTCTCCAGCATCTTCTAAGACTACACTATACATAGCACAATTCTCCAGCATCTTCTAAGACTATACTATACATAGCACAATTCTCCAGCATCTTCTAAGAGTATACTATACATAACACAATCCTCCAGCATCTTCTAAGACTATACTATACATAGCACAATTCTCCAGCATCTTCTAAGACTATACTATACGTAACACATTCCTCCATCATCTTCTAAGACTACACTATACATAACACAATTCTCTAGTATCTTCTAAGACTACACTATACATAGCACAATTCTCCAGCATCTTCTAAGACTACACTATACATAGCACAATTCTCCAGCATCTTCTAAGACTACACTATACATAGCACAATTCTCTAGTATCTTCTAACACTACACTATACGTAGCACAATTCTCCAGCATTTTCTAAGAGTATACTATACATAACACAATCCTCCAGCATCTTATAAGACTATACTATACATAACACAATCCTCCAGCATCTTCTAAGACTATACTATACGTAACACATTCCTCCATCATCTTCTAAGACTACACTATACATAACACAATTCTCCAGCATCTTCTAAGACTACACTATACATAGCACAATTCTCCAGCATCTTCTAAGACTACACTATACATAACACAATCATCCAGCATCTTCTAAGACTATACTATACATAGCACAATCCTCCAGCATCTTATAAGACTATACTATACATGGTACAATTCTTCAGCATCTTCTACATCATATCATTCTTCAGCACTGTCTTCCTTCGCACTTTTCCTGGCTGTGATCTCATATTAAGAAGCGGTTTTCACTTCCCATCCTCATCCAGCAATGGTTGGTGCATATTTAATTCTTCTGAATCGCTTCACCTGCTCCAATCTAATACAGACATTGCTCTATTTTAGGGGTGCATCTACATAGCCCATTATTCTGCACCTTATAAGTCTCCATCTCTAGCCAACAGATATAGCAGAGCTATTTGTACTTTACGCTTTTTAGGGTGGCACCATTTGTAACTGAGATAACTGTGACTATGTGTCAAGTGACATACCCAGCACTTAACCAAGCTCAGCTCTGCTACATCTGATATACCCATGATTTGCCAGGGTCTACTTATTGCTTGCATATTTCCATCCTTCACCATCACCTGTACGAGCTTTTCTATCAGTCTTCCGACTAAAGCAATGTCCACTTTTTTGTTGCACATTTCCGCCGCCCTGGCTTCCATATTGGCGCCATACTGCGTCGAAGATGAAAGTGTCGTGGACCCTACTGATACTTGACATTTGGTTGAGTTCTCCTTCTATAATGCAGTCTGTGGCTATGGATCAAGGGGTTAGAACATTCTTTGGCGCTTCCCTACTGCTTTCTTTTAAATTGCAGAACTTATGCAATGCAGTATATCTTACCTGAAGCAGCAAAGCTGACTTTGTCATCTAACACTTCAGGTCACGGTGCGTCAGCGTCTCGATGACTTGAAAAAGGCAGTAGCGTTACCCAAAGTCCAGACCATCCTGCTATCACCACAAACTCAGCTCTGCCCCACCCGAGTCGTTGCTGGGCTTTCCTTCACCTGAGTCAAAGAGTCAATTTGCTGCCCAAGCCCTTTATCTAAATACCTTAGCTTGCTGACGCCCGTCCTGGCACCCAGCACGCCCCCCCCCCCCCTTTCCCCACCGAGGGTGTAATATTTAGGAATGCCATACACAGAGAAGGTCTATTCAATTCAGTGGCTGTGAGATCTTCTAATGTTCTGCTTCGCCCCCTGGGGTACGTCTAATTACAGCCCGCGGCTCCCCTGTGCATTGGGACCCCGACTAGGCGCAGGCTTATGCCACCGACGTAGCAGAGGCGACGACTTTCTAATATGTCTCCGAATAGAGGGGGGGGTTACTATTAACCATTGAATGCCTAGCACCCCATAGGGTCACCTGATATCACCCCTATGCAGTTGTTGATAAAATTGGGACCCCAAATATCCGGGTACAGGCTGCACCGTTATCGCCTAATATGGCCACGGTGTTAAATTTTTGGGTTGTTTTTTTTAACCCTTGTCATACGGATGACCTGGTGGCACATTTCTATGCACACAAACAAAAATTTTTTTTATTTTTTATATATTTTTTTAAGATTATTTTGCGGCCGGTCGGATGTATGAGCGCTTGGAAATCAGCAGCCAATAACTGGCTTCGGTACCAATATCTGCTCTGTACGGAAACTTTATCTGAACCCTTGGCGAAGATTTTTTTAATATTTTTTTTTTGCAACCGCTAAACCTCAAACCGCCATTGGTCCAGGACGCCCCATTGGGTCATGCAAATGCTCCACAGTCCTGACTACTTAGTGACAATATTAATAATTTAACATTGGAAATATTATTTAGATCCCAGTAAAGTATTTTGGCCCCTTATACCTGTGGTTACTCACACACTCACCTGCGTCCTCCCAGGGGACGGCCCCTCCCTCAGAGCTCATGGTGCCTCAGTAATGTCAGCGGGCTCCCAGTGTAGCCCCCTCCTCACACTTCTCCAGTCCGGACATCCCGCGTTAAGGTTCGGAGAACTCCTGGTTCCCACCCGCTCCCCCCGAGCTCCGCGCACCGACTGCACCCCCTCCTTCCCGCGGCCGGTCGGGGGCTAAGCATCCGTGACGTCACCGCCCAGCCCACCAATCACAGCGCGGTCCCCGGCTCAGCATCCACCTGGCTGCCTCTGGCAGCGGGGTGTGACACCCTTTCGCCGCCGGAGGAGACGGGTGCCATGCTGTGGAACATACATAGGGCTGGCTGTGCCCTGGAGAGGGGGTGAAGGGGCTGGCACCGAACTGCGGCTGTGAAGGAATGTATGCGCCACAGGAGGGAAGCAATGGCTGCTGTGGAAAGTTATAGTAGCACAGAGGTGGCACAGGACACTTACCGGTGAGGACCTGCCTCACTGTAGGTACCATGGTATATAAGGACCCCTCACCTGATAAAAGAGGCTGTAGAGCAAGGGTCAGCAACTTTCTGCCCTCCAACTACAATTCCCAGCATGCTTCATTCATTTCAATGAGAGCAAGTATGCATGCTGGGAGTTGTAGTTCCACAACAGCTGCTGGAGTGCCGGAGGTTGCCTACGCCTGCTGTAGAGGAAGGACGCAGGACCCTTGTTGGTCTGAGGGGCCACAGTAAGGCTTCATTCACACTGCAGTTAAAAAATCGCTGCATGACTTTTTTTTTCACGCCCGTCACACAGCCGCATCTTCAGAGCCTCGACAGTCTACGGTTTATGTATTGACGTCGTTTGTTTGGTTATATTTTTTTTTTATCGGACTGTGAATAACGGAAGTGTCCGTTTTCACATTTAACTGTTTAATTGGCTTTTAATGGAAGTTTTTAAATTATTATTTTTTCCCCCCCACTGCTGTGTGAATCCAAAAATATCAAAATTCAGTTCGAGATCTGTGAGTTTTTTTTTTTCAAGGCATTTTCTGTGTGTGTTTTTATGCACTTTTTCAACGCTTTTTTATTAATTTTGGGTGTATAATACAAAACTGCATTTTTAGAAAACGTGTAAAAGTGAATGGACACGTACAGAGCGTTTTTTTTTTTACGCTGCCCAATGGGAGATTTAGCAGAGATTCCACCACAAATAGTGCCGCTTTCCATTGAAATGAGCGGGAGGCTGTTGTGGGGGCTGATTTTGAGGCACAAACGCTCTATAATCAGCGCAAAAAACCCTACTACAACTTTTCTGGATTTTTTTTTTTATTATTTTGCAAGAAACCTCCGTGGCCTGATGTTTGCTGAAAACTTAAGGTATAAGAAACTCTACAAGCAATGCATTTACCGTATTTATGCTGTTTTGCTTCACTTTTAGCTAGATTTTTTATTTTATTTTTTTGAGGGGGGGTCCACGTGTATTTTGTGCGTCATGCTCTGTGTGTTGCAGTGTTGTCACGCATTTTCCCATAAGTTTTCTATATATCGGACCTGGAGAGCACATGAAATGCCCACATGCTAAAAATGTAATAGTAAAGTTATCTAAAAAAAAAAACACTTTACAAGTAAAAAGCTAACAAATACTGTGTAAAGGCCTTCAGGGGATATTTCCAATTTCTCACTATTTTCAAGGGCCCTGCTTGATGTCAATGAACAGAGGGGCTGAGAACCTGATTATATCCAACTGGACTGCAAGGAACCCTGCACCATACCTCTCCAATATTAAAGGGGTATTCCCATCTCAGACATTGATGGCCAAGGTCAGGTAGGTGGGATCCGCCCCTATCTCCAGAATGAGACCCCAAAATAAAGGGGGAGCACACACTGTGCATGCCCAGCCACCCTCCAGCGCTATGGGAGTTCCAATGAGCTCTGGCAATACTATTTCTGGAAGTCACATAGCGGAGAATAGATAGTGGCCGCGCATGCACAGTGTGCCCCCCCCTTTATTTTGGGGTCTCATTCTGAAGATAGGAGCGGGTCCCACCTACCTAACATTGATGGCATTTCCTATCAACATACCATCAATATCGGAGACGGGTGTAACCCTTAGGCCTCATGCACACGACCATTGTTTTATTCCGTGTCCGTTGTTCCGTTTTTTGTGATTTTCTGCAGACCCATTGACTTTCAATGGGTCCGTTGAAAACTCGGCAAATGCACCGTTTGTCATCAGTGTCTGTGATCCGTGGTTCCAGTCCGTCAAAAAAATATAACCTGTCCTATTATTTTCGCGGAAAACGGTTCGCGGACCCATTCAAGTCAATGGGACCGCTAAAAAACACGGAGGCACACAAGATTGTCGTCCGCGTCCGTTTTTTCCTATCATTTGCATGGCAAACCTGTCTTAGAATTGTTTTTACTTTCCTTTATGTCTGGTGATCCTTCCAAAAATAAAGGAAGACACACGGAAACAAAAACGGAAACGGATCACGGAACAACGGAACCCCATTTTGCGGAACGAAACACAACAACGGTCGTGTGCATGAGGACTTAAACACAGAACAGAAAGCTGTATGTATATAGTATATGATATATGCATGCCATATATCCCCTAAGTGTCTGATGGGGGTGGTGGTTCCACTTTTGAGACTTCGACTCCCTCCCTCCTTCAGTACTCCAGAGAAGAGAACTCAAGAAGGCCGCAGGTTGTGTGATGTAGACCAGAGCATTTAAAGGGGTACTCCGGTTACTACAAGTTATCCCCTGTCCACTGGATAAGGGGGTAACTAACTGATTGTAAGGGTCATACCTCTGGGACCCCCACTGATCCCAAGAATGGAGGTCCCATTCCCCCATTTATTCTCTATGGGACTGCTGGAGATAGCAGAGTGCCGTATGGCAGTCCCATAGAGAATGTATGACGTGGGCAGAGTGTATGCTCAAACCATTAGGGTGCGAGAATGGGACCTCCATTCTTGGCACCAGGGTGGGGGGGTGCCAGCAGTCAGACCCTCACCGATGGTTTAGCTATCCCCTATTCAGTGGATAGGAGATAACTTGTAAAAACCAGAATAGCTTTTTAGCAGTCATGGAATGCCGAGGTGGATTCTAATAATAGAGGGCACATTATTACTCATAGTACACACCTAAGCTGCTGCAGAACCCCTTTTTGAAGAGCCAATACTGATTAATTGATATGAATAATATCCTTTTGAAGAAGTTCTGCAGCAGCTGAGGCGTGTACCATGATGTTCTGCAGCAGCTGAGGCGTGTATCATGATGTTCTGCAGCAGCTGAGGCGTGTATCATGATGTTCTGCAGCAGCTGAGGTGTGTATCATGATGTTCTGCAGCAGCTGTGGAGTGGTTTATGATGTTCTGCAGCAGCTGAGGTATGTATTAGGATGTTCTGCAGCAGCTGAGGTATGTATTAGGATGTTCTGCAGCAGCTGAGGTATGTATTAGGAAGTTCTGCAGCAGCTGAGGGGTGTTTTAGTAGATTCTGCAGCAGCCGAGGTGTACATTATGATGTTCTGCAGCAGCTGAGGTATGTATTATGAGGTTCTGCAGCAGCTGAGGTGTGTATTAGAAGTTTCCGCAGCAGCTGAGGTGTGTTTTAGGAGGTTATGCTGCAGCTGAGGTGCGTATTAGGAGGTTCCGCAGCAGCTGAGGTGTGTATCAGGAGTTTCCGCAGCAGCTGAGGTGTGTTTTAGGAGGTTATGCTGCAGCTGAGGTGCGTATTAGGAGGTTCCGCAGCAGCTGAGCCATGTGTTAGGAGGTTCTGCAGCAGCTAGGACAGAACAGGTACTATAAATGTCACAATACAAACAAATAGCAAGAGATCAGCAGGTAAAAAATTAAAGGGCTTTTCTGTAATTAATGTTTTTTTAAAAACGTTTTCAACATTCTTATTGCAAATGTATGTTACAATTTCGCATCATTTCCAAGATCTCTGCCTGATGTCAATGAACGGAAAGCTTGTGAACCTTCCCTGATCAAAGAAGGACGACTCCTGCACGGTACCTCCCCTTTATTAACCCGGGCAAAGAGCCACTGAAAAAAGGGGCTCTCACTCATTTCATGCTTGCAAATTGCAGCTCCTTTAGAGAGGGGCTTACCTAGAGGGGACTATTCCTTTAATGAGACCTCTGCCTGTGTGAGTAAGGAAAGGAAATGATTCCATTCACTGACAAAAAGCTGAGATCTTGAAAATATTAAGGCATTAATACACAAAGCATATTTGAAAGATGCAGAATGAATACATTTTATTTATTCATGCCTGCTGCAGGGTCCCATAGCTGTTTATAGCAGAGCTGAGTGTCTCAGGTGCAGTAGAGCTGTATTTGCCATTTGTTGACATCCCCACAACTCATCCTATTTTTTTATTTTTTTTACCAGGTAAACTACCGCATGTGTAGCAAGGATACTAATGCGTGCAGCGTCCTCCTGGTAATTAATTTTCTTAAGCTACTTCTGGGATCTCTGATCATGGAGCGCGACGTAAAGAGTTAAACGCAGTTCCAGCCTGCTCAGCCTTCCGAGGATTACACAGGCGCACGTGAGAAATACAACATTCCTCTAGAAAAAAAAAAGAAGACAAAATTATAATTCTTTAATTTTTTGGTTCGCCAGATGTAATCTCAGAAGCTGTGACCCCCATCGTCACTGCCTCTACCCCCCCCCCCCCCTTCCCCCAAATCTCTGCAGGAAAACTAGCTCCTAAGCATCTGCTGAGAGATTCTATGAATATCCTTCCCTTCTCCTCACTCCCAAGCCCCACGTATCCAGATAAGCTTATTTACACAGACGGCTGAGGGGCTCCTTTAAATGGCAGCACTTTCATCGGCGCAGAAGATGGATAGATGGGGCGACTGCTGGAGGATCACAGGAGATGAATCATCGCCGCTTTTTTTTTTTTATAGGGTTTAATCAGGTGCTCTGACTTTCCATGACAATGTGTACAGCCCGTTCCCATTCCTTAAAGTCCAAGATTTTCCGTCTGGACAAGTATCCTTCCAGGACACATATTGGAAGTAGTAGTCCTGTGGGGTACAAAACCCGGGCACTGATTGTTGTCTGCCCTATACATGTGACCTATGGATGTAATGGGGGGGGGGGGGGATATTTAGGCTTTGTTCTCATCTGGCTTGGAGGCTCTGGGGCAGATGCTGTAAGAATTGCCAGACGCGCTGCGATATTTTGTTCGGTAAAATGGCGGACACCGTAATGGAAACCCAATGGACCCCATTCTAGTCGACGGTGCCGTTGGACTCCGCCACTTGTGTTGCGGTTCTAAGGGAACAGAATCATAGAATTAACAATGCAGATGTGAATGGAGCCTTAAGGCCAGGTCTACACAACGACAATTTGTTGCGCAACAGAACATTTGATTCACCAATGTCGCGCGACAATTTTAATAATGGCATTCTATGGTGTCGCACTGCAACATGCGACATGCTGTGACTCTGACGCAACTGGAAATCAAATGGATTTTCTGCGACTGTTGCGTCGCAGTCGCAGCATGTTGCATGTTGCAGTGCGACACCATAGACTGCCATTATAAAAATTGTCGCACGACATTGGTGCAACTAAATGTCGCGTAACAAATGTCGTCGTGTAGACCTAGCCTAACTGTGCATGGTTTGTATTATTTGGGAGTTAAATTGTGACCATATCTGGGAACCATATAGCAGTATTATGTAGGAGTATTGTTTGAGTACTGCATATTATTTGGGACTACATGTTGGCGTTGGCACTATATAGGATGCATATGTCAGTTTTTATCAATATAAGGGCTCATGCAAAAAATACGGATGACGTCCGTGTGCATTTCGTATTTTGTGGAACGGAACAGCCGGCCCTAATAGAATATTCCTATCCTTGTCCTTAATGCGGACAATAATACGGCATGTTCTATTTTTTTGCAGAACGGAAATACGGAAACGGAATGCACTTCTGTTTTTTTGCGGACCCATTGAAATGAATAGTTCCGCATACGGTCTGCAAAAAAACACGGAACGGATATGGCAGGAAAATACATTCGTGCACATGAGCCCTTAGGCTACATTCACACGTCAGTGTTTCACGTATGTGTGCTGTCCATGTTCTCCTCGGACAGCACACGTCTTCACTCATTTTAATGTCTGTATTCACACATCTTTTTGTCCGTGGGTCCATGTGTTTAGCACGGATGCATGCTCAATTTTTTCTGTGTTCACAGATCCATCACGCCCATTATAGTCTCTGGGTTTGTGAAAACCACGGATGCCATCCGCGTTTTATCCACGGATGATTAGGAAGAGATGCTTTGAAAAATATTTTTCAGGTGTGCAGTGTCAATGAAACACAGATGACACACGGACAGCAAAAAATGGACACATGGACCCAACACGGAGGCATCACTGACCACCTTTTCATGGATTTAAGCACGGACATGTGAATGAGGCTTTAGTATGTCAGTTTAACTTGCCGCTATCTAGTGGTATTATGAAGGCTGCATACAGTATGTCAGTATTATCTTGCCGCTATATAACTGCATTATGGAGGCTGCATATATTATTATCTTGGCATTATATAGTTGTTTTATAAAGGTTTAATTTGGCAATATTATCTTAGAACTATAAAGTGGTATTATGAAGCCCTAATATGTCAGTATTATCAGCGTGGCACCAAAAAAGGTGTGATATAGTGTGGGCTCAGCATGCATGTGGAACCTGCATTCCCTGAATTTAATGGAGGCCGGCTATGGCACCAGCGGAGGTAGTATTTTGTGTAGGTTCCTACCCTAAAGAGATCGCCTTGACGCTGGCAGACAGGTACAAATAATTTTGGCACTCATATTTATTATTTGTGTTTGCACAGTGCTGCTGCATTGTGTTTGTTTTTTGCTTTGCTGCTTCTAGCCATGGCGACATGCACCTGCGAATTGGGATGTGCTGACTAACCTCCAACTTTTTTTGAGCAATATTATCTTGGAAGTTTAGTGGTGTTTTGAAGACTGCGTATATCAGTATTATATTGGCACAATCTAGTGGTATTATGAAAGCTCTACTGTATATAGTGTTATTATGAAGACTGCATATGGCAGGCTTAGCTTAACGCTATATAATGGTATCATGTGGACTGAAACTCTGCCGATTGCCTAAAACATTACATCTGTTCGTTGTTGCCCACAGCCCTGGTTGTATAATACAGACTGCATCTGCTGAAACCTCCTTCTAAAGAGAGATGGAGCCATACATTTCCATCAGTCATGGGTTGACACAGGAGAAGACTTTATGTAACAACCATTTTTGCCGGTAGCAGTACTGATCTCTGTATAATGAGAGAGAAACTAGAGAGAGAGAGAGACTAGAGAGAGAGACTACAGAGAGAGAGAGAGACTAGAAAGAGAGAGTCTAGAGAAAGAGAGAGAGACTACAGAGAGAGACTAAAAAGAGATAGACTAGAGAGAGAGAGAGAGAGAGAGACTAGAGAGAAAGCCTAGAGAGATACTAGAGAGAGACTAGATAGAGAGAAAGACAAGAGAGAGACAGACTAGAGACAGAGACAAGAGAGGGAAAAACTAGAGAAAGAGACTAGAGATAGATAGAGAGACTAGAAAGACACTAGAGAGAGAGACTAGAAAAATAGACTACAGAGAGAGAGACTACAGAGAGAGAGAGACTAGAAAGAGATAGACTAGAGAGATTCGAGAGAGACTAGAGAAAGAGCGAGAGACTACAGAGAGAGGGACTAGAAAGAGAGAGACTAGCTAGATTATAGAGAGAAAGCCTAGAGAGATACTAGAGAGAAAATAGATAGAGAGAAAGACAAGAGAGAGACAGACTAGAGACAGAGACAAGAGAGGGAAAAACTAGAGAGAGACTAGAGATAGATAGAGAGACTAGAAAGACACTAGAGAGAAAGAGACTAGAGAGAGACTAGAGAGAAAGAGACTAGAGAGAAAGAGACTAGAGAGAGATACTAGATATCGAGAGAGAGACTAGAGAGAGAGAGAGAGAGAAATACCAGAGAAAAACTAGAGAGAGACTAGAGATAGATAGAGAGACTAGAAAGACACTAGAGAGAAAGAGACTAGAGAGAGACTAGAAAGAGAGACTAGAGAGAGAGAGACTAGAAAGAGAAACTAGAGAGAAAGAGTGAGACCAGAGAGAGAGAGAAATACCAAAGAGAGAAAGAGAGACTAGAAAGAGAGAGAGAGAGAGAGACGAGAGAGGGAGTGACTAAAGAAAGAGAGAGAGACAAGAGATTGAAAGACTAGAGATATAGAGACTAGCGAGAGATGGGACAGAGACTAGACAGAGACTAGACACAGATATGCAGTATGTGCTGTATGTAGATTAGCATTTATAGCAAGTATAATTATACAGAACAATATAACAGGAGAAAAGAAGACTAAAGCTCTCCCTAGACGGCTTCTACGGTTCTCTCAGTCTTACGGGACTAATTGCATTTCCGCTATTGCCTCCATTTTGTCATTTTTTTCCTATAACTCACTTTTTAATTTTAAAAATGGGAGACCAACCACAGGAGTGAGTGACGATGACAATAAACAGCCGGCGGTAATGTGTTCTTATGAACGTCATAAGCTCATCTCTCTGCTACTTTTATTTTTAATGCGGATTTATGGAACGTTCTTGTTTGTTTAAAATCACAGGTAGTAAAGAGCGGCGGCCTCATCATGGCGGCGCCCTCCTCCACGCCGCTCAGCAATGAATTAACACCATATTTTAGCCCCTAACAAATAGATGTGTCCTGCCTCTGTCCCTCTACCCCTGGGGAGAAGAAGCATCTCAGGTTCTAATATGGTTTCTGTCTGCCCTAATCATCTTGTAATGTACAGTCCCCTGGGCCAGACCCCTGCACATCGCAAGGCTTTAATATTGGATAATTTGTCTAATTATGACACAAGGCTATCCCTCAGTGTGACAACAGGAGGGAGCGGGGGCTCGCTTGTCCCAGATGTAACATACCATTCCCTCCACACACATACCAGGTACAGACTGAAATTCTGTGCAAGTAACTGTGGGTAATAGACCCTAATTGTTATTTAGAGGGGAGGCAATAACAGAGGTTATGTTTAAATATAATTAATAGATCATACAATATAATCTGCCTTCCCAAATAACTACATTTAAATAATAATTGTTGTGTCTTTTTGTTTTAAAATTTTCAGCATCACATAAACACCGGTCCTAGGGGGTCGTTTATCAGACTGGTGTAAAGTAGAACTGGCTGAGTTGCCCATAGCAACCAATCAGATTCCACCTTTCATTTTCCAAAGGAGCCTGTATAAAATGAAAGGTGGAATCTGATTGGTTGCTATGCTACACCAGTTTGATAAATGACCCGCCCTAGAGCGGCAGATATCTCCTATATCTTCCAGAAAGGCCAGGCTTAAAGGGGTTGCGTCACTTGATCAAATGGTATTTGTTATGTAGAGAAAGTTATACCAATGTATTGTGATTGTCAATATTGCCTCCTATGTTGGCTGGATTCATTTTTCCATCACATTATACACTGCTCGTTTCCATAGTTATGACCACCCTGCAATCCAGCAGAGGTGGTCGTGCTTGCACACTATGGGAAAAAGCGTCGGCCTATGTGCGCTCCCGCGGTCTCGGGTCCGCACCCGTGCAAGCCCGACCACTTTTACTGGATTGCAGGGTGGTCGTAACCATGGAAACAATCAGGGCATAATGTGATGGAAAAATGAATCCAGACAGCAAAGGAGGCAATATGGAGAATCACAGTACATTAGTAAGTGCCTTGTATAATCACTAACAAGTGTTCATAGAAACGCTACTTAGCAATAATCTGCCGGTGTAAAGGTGCCACCGATTACCAGATGAACGAGTTCTGTATGGGGACGAGCAATAGCATAGTGGCGTATATCTGATCATAAATGACCCCCCCTTTGTTCTGTAGCACTTAGCTGTATATTTTATCTATGTATATCTCTATCTGTCTCTCTAGCTCTGCCTGTCTATGTATCTATCGTTATCTGTGTCTGCCTGTCTGTGTTATTATATCATATTTATCTATCTCATATCTATTTGTCTATCCTCTATTAATATCTAACTTATATCTATCTAGTTTTAGTTGGTAAAACTGGGTATCTAAGCCCCGCCCTTGGCAAACTGACCCACCCAGGAACGCCCACCTATGGGCAGGGTTTATGTTAGCCACCCATTTTGGGCCCGAGACAGCCAAAATTTGCCAGAACTATCTTTGAAAATCTCGTATCTAACATAGTAACAGAAACATAGTATATAAGCCCGAAAAAAGCCCTCCGTCCATCCAGTTCGGCCTGTTATCCTGCAAGTTGATCCAGAGGAAGGCAAAAAAAATAACCTGTGAGGTAGAAGCCAATTTTCTCCGCTTAAGGGAAAAAAAATTCCTTCCCGACTTCAATCAGGCATCAGAATAACTCCCTGGATAAACGACCCCTCTCTAGTAGCTATAGCCTGTAATATTATTACACTCCAGAAATATCTCTCTCTGGTATCTCTCTCGTATCTGTCTCTCGTATTTCTCTCATTTCTCTCTCGTATCACTCGTCTCTCCCTCTTTTGTCTCTCTCTTGTATCTTTCTCATATCTCTTTCTCTATCATATTTTTCGTGTCTGTCTAGCTGTCATTTTTTTACAACCCTGAAACAGGGCCAAAAACTTAATTTATGACTTCATAAAGGGGTTTCCAGAGAATCCTATATTGATGACCCATCCTCAGGATAGGTCATCAATACCAGATCGGCGGCAGTCCAACACCAGGGACCCCTGATGATCAGCTGTTCGAGCTGTTCGAGGATGTGGTGGGCACAGTAGCCCCCTCGCAGCTTACCAAGCACAGCGCCATCCATTAGATAGTGGCTGTGCTTTGTATTGCAGCTCAGGACAGGGCAATAATTGACTGCTGTCTTTGCAGGGGGTCTGGTTTCTATTCCATAATTAGCAGGGATCATGATGTATCTGCAGCGCTTCTGTCTGCCTCCTATAGAGTATTGTTTCAGGCCACATGTTCTCTGTGACATTTACAGACCTCCTGGTGAGTATTATAATATGTTTCCTAAATGCTATAGGAATCTAATATTGTAGACAAGCAAATTAGGTTTTTCAATGCATCTGAATTCAACATTTACGTAAAGGGTTCCCATGATAGCTTCTTCTGACATTTTAACAAGACTTGTCGAAAATCCACTTAAGCAAGCAGATCTATCTATCTATCTCTCATATCTATCTATCTATCTATCTATCTATCTATCTATCTATCTATCTATTATCTATCTCTCATATCTGTCTATCTATCTCATATCTATCTTTCTATCTTCTATCTGCAGGGTGCTGTCCCACAGAGGGAGGGGCACAGGGCTGGAGAGGAGGATAGGAGTGGTGGTGGCGGCAATTAGGGTGGTTTTAGTCCTCAATGTGTCTAATCCTGCTCCAGAGCTCCTTGGTACAGTGAATGGAGGGGCACAACCCTTCTTCCCCTTGAGGCACACCCTGGACTTTGGGGTCTCCTGCCTGATGGCGGCTTGGGTGCCCTTAATGTAAGATGTATGGGTAGCAGGGTGCAGGGAAGGAGAGCAGGGGCCGGGTCGGATATGAGACCAGTGACCAGGCCAGTTTGATTACAGTAAAATTGAGTTTCTTCTTTACTGAACTGATAATGGTGGCGCAGTGCAAACACAATTGGTAGGCACAATTCAGAGGTATATCACAGGAAGGTTTCTCCCAAAGGTTGTGTATAGGGGGTAGGTAGTAGTATGATTCCCTCTAAGTCTCTCTAGACATGCCAAGCAATCTTCCCAATTGACCAAAAGGTGTACTAGTTCTTTTCCCAGTATATCTGCAGTGCTCAACTGTGGGATGCAGTCCTATATCAGATAGCCAGTCCATCTTGTTAATGTGGCAGGCACCAGAAGCAATATAACCCAAACCGTGTGCAGTAAAGTCTACAGCCGTAAGCGTGCATTACCTTTACTGTCTTTGTCCACACATTGTCCCTTTATAATGGTCCTCAACCATCTGTAGTAGTCTCTTCTGCTCCCACTCAGTGTTTAGCTGTAGTCACAGTTGCCTTCCTGACAACTTGTACATCAGGGATGGTGTTTCCATGGAGAGATCCTGCTTTAGCTATACACAGGCTTCTCTTCTGCCCTTCTTGTCAGCAGCACACACTAAGCACACCCTCTTTCTTAGCCAGCATGCCAGGAACTCTCTCTAGACAGGGAAAGTGGGGCCAGCCCACCACCCGACAACTAGTACCAATAACTGCAAGTTAACTATTTATTTCCCATATACACCCTTTTGGAATACATAGTACATTATACAGCTACCTTAACCACTTGCATCTCTGAAAGTGCATAGTTAACATACATTAACCCTTTTTAACAGTGAACCATTTGATATTTCAGCAGTGAACCACCGGGTCGCTGCATTTTTATCTATCTCTTATCATCTATCTATTTCTCTCTATCATCTATCTATCTCACTTCGGCCATTCTTTCTCTTATTGTCTCTTGCTCTATTTCATCTATCTAATCAGTTATGTATTTTTGTGTATCCCAATAATTGGGACTACCATCCCAGATCTGGATGCCTTGTTAACATGTCATCAGGTTTAGTAAAGTTGATCTGAACAGTCTTTGTGCCATTTTTACAGTGTTTCACCCGTATCTAGAATTCAAGAGGTTACTCCGAAATGTAATAGGGCCACATTACAGATTACTTTTCAATCCTAAATCAAATCGTGATATCCCAATAAATTGTGGCCAATAACAAACCAGCTCTGCCTCACCTAAATGTTTTGTGTGCGCCTGGTGGATTAAATTAAATTGTAAATGACTGTACAAAACTGAAACATTAATCATATATTGAAAGAAATTACTTTTTCAACTGAAAAAGTAATTTTGAACAATTAAAAAAATCCTCAAAAGTCAATAATACTAAAGTAAAATCACTTTAGAAGATTATCCTGAGGCAGTTCCTTGTATAGTGGTCTCCCTGAATGTTTAAGGGGTAGGAATCCATGTTTAGGACAGGTCACTGGTGCTTGATCTGTGAGGGTACAACCTCTGGACCCCACCACGGATCAGAACAATGAAGGGCTTCCATCATTGTTTATGCAGTGGCTTCTCGCTGTGCCTTGTATTGCAGCTTCTTCATTCGTGTGAATGGGACTGAATTGGACTGAGCTATAATACTCAACACAGCCACTAGTCGGCGGTATCCCAGAGCTCAGGGTTCCCTAAGGGGACTATACACATAGAAAAGCTGACAGTCAAAAACTTGTTTGGCCGCTGACTATTTCTCCGCCAAGCAGTGGCTTCTCCCACAGAGGCAAAGGATATCCAACATGCCCGATCCTTCTTTATCCCGACATCTGCCATTAGGCTAGGGTCAGGACACCCCATTATACATTAGATAATGGGCCAACCCTGCCAGAACTGGTGAGTTCACCTGTCTTTCATCTCATGTATAAATGAGGTGCCCATACACATTAGCTGAACCCACCCATTTTGGCAGGCCATCCAATGTGTATGGGTGTAGAAAAAGAGATCGGCATGTTAGATTTCAGCATGTATGATCCTCTGTTCTCACGGGTTGCCACCAGAAGCGCCTGCCATGGTTTTATTCCCCTCTCTCCAAGCCAGGCGTGCATTTATTTGGGGAGGTCAAGGACCATCGCTGACAGCTAGTCCCAGAAGTCCCCTTTAAGGGCTCTAGTTAAAGGGGTTCTGTCATCAGATACATCTCAATAAAACCATCCCTGTACACAGTGCATGCGCTGAACGAGCTCCCGCGAGACTGCCCTTCATGCCACGCCCCAGACAGGGCCAGGCACGCCTCTCCTGCCTGACAATCAGTGGTGGGGGCGCGGCAAGAAGGGCAGTGAATGGAGCCTCTGGGAGCAACTAGGTGCAATGACACCACCCTTATTACTCCTAGGGGCTCATTTGCATATTATAAAACATACATTTTCTCAAGAATGCAGGCACCTATGAAGATGGGACTAAAACCACGATGTTCAACTGTAGACGTGAGACGGTTGTGTTGTGACAGAACCCCTTTAAATCCCCTCTCTGACCAGCTCTACAGAGGCATACCTTTCTTGGCGCCAATGCAAAATCTACCGACTGTTTGTTGACTTTAGTACTGTTGTCCTCAAATATGGAAGAGGGACTTTTTGCACCCTCTCAAGCACCAAGGTCCTGCTGAGATTGCAACCTCTGCAATCCCCCCCCCCTCCCCGATCAGTTACGCCCACAAAGCAACAGACTAAAAAAGAAACCCCCCCCCCAAAAAAAAAAGTAAAAGTACAAATTTATCCTCCCCATCCATTATTTATCACATCTTCCCCCAGATTTTAAATGAACATTGTGTGTAATTATTCTTATTGTTCGCAGTGTAAGTAGGACAAGAAAACATGCTATGCCGAACGGCTTGGCCCTATTGTTATTATCGGGAATCAAAATAGTGTGAGCCTCCTAGGAAAACCTTCCAGAAGTGGGTCAGGAAAACCAATCTCATTACATTTCTTGGATGAATGTTGATTTATTATTATTTTTTTTATTTTTTTTATATGCAGCAAATTTGACGCCCAGGACCTTGTGTGTGTAAAATCAGTGCAGCGTCAGCGGCAGCAGCAGACATCTTGCTGGGTATTCAGGTCAATGACTTGCACGTAAAGTCTGCTCTATAAGGAGGTTGTTAGACCGTATTGTCCAGCCCCTGTGACGGCGCAGAAAGTCTCCTGAGCCGTCGCTCTATATGCAAACAGCCTGGCCCGTGTTTTGGGAGAAAATGGGTTTTTTGCTTGTCAAAATCCACATTCTCATGTCAAAGGTGGAGGAAAGGGGGGGTTCGGCGGCATCAAACCTATGAATATCACATGCCTTCTCTAGGGAAACCAATCTTACATTGAAAAATCTTGTGATTTTTTGACTAATGGGGTCAGCAAAATATGCCATGGGATTTCAGTCTTCCCCCAGATCCTGCCTTATTTTCCTTTTTAATTTGCTGACACTTCTCATGCTACTAATGATGGGTCGTTAAAGCAGCTCTGAGCAGAAGAAAGTCCAGGATCTCTTTAATCTTCACACTAAATACCCTGCTATCACGTTTTTTTGCATTCTGGGGGTCTACAAAGAAAAACTCATTGGGTGGTAAAAGATGTAAGGCTTGAATGTACCGAGGACCCCCCACCACCATCCTGACCACCTGGTTCCTTCTAATTCTCAGTGGCATAAAGTCAATTATCTTTTTACTTTTCTTGCCAAGGGATATGGCGAGAAAAAAAGAGAGAAAAAAAATCTGAAGATTTTTGCATATCAATAATGCAATTTAGAAATGGGGTTGACATATTTCCAGAGGGTGCAGGAAATATAAATCCTGTTATATGATAATCACTTATTCCCTACATGAGCGACTTCAACAAACAGCGGGTTGACTGACAGATCTGCCACTTTCTTCAAGTCTACAGCTCCGTTTGGCAAAACGAATGGGTTCACACGGCAAACTTTGACTGGAAATATACACTGGGAGGAATACTAATGCGTCGTCGTTTTAGATGATCACTTTCCGCTTTGGTTGCTTGTTCCCAAACCCAACCAATTTCCATCACTAGAAAAGCACAGAAAGTCATATTGAAATAAGGGCAAGAAAAGCGATGGCTGGAGAATAGAACCAACACGACCGCCCACACCCCAGCAGGCCTTTTGGAGGAATACCGTGGCCGCGACAAACATCTGTAATCAACAACAAAAGAAAAAAACTAAAGATGCACATTCGCTGGGGTAAATGTAAGTGACTAGTTGAATCAGTGCATTGTTGACAGGACTTTGTTTTCCGTAACGGAGACCAGACTGATCTGTTATGCTTGCCCATAGACTTCTATTATGACAGATCAAAACGGAATACAGTACCTCTTCCATTTTGCATTCCATCCAGGAATTCCATTATATTCCATTATAAATGGAACATACGACGGAATACCCTAACCCAAGTACGAACCCTCCCTTTGCCGTGTATGTAGAAATCCCATAGTAAAGTTTTGAATGTCCCCACCCTCCTAAATAAAAGGAGTTTTCTATGGGGCGCCATTTGTTCACACTGCATTTTGTGACACAAAATGCTTTTTGTATAGACAAAATTCATTTTGTAGAATTCTATGTCACAAAATGACATTCTGTGCGACAAAATTAACAGAATTGTATTTTCGTGGGACAGAATTATAAAATTTGTCTTAGTATTTTGTGACAGTATTTTGTGACACAGAATGTCATTTTGCGATATAGAATTACAGAATTCAATTTGTCGCACAAAATGTCATTTTTGTGACATAGAATTCTACAAAATGAATTTTGTCTGTACAAAATGCATCTTGTGTCACCCTGCACTGTGCACAAATGGCGCTCCATAGTTTTCTGCGTGTTTAATATTGATGACCTGTCCTCAGGATAGATCATCAATATCAAATCAGCGGAGGTCTGACTCCTGGCACCCCTGACAGTCGGCTGTTTGAGGAGGCCGTGGTGCTCCTGTGAACACTGTGGCCTCCTCACAGTTTACCAAGCACAGCTCCGTCCATTTGATAGCAGCTGTGTTTGGTATTGCAGCTCGAAGCTGTGCCTAGGCCATGAGACGGATGAAAGAGACATCACTGGCCTAGGAAGAGGCCACAGCGCCCACTGTAGACCTGCAGTCTCTTCAAACAGCCGGGGTGCCCAGAGTCGGACTCCCATTGATTATATATTGATGACCTATCCTAAGGGTAGGCCATCCATATCACGATCTTGGACAACTCCTTTATTGATGAGTTGTACTTGGACATGCCGTTGTCTTGGTGACTTTTCAGAGGCTTTCATCACTTTTTTTCTTGAGTTTTTGTTTTGGCTTTTTTTGAAAAAATAAAAAAAAAAAGACACCACTGACCCCCAAAATGCCCCCCAAACAATTTATAATGTAATTTATATATTGCAATTAACTTTCAGCTAACAATTGTCCAGAGCCTCCAGGATCTTCTGGGAAAGTTGGCAAACATGGCGTAACTTGTACCAGGTTTCCCCATCTACCTGGTACCATTTATAGTCCTGTTCGGCAGCAGACCATTTGGGATTAGCACAGGGCCAGTGGTGATTGGGGTGACAACACTCAAAGAAAAACAGGGCCTTCAAAGAAAAACAGTCTGATAAATGGTGTAAAAGGGGTTCATGACTTTTAGAGCCCGAAGGCCCAAAGTACTCTTGGTCTGCCGCTGGTACTGGTCATAGATGGAGCTTGAGCCTCCCTGAGAACAAGTGCCAAGGAGCAAATGTACCCTCCGTCCTCATTCTAAAGACGCCTCTGCTTCTAAATCTACATTTCCCAATTGCAGTGAGCATTTAACCTTGACACTTAGACTTGGTAATCAGTTGCCTCCGTCTGGGAAGGATAAAATATGAACTGTCCATCAAGATGAAGCGTTAATGAAGAACGTCAATTAACCAGCCCCAGGTTTTATCAAGGCAGTGAATTTTTTTCGGACACAGTGTCAATCTAGGCAAAAATAAAGCCAAGCATTTTATGTCAAATTCATACAGGTCAATATAAATCCCATCAGTTTATTCTGGGTTTAGGTAAAGTTCATGTCGGGCTAATCAATAATATTAACCAGGTACTAAATACTACTTCTCCCTGATCCCCAGACAGAGGAGGTTGAATGAATAAATCTGCTTTACTTCTGTTGTCTTGGATCTGATAGTCTCCCAGGAGCTTGTAAATCCTGGAATCTGCGAGCATCTCATGCCGACTGTGCGCCAATTCACTGGGCTTATCTCTCCGTTCCGTTAAAAGCTGTATATGTTTTAAATTGTGCTTATAAATCAGGGCAGAATAAAACCAGAACAGTGATGAAATGCCGCCCGGGGCCTAAGGTACACTAGGGGAAGCCAAGTGGAATTCATAAAAAAAAAATATGGAGATTATAAGGAGGCTCTAAAACATACTGTAATCTTTAACACCAGCAGGTAAACATATATAAAGTGACATCTGAGAACTGAATGTATAGTAAATGTTATACTGTGCTATATAAGATGATATGGGTTATACTAAAACACTGGTGCTTATACTCCTACTAAAGCTTATTGAACACTGAAGTTGTATTTTTTTTTCCCGTATAAATTGATATATCTTTTTCCAACTACACAACAAATTATTTAGAGGGGAATTATACATTTGTGCTAAGGACCCATTGAAGTGGGTAAGCAAAATAGTTGATGGGATTGGGTACCTTTTGAGTGGTTTTGACTAACCTTCACCATGGCCTTGTGTACAAAATGGAAGCACATTTTCCTGCTCCCTGCTGCTGGGTCCCGGCTGCTTTGCTCTCCGGCCTTGTGCTCCAGCCTGTAATGCCCCCCGTGTAGTTCAGCAGCATGTAATGCCCACCTCCTAGTGCTTCGGCTTGTAATTTTCCCCCTGTATTGCTGCACCCTGTAATGCCCCACATAAAAGTGATCCCCCCATAGTGCTCCAGCCTATAATACTCCCCCTATATTGCTGCAGCCTGTAATGCCCCACCCCCCAAAGTTCTCCCCCCGTAGTTCCCTAGCCTATAATGCCCCCCCGTATTGCTGAAACCTGTAATGCCCCACCCGTAGTGCTCCAGCCTGTAATGACTTCCCCCTGTAGTCCTCCAACCTGTAATGCCCCCCTGTAGTGCTGCTCCCCATAGTGCCCCCTTGTAGTGCTCCAGCCTATAATGCCCCCTATACTGTTCCAATCTGTAATAAACCCCTGTAGTGCTCCAGACTGTAGTGCCCCTTTCCCCACAAGGAGGGCTTGAGTTTGTAATCCCTCTCCACCCCCCAACCCCGTAGTGCTCCAGGCTGTAATGCCACCCATGTGGTCCAGCCTGTATTGCCCCCCCCCCACCTCTTCTGTAGTGCTCCAGCCTGTAATGCCCCCCTGTTGTGCTTCAGCCTGTAATGCCCCTCCGTAGTACTCCAGCCTGTAACCCCTTACCCACTCCGCCTCCCCTGTAGTGCTCCAGCCTGTATCCACTTCCCCCCCTACACCTCCCCTGTAGTGCTCCAGCCTGTATCCACTTCCCCCCTCCACCTCCCCTGTAGTGCTCCAGCCTTTAACCACTTCCCCACTCCACCTCCCCTGTAGTGCTCCAGCCTGTATCCACTTCCCCCTCCACCTCCCCTGTAGTGCTCCAGCCTGTATCCACTTCCCCCTTCCACCTCCCCTGTAGTGCTCTAGCCTGTATCCACTTCCCCCTCCACCTCCCCTGTAGTGCTCCAGCCTGTATCCACTTCCCCCCTCCACCCCCGCTGTAGTACTCCAGCCTGTATCCACTTCCCCCCTCCACCTCCCCTGTAGTGCTCCAGCCTGTAACCCCTTCCCCCCTCCACCTCCCCTGTAGTGCTCCAGCCTTTAACCACTTCCCCCCTCCACCCCCGCTGTAGTGCTCCAGCCTTTATCCCCTTCCCCCCTCCACCTCCCCTGTAGTGCTCCAGCCTGTGACCACTTCCCCCCTCCACCTCCCCTGTAGTGCTCCAGCCTTTAACTACTTCCCCCCTCCACCTCCCCTGTAGTGCTCCAGCCTGTATCCACTTCCCCCCTCCACCTCCCCTGTAGTGCTCCAGCCTTTAACCACTTCCCCCCTCCACCTCCCCTGTAGTGCTCCAGCCTTTAACTACTCCCCCTCTCCACCCCGCCTGTAGTGCTCCAGCCTTTAACCACTTCCCCCTTCCACCTCCCCTGTAGTGCTCCAGCCTTTATCCCCTTCCCCCCTCCACCTCCCCTGTAGTGCTCCAGCCTTTAACCATTTCCCCCCTCCACCTCCCCTGTAGTGCTCCAGCCTGTATCCACTTCCCCCCTCCACCTCCCCTGTAGTGCTCCAGCCTGTATCCACTTCCCCCTTCCACCTCCCCTGTAGTGCTCTAGCCTGTATCCACTTCCCCCTCCACCTCCCCTGTAGTGCTCCAGCCTGTATCCACTTCCCCCCTCCACCCCCGCTGTAGTACTCCAGCCTGTATCCACTTCCCCCCTCCACCTCCCCTGTAGTGCTCCAGCCTGTAACCCCTTCCCCCCTCCACCTCCCCTGTAGTGCTCCAGCCTTTAACCACTTCCCCCCTCCACCCCCGCTGTAGTGCTCCAGGCTTTATCCCCTTCCCCCCTCCACCTCCCCTGTAGTGCTCCAGCCTGTTACCACTTCCCCCCTCCACCTCCCCTGTAGTGCTCCAGCCTTTAACTACTTCCCCCTCCACCTCCCCTGTAGTGCTCCAGCCTGTATCCACTTCCCCCCTCCACCTCCCCTGTAGTGCTCCAGCCTTTAACCACTTCCCCCCTCCACCTCCCCTGTAGTGCTCCAGCCTTTAACTACTCCCCCTCTCCACCCCGCCTGTAGTGCTCCAGCCTTTAACCACTTCCCCCTTCCACCTCCCCTGTAGTGCTCCAGCCTTTATCCCCTTCCCCCCTCCACCTCCCCTGTAGTGCTCCAGCCTTTAACCATTTCCCCCCTCCACCTCCCCTGTAGTGCTCCAGCCTGTATCCACTTCCCCTCTCCACCTCCCCTGTAGTTCTCCAGCCTTTAACCACTTCCCCCCTCCACCTCCCCTGTAGTGCTCCAGCCTGTAACCCTTTCCCCCCTCCACCTCCCCTGTAGTGCTCCAGCCTTTAACCATTTCCCCCCTCCACCTCCCCTGTAGTGCTCCAGCCTGTATCCACTTCCCCTCTCCACCTCCCCTGTAGTTCTCCAGCCTTTAACCACTTCCCCCCTCCACCTCCCCTGTAGTGCTCCAGCCTGTAACCCTTTCCCCCCTCCACCTCCCCTGTAGTGCTCCAGCCTTTAACCACTTCCCCCCTCCACCTCCCCTGTAGTGCTCCAGCCTTTAACCACTTCCCCCTTCCACCTCCCCTGTAGTGCTCCAGCCTGTATCCACTTCCCCACTCCACCTACCCTGTAGTGCTCCAGCCTGTAACCCCTTCCCCCCTCCACCTCCCCTATAGTGCTCCAGCCTGTAATGCCCCTCTGCTCCGTAGTGTTCCAACCTATAATTCCCCCCCATCTCCCCTGTAGTGCTCCAGCCAGTAATGACTTCCCGTAGTGCTCCTTAATTAAAAAAAATCTGAATAATTTTTATTGATTATTAATAAAGTTATTCATAAAATAAAGATTTGTATACAACAACAAAGATCCTGTCAGTCTATCCATCAAATTCCCCACAACATAATGGATCCATCACTATAGTAACATCGAATCAGCGTAATATAAGTTACATAGACAGAAACTTGATATTATAATGATACAGGACGTTACAAAAATAATGTTAAATAACTACTTAACATCCTACCAACCTCCCTCCCCGTAGTGCTACATCAGATGCAAATCCTATACATCCACCATCATCCCCAGCACCTTTCAAATTTCATCAGTCTCCCTCAAAATAAACTGAAGAGATGATAACGCCTCTGGCTGAAGATCAGAAGATTCATCTGGTTATTTGTTGCTCTAATATTGGCCCTGGAGTCTCATAGGATCTTCATGTATAGCAAGCCGCCCTCTAATATCCTGTAGCCCAGGGTGAGAAATTATTGTGAGGTTCCAGTGACTTTACTTCTTCCCCCAAACAAAAGTTCCCATTTGTTTATGGGAATCTTTTTGTTTTGTGCTTTTGCTACACTGTAGTGCATTTTCTGCAATTACTTCGGTTTACTGGCTTTCTAATTATACGTGTGGCAAGTTACTGTCATTATCTTCACTGGCACAAACAATAATTGTAACTTGTGTCAGACTAATTATATAAATATTACATTTCCGTACAGTAAAACAACGCTTTTGAGTGCAGCATACAGTATGATATTATCATATTTATTTTATCATATTCATATCATAGTTTAAAAATCAGCGCTCTAATCCCAGGGCTAAACGTGTCCCTGAAAATATATTAACTCTCAAATCTACGTTTTTAATTTTCCGTAAAATATTTGGAGAATTCACTATTCCAATATTGTTCTGTCGATTTTTCTAAATTTATGGAAAATTCTGTGTACTCTGATTTTTTTGATTTTTTTAAATAGTTTCTTTAGTTAAAGAATAGGGAGAATCTGTTCAGGGCATTAAGGCTATGCTCATATCTGCAGTAAAGGTAATCTGGTAATCTGTTCCAGCAGAGGAACAGACTACCCGAGTTACTTTATCCGGCATAGCCAGATACCACCGCACACTGCCGGGTCCCCATTAACAGTAATGGAATCCTACAGGGTTTTGGCAGCTTTCCGGCATAAATGGCAACTTTCCGCTGGACAAAAACTGCTCTCCGGTACTTACCTGTCTGCGCTCCAGCTGCAATTCCAGCCTCTCAAATGCAGCAACACTGGCGTCACTTCATTACCATGGCAACCAGCCCAGCTGACACCGGGACTGACCGAGGAGCAGGGACACCAGGCCAATCAGGCACAGCACTGGCGTTATGTGCTTTCTGTCTGCAAGGTATTTAAACAGGCAACGGCTGGCCACAGTTGCCTGTGATTGGTCTTTTTGCATCACATGCATTTTGTGTTTCATGTGGATTTCTGGACTTCTGACATTCTGACTTCTAGCAGCTTTGCCTTTGGCTGCTGATGCTGGTGCCGATGCTACCTCCTGGTTTTCACCCTGCTTGGTATATTACTCTTTGTTTTGTTTCTTCTTTGGTTCAACTTGTGATGGTATTCTCTGGTTTTGACTCAACCTGTCTGACATCTCCCCTTTTGTCTTCCCTAAGTAGGTCCTGCATATTTAGCCAGGTCAGGGACTGTCGCCCAGTTGGGGCCCACCATTTAGGGTTGATCTTCCAGGTAGGTAGGGACCAGGAGCATAGCTATAGGGGGTGCAGAGGTAGAAGTCACTATGAGGCCCAGGAGCCCAAAAGCCCTTGTGGTGCTTAAGAATACACCAGTATTATAGAAAGTGCATGCTGGTCAAGTTACACCTCTGGCTGGAGGGTAGGGGTTAGGTTGAGGATTTGGCATGGGAGGGGGGGGGGCCGTTTTAATTTCTGCTACAAGCAGCAGGAAGGCTAAGTGCTTCCCTGGCCACAAAGCACAGAAGAAAAGGGGGCCCAAACTGAACTCTTGCACCAGGGCCCATGAGCCTGTATCTATGCCTCTGGTAGAGACAGTGGTGTGGGTGGAGGTCAGGTCTGTACTGTTCACCAGAAAGTAAAATCTCCTTCTTCTTTATTGAATAATAAAATAGTGAACAATCACAGCAATGAGTACAAAAAATATTGCATGTTATGATTAAGATCACGTATACGATAGAAACACGTTAAGATTTTTTGTACTCACTGCCGTGATTGTGACTATTTTTTTATTCAATAAAAAAGGAGATGTAACTTTTCTGGTGGAGATGGATTTTTTGTTCTTGGTTCCTATGTGCACCACACTGGCTGTTCCTTCTATTCCCTTCTATTAACTAAAGCTGAGCCAAAAATCTATTTTGACCACTTAATCCTCTGTTATCTTAAAGGGGTTTTCCAAGTTGTTAGAACATACCACTTAATCCCCCGCTGTTTCCAGTGCTGCCGCTCCAGTCCTCACCTCCGGTCTGTATTTACTTGGCTGAAGCAGTGACGTACTGCACCTGTGCAATCCATTTGACTCATGCAGACAATCACTGGCCTCAGCAATATGCTGTAGGGCACCAGACTGCTGAAGCCAGTGATTGGCTGCAGCAGTCGCATGGAGTATATGGCTATATCACAGTGCTGTGACCCAGAAGGAAGAAAAGGATGGGAGGAGTGGTAGTGGCTATGATGGCATTAGCACTCACAGTTAATGGCGGCAATCTTCACCCTGGCCTTGGGGCTCCTGCAGGGTGTTAGTTGGGGTGCGTTTGATGGTGAACGGTTGACAGAGTGCAAGGCAGGAGTACAGGAGCAGGGGGCTGGTAAATAATAGAGGCACGACTAGACCCGTTTTAATTAAAATAAAGTCTCTTTTACTAAGTAGATTATAAAAGTTGCAGTACAAACAGCAGCGATTGGCATATTCCTGAGCTGTATCACAGAGCTTACAAAGGCTGTTTATGGGCAGCGACAATGATGGCAATAGCAGTGCACCCTGACTCTCCTTCTAAGGACACTTTGCAGTCTCTCCAAATAACCACAGACGGGCTATTACATTCTTGGTAAATCTTTCTGCAGTTCCTGTGCTGAGGGCGCAGAATGTGGATACGGATGGCCAGACCATCTCAAAGTGTAGTGGGTGCCAGAGGCAATGAAACCTTTCCACAGCAGTAAAGTCTCTTGCCATAAACAAACGGTACCTTACTGACGTCATCTTGCACAGCGTTATTGGTCCAGGACCTTCTCAGATAGCCAGTCTCTTTCCTCAGGGGTACTCTGATGATAAAGGATCTCCTCTGGCAGATGTTGCCTCAGAGATAAAGGTTCTCTGGATCCTGGATCTTGCACATTTAGGTATTGTCTAAAGCTCTGCTCTGCTAAGGCTGGGTTCAGACCTGAGCGTTTTACAGCGCGTTCCTACGCGCTGTAAAACGCTCAACAGGCAAGAACCAATGATTCCCTATGGGAATGGTTCTCACCTGAACGTTTTACAGCGCGTACGATCGCGCTGTAAAACGCCCCAAAAAGTACAGGAGCTTCTTTGGGGCGTCTTGTCACGCGTTCCCGTACATAGACTTCCGGGAACGCGCGACAATGGGCGTTCGCATACTACCGGAGCCGCGTATGTGAGACGTCGGAGAATCGCGCATACACAGCGCTCAGGTCAGGACGCTCAGGTCTGAACCCAGCGTAAGACTCTCCTACTTCGCAGTAGGCCTCTGGAGCACTGCTGCAGCCAAGTGAACATAGAGTGGCAGCCCTGGAACAGTGGGGTGGGTATACATTCTTTTTTTTCTTTTAGAACATCTCCTTCCTTTGGGACACTTTTTTAACAACTCGGAAAACCCTCTGAAGATGAGAGCAACATCTAGTTGGGTTCTTTGTTTTTAATGGGGAGCTATTGCATTCAGTAGCATACTGTAGTTCATAAGGCTGAAAAAAGACATCCGTCCATCCAGTTCAGCCTGTGATCCAGAGGAACAGAAAAAACCCTCATGAGGTAGAAGCCAATTTTCTTCATTTTAGGAGAAAAAAATTATTTCCTGACTCCAATAAGGCAATCAGAATAACTCCCTGGATCAACGACCCTTCTTCAGAATTCAAGTGGATTTCAATAGACATCCTGCAAGTTTTTACATTGGTCTCCTCACCAATGATTGCTCATCTTGGCACTCCTATAAGCCTGATATGCAACACCTTTTAAAGGGGATAAATATTATACTCGTCTGTTAGATTAACGGAACATAACAATGTTATAATTGGAACCATTTTTAGAACAATTTTTAGAAAATGCCCCCGTGTATTTTCTTATGCCTCTTGCTGTTTATTTGATTCCATCTCAGGATGTCTTGAGGGATTGGTCCACCAGTGAGTACAAAAGCATCCTCTGGTAGGTGTAGACTTTGACCCAAAAATGGGTCCTGAAGATTAAAAGGTCTCAGTAGAAGGCAACCCCATTTTGAGCCACTAGGGCCTGTTCATGGGATGATTTACACACAACCTATTAGACCTCATTGTAAGGATGGTCCCTTGGAATCCTCTTTTTTTTTTTTGGTGGGTTTTGGTGGGCCTGAGGAGCGCCAGATCAACACTATCACTTCTCAATGATCTACCACTGATTTCATCCTACTGCTATAATAGTTAACATTCAGTTTTTATATTATATATTACATTTGTAAGCTGATACTGGGCTAGAATTCAGCTCTTTGTACTTTAATTAATCACCATGCAGGCCTCTCTTGTTAATCTGTTCTCCCATCTACCTTCCGTAATGTGTACTCCCTTCATCTTGTCTTCTGCTTCTACTCCGCTCAGTTCTGTTCTCTCCATCAAGCTCTGCTCTCCCCTCCTATTTCTATTCTTGCCTGATCGCAGACAGATTAGCATTTAACACTAGGATAAACGCAGGGGAATTTTTCTGAAAAGCATTGCCAAATACAAATATTTTCCTTGTCTTTTTTATTTCCCGATAGATACTTAAAGCTTTTACCTTTCTCACAATGTAAAAAAAAAAAATAATAATCCAAGAGACATGAAAATCTGTGATGCGACATTAGGAGATAGGCGACATCGCGACAGCTCGTTTTAAGGCAAAGGCTGATTGCACTGGCAAGGAATAGGTTAAGGAACGTCGATGCAGAGGGCTGTACGTGTTAAATAATGCTGTAAATTATGTCACCACGGAGGAGAAAATTAAAACAGACAACTTGGAAATGTACACAACTATTATCGCAGGTAACGTATGCATTAATGAGATCTCTCCGTAATGGATCCTCCGGGGAAATGTGCACTAATGCTCTGCAGGCTCCATTCACTTTCACTCAAGGTTTACAATTGCGTCTATTGTGCTGTCTCTTCCAATATATGCACTTATAGGAAGTGCCCTAAGTGTAATAAAACTAAGAATTTAGTTGGGGGTTTGTGTGCAAAAACAGTATACGTACGGTATCTGGAGGATAGCCAGAGACCACCTCGGGTGAAAATGAGTGTAACCTCTTACTAATGAAGATGCCACAGCACGCTACTGAAAGAGAACTGGCCTCCGTTTACATTTCTGTTCCACATAAAATAAAAATTCTGGGGCATCTTTATTTATTTTTTAGAACTGTGTGTTGTGCCATTCCTCTATTATTTCTACTATAAATGTATGGTTGTTACCATTTCTCTTATTAAAAGAAGTTTCCCCGCACTGATTGGTTAGTGTCGGACTGCAGGGACACCCTCCCTCTAGTAGGAATAACAGAGGGTTAGAATAGATAAGAACAAATGCTCCAGAATTGTCATTCCATAGGGAATACAATGGCAGATCCTCTGTGATATCAAGTGGCTTGCCTGTTAGGGGAACTGTGAGCTTACCCACCCTTGTGATGTCACAGTAGCATTCATGATTCAAGCACAGTTGTGATGTCACCGAAGCATACTTGGCTGATCCCGCCCCCTTGTGATGTCACAGTAGGTTTCCACCTTTGTGATGTCACAGTAGCATTCATGATTCAAGCACAGTTGTGATGTCACCGAAGCATACTTGGCTGCCCCCCCCCCTTGTGATGTCACAGTAGGTTTCCACCTTTGTGATGTCACAGTAGCATTCATGATTCAAGCACAGTTGTGATGTCACTGAAGCATACTAGACTGAAACCCTCTTGTGATGTCACAGTAGGTTTCCACCTTTGTGATGTCACAGTAGCATTCATGATTCAAGCACAGTTGTGATGTCACCGAAGCATACTAGACTGAAACCCTCTTGTGATGTCACAGTAGGTTTCCACCTTTGTGATGTCACAGTAGCATTCATGATTCAAGCACAGTTGTGATGTCACCGAAGCATACTTGACTGAAACCCTCTTGTGATGTCACAGTAGGTTTCCAAGGTGAACAATAAAAGAACACTGATGGTGAAATTGTGGTGCCCTGCAGAATTCTGCACAAGCGGGACATGCATCAAACTTTGTGATGTATTGATGCCAGTTTTCTGCCATAAAGGGGTTGATAAAAGTCCCCCTAGGTGTTTAGATTCTCTCCATTTATTTCTCAATATGTAATGTGGCTGAAGTACTAAACTTCGGCTGTCCCAGGAAGAAATGTGATGAACATTCATAGAATTAAAACCTACAGAGATCACGTTGTTGGTATGGCACGTTTTTCAAGTACATAACAGAATCAAGTCATCTAAAAAGTTGAAGCTTGTCATGAATAATAATAAGTGTTACTCCAATTCAGCAATAAATTATATATACTTTTTATGCTTCTTTATATTGTAGACAAGGCTGTGGGGGCTGAGAAAATACAATTGGTTCTCTATAAGGCTGGTGAGGGGGACTTTCTATAAGGGGGGCTCTGGCAGGAGGCACTATGAGGGTGGAGATGGAGCACATTCAATATCTTTGGCTGTTCTAGTAATAGAAGGCTGTAATGTTTAAAGGGCTCTTCCTAGGCCAGTGACGTCACGTTCATCAGTCACATGGTCTATTTGCAACTCAGTCCCATTCAAGTGAAAGGGCCTGGCCTGCAATATCAAGCATGCCATACACAATGTATGGCGCAGTGAAAAGGCTGGGACACCGCAGCCTCTTCAAAGAGCCGATCAGGGGGGCTGGCAGGTGTTGGACCCCCACCGATCAGATATTGATGACCTATCCTGACCACAGGCCATCCATATCTCGGAAAACCACTTTAAAGTAAAACTGCTGGAGCAGTTTAGTCTTAGGCTACTTTCACACTAGTGTTTTTGCTAAATCCGTCAGGGTTCAGCAAAAATGTTTCCGTTACTGATAATACAACCGTCTGCATCCGTTATGAACAGATCCGGTTGTATTATCTTTAACATAGCCAGGACAGATCCGTCATGAACTCCACTGAAAGTCATTGGGGGACGGATCCGTTTTCTATTGTGTGGGATCTCAATACCGGAAAATAGAAACACTAGTGTGAAAGGAGCCTTAGCTGGTATGTACATTCTCAAAAGCTAAAAGCACCCTCACACCTTCTATAGGAACCCATCACACACCTCATGGGCTGGCCTGGGTGAACTGAACTGGATCTGTGCAAGCATTTCTTCAAATTTTAAGAAGTTGTCCTGTTTCCAGTGTTGATGACCTCTCCTTAGGATAGGCCATCAATATCATATTGGCAGAGGTCCAACTCCCGAAACCCCCTTCCCAGCTGATCAGCTGTTTAAAGGGATTGCAGCTGCTCGCCATCGATATTGCAGCCGACGAGCAGTGCAATTACAGCTCCTCCATCTCGATGTGTAACTACAACTGCTCCTTCCCACTGAAGTGAATAGGATGGAGGGACTGTAATTACACCTGCTCACTCCTGCAGTGTTGACGGCGAGCGCTGCGATCTCCTCATCAATATTGGACAACCCCTTTAAAGGGAACCTGTCATGTGGATATTTGATTATAATCTAACTAATTATATACAATCATTAACTACTAAAAAGTGCCTTAGATGTATTCACTTACTGGTGTGACAGATGGTTACCTCATAATATACACACAAAGATGCCACATGCCGCATGCTAATGCTGATTTGAGTCCAGCGTGATGTCATTGAGTCCAGCGTATATATAATTCAGAGCTATAGCCACTCCCCTGCCCACCTGCTGCTGATTCATATGGAAAAAAACTGTCAATCAGCAGCAGGTAGGCGGGGAGAGTCAGGAGTTCATGAATATTCATGACTCATCATTATCAGCTAGAGCTTTTCAATACAAGATGTTGGCAGATTGACTGGGTCAATTAAAGAAAGTGACCCAGCATTTTGCTAAGAGAATCAGTCACTTATTTATGTTGCCCTTAGTTAGGACACCATAAAACTGGTGACAGGTTCCCTTTAAGCCTGATTTAGACAGATTCATCTGTGTCCTGCCTGTGTGCAATTTACAATCTGCAATTCACACCACTCGGGGCTTACACTACTCTGGTCCATGTCTTATGGAACACAGACCCAGGGACGGACTGGGAATTTAAAGTGGCCCTGGAAAAAATACTAAAAGTAGCCCAATTTTGTAGTCGGGGCCAACACAAGTAGGCGGGGACAGCAATAGCATATTGCGGCACATTATACCACCCCAACATAGCCAAATACTACAGTCCATCACAAAATACTGCCCCAGCAGCACTAAATAAATCCTCAAAAACTTCCACTGGCCGGCGGTGAGGAGGGCTCAGGTGCCCCACCCCGGGCATCGGCCCACCGGGAAAATTCTCTGTAAGGTCTGTGGCCAATCCTGGAGACCATTGGAGACAATTGCTTTGGCAGTTTCCAGGTCTGTGTCCTACGTGGACAACCTGACCACATTGTTTATTAAAAATTGCCCGTATGTTACGGTTGCCGATTTTTAATATGACCTTACTGATGAAAGGAGATGCGTAGCAATGTAGCTACTAAGGCTGAGCCTTAATTTACGATATGCCCCAATGGACGCGTTTTGATACTCCTTGGAAGCCAATATAGAGTATGGGCAGAGGTGTACGTCAAGCTTGGACCACCTCAGGCCCCAGGGCTCTGCTACCTCTCTGGAAAAGGATCATGCATAGACATGACTATGACAATATATTATTATCATTACTAATGGGGCTGCTTCTTGCAGATTATAAGATCCATTTTAATAGCTCCAGCAATGTCTGAGCTACCAGCCACATACCAATAACGATGTTCCTCTGGGTTGTCAGCATGACCACGCTCATCATCGCTGAGTGCTGTTAGGTGGGTCAGGACACAATCCCCAGTTTCATTAGAAGGCTGCGGGAAGTGGCAGTCTGGGCATCATGCCTTCCTTTCAATATGCTTCACCTGAGCTGGCAGCTGCTATAATATAGACAAAACCGTCAGTAAACGGCCTTCTTCTCTGCCAAAACGTCTTCAGCTCCAACAAGCAGAAGTACCCTGGCTGTGCCAGTCATTAAATGCTGGGTGAAAGCTTTGGCACTACCAGTCATAACAGCAAGTCCACTGCCAAATGCTGGGGGGGGCGCCGGGCCCTCGAACAGCACTGTGACAAGTGAAATCTTCGTCGGTGCCAGTCACACAAATAAAAGCAGGCAAACTCCAGCTTTAGACCAAATCAAAACCGAACATGCCAACCTGCAATTATAACAGACTGGGATAGTCCAGTCTTAGGCAGTAGATTTGCTAATGCCAATACCTAGCTTTTAAACTGCTGGCAAAGCACCATCCAGGCAGATTATCAAGACTCCCCAAGGAATTTTATTTCACGATTGCTGTGCCAGTCAAATTCTGTGAAGTCCTGGCCGTTATGCATATCGTTAAAGGAAGATTAACCCAAACCTAGGTTTGAAGCCCACAGATGGGAATGAGCGAGTAAGTGTTAACGCGTTTCATGTCTTATATCATCCCTGGATCTCAAGGCGGACTTCGAATGAGATGCCGGAATAACCATGTCGCAATTATTTAAAAAGCAGCGAAGGTTGCCTCTGATAAAAACGTATAAAAGGGGATTACAGGTCGGTAAATAAGGACAGAGCGGGTCCCCGAAGAACAGATGTATTTAGTAGAGGCACTGGCAGCAAGCGGCAGCTGTGTTTGGATTCCCCAATGCACAACAAAGCCTCGGCATCTCTTCTTTCAATACCCGCTTACTTGATAATGTAGGCAGGTAAGCTGTGAATAAATGGCCGCCTTTTGGCATTTTTTTTTGTCTGCTTGCTGGGAGCACAAAGCAATATTTGTTTTCTATGTTATCGGCTCCACTTGTGCAAGTCTTTACGCAGATATCCTAAAGGCACATGAAAGCTGGCAGTGCGGCCCTCTCCCTCGGATCTTCCATGAGTCTATAAGAGCAGTGCACTGGGAGAACAGATGTAATGACAAAACACACACACGCCAAGCACGAAAATCCATTTCTTGCAAATTTAATTTGGTCATTACGTAACATTAGTGCTGAGGAGCGCAGCCGTAATTCGGATTATCGTCTCTTGTTAACGATCTGATGCAGTCAGTTATGTCTGTCTCTTCCAGTTTGTTATCACACGGCCCAGCGTTCGCTGCGTGGGTGGAAATGCCAGGTCTGTTTTTGAGCTCAGGGGATCGCGGTGGTATTTGGGAGGAAACCGTAGGACAGGGGGATGTGGTGATGAGAAGCCGGAATGAGACATCCAACTTGGTGTGGGAGAGCGTGATTTAATGGAAGCGAGGTGGAAGGAATATACTATTGCCTCTTAGTTTATTATATCATAATTATTGTTACCCTATGCCCAGTCGAGTCCCACTATTCTGACGACTTCCTACTTTCGACCTTGGCAGTGAGTAGCTCATGAAGGAAGTCACGTATGCTGAGCTGGCTCATCGGGTATATAAGGATAGGCTCTCTGCACACATATCCCCCGTTGCTGTCATGGGTAAAAGGGTTGAGTTGCAAAAAGGGATGATTAGTGGTTAATGGGCCAAGGGTGGCAGGTCTCTGAAACTGCCCAGTTTGTGAACTGTTCTTGGGCTGCTGTGGTAAAAGTGTATCGTGAGTGGACAAATGGCCCCATTGTCAATAAGTGACGTGGAAACTCCGTGTGCCACTAATGAAGTGAATGTCGGCTACGAATGTGTGCGAGGGTGGACCAACACGCCACAGTGGAGCAGCTCACCGCCAAAGAGAACCATGGGGCTACCAGAAGTGTGTCTCAAACAACAGTTCAGAGAACCCTACTGCATATGGGGCTCCAAGGCAGATGGATGTTCACTGCACCTCTGCTGACGAAGTTGCATCGGCAGAAAAGGCTTACATTTTCACAGCAGTATCGGAATTGGACCTCCGCTGATTGGCAAAGGGTTGCCTTCTCCAATGAGTTAGATTTTCTGCTCCTTAGAACGGATGGACATTGGCGAGTCAGGCAAGAAACATCAGAGAACAAGCACCCTGCAACCATTCCTGGAAGAACACAAGCTGGTGGTGGCAGCATTATGCTTTGGGGAAAGTTTTTCGTGGCATTCTCTGGGCCTACTCATCCATGTGGAAGGCACTCTCTGCCGATTTGGGTATGAATCCATCCTTGAAGATCACGTACATACATGCTGATTGTCTCTCCTGGGGTGGATGAGATCTTCCAGCAAGACAATGAGAGAAGTCACAAGTCTATAAATGTTTCACATTGGTTGGTAGAGCATGACCCAGACTTCCGAGTACTACCCTGGCACCCTAATTCCTAAGACTTGAACCCAACTAAGTATCTGTGGGACCACCTCGATCGTTGTGTTCGCACTATGGGTCCTCGCCCACGTCCCCTCCAGCAGCTGTAGGACGCACTGCAATCAGCCTGACTCCAGATACCTGTGATAACCTACCAGGACCTTATTGAGTCAGGGTTTTGCAGTCATTCGCATGATGTAAAAAATGAAGAGCCCAAAGCGCTCGTATGAGCTCCATGACCCCTTCAAACAACTGATCCGAGGGGGTGCAAAAGCGTGACCTGTATCTATCAATCCTAGAAACCACATTACTTTTGTTGTCCCTTCCTTATCTAAAAGTCGAAGTGGCCTAGAGAAAATGCTAGAGCAGGGGTCAGCAACCTTCAGTGCTCCAGCTGTTCTGAAACGACAACTCCCAGAATCCTCTTTTCACTTCTATGGGAGTTATAAGAACAGCAGAGTATCTGTGCATGATGGGAGTTGTAGTTTCACAGCAGCTGCCAAAGGTTGCTGATCCCTGAGCTAGAGCAATTAACCAAATGTAGGAAAATCGAACAGCTATATAACCTGAAACACTATAATGCAATAGAAAAAAAAGGCTAAACACGCAAAAATATTCCAACACATATGATTCATTTTCTATAGATTGGAAATGATGATTTAGTTTCCATAGCTGCATATATCCTTGAACGGTGAAGGCAGTGGCGTACATAGAGAAGTAAGGGCCCCATAGCAAGGATCAAACCAGGCCCCCCACACAGGACAGAAGGGTTTCTGCCTAAACCCCTTTCAATGACCCTTGGGCCATTTCTTCCACTGCCTCATTTGCTAAAAGTTGTTCCTTTAGAAGGTAGAGTCCTGACCAATTTTTAACCCCTTGTAGAAGAGGGGATGATGCCAACTGGGCCCCCTCTTGCCCTAGTCGCATGGTCTGCCGCTATGGTAGTTACGCCCCTGGGTGAAGGGTCTCCAGTTAACTGGGCTAAATTATAGGTAAATTAAAGATAACAATAAGACTTGAATAATGCTGCAGATCTCATGACGTCATTTATGGACATGATCGGTAATCAAGTGAATGATTTTAATATCAGGTACCATAGGCGTCCTATTATATCAGTCCAGTTACCTGACCCCGCATTGGCAGAGCAGCGTAAAGGCCACCATTAAATGTCCGTAATTGTCCATTATGAGGATTTATCTGTGGCGGATTCTCAGGAATAGAAATTCTCTTTGAGGTCTGAGTTTTGAATAGTAATCCATTTCTACACTTCATTAAATAAAACTGTGCAGAAAAAAAAAAAAAATTGCAAGAATAAAAGGCAAAGAAAAGAAAAGAAATTACGTTTTATGTCAGATGAGACTAACAGTTAAATATCGCACAATGATATTTAGCCGAACTGAAATTCGTTTTATAGCTGAAGAAAGTCATCCTCATGAAAAGGGGGATGTTCGGGATCAAAATTATATATTTTTTTAAATAGTTTACTCACTATTAATAGCCAAGTCAAGGACCCCCCCCCCCGATGTTTTTAGGTATTATTTACACCTCTGCATGGCTTCTACGGCCCCCAACTGATTGTTGGCATTGATGTCTATGTGTGTGATGACTTCCTGCCGCACTGCACTGTGGGTCCCAGCGCAACGCGGCATCTCCTGGTTTCAGCTGTCTATCAACTCGTCCTTGCACCCCCCCCCCCACATACATATGCGTTCTTGCACCCGCCTCCCGCCGCACATCGTCCGGCCCCCTCATTCATACCCCGCATCCAGCCGCACATATTCCTCCCCCATATTTATGCCCATAAACTCCTCCTCCCAAATATCATACGCTCTGTGTTTGCATGCAATTAGCCTGGCCATGTAATCCTATGAAACGTGCTTTGGAGAAAGTAATTCCTTCTTTCTCCAGCCTTCCGCCCCATTAGCCTGTATTTTACATGGGAGGAGTTTTCTATACTAAGTAGCATAGTGATCTGCCTCCTTCATTCATTAGAAAGCGCTATGCCCGGTGACGTCACCGGAGGGGCGTGGCTTAGCGCAATGTCTTTCAGCCTAGTTGCCGCCCCTCCGTGCGCTCTGCATAATTACTTAGGCTGATAGTGACGTCACCGGGCTCCCTGCGAAGCGGAAGAAGAGGCTTCGCTCCCCTGCAAGGGACCCAGTACGTCACTGTCTATAAGAAAATAGGTACTTCCGGCTAAGAATTTGTTATATGAAAACGGGGCTTCAGAAATCCCGGACAACCCCTTTAACTTCTTATAGTTAGGTCCATATTGAAAGAACATGTCTTGTAAGAAAACTGTATAAAAATATTATTAACCCCTTAGAGGGGTTGTGCAACAAAAAATATTATATATTATATTATGTATGTAATAATAATATATACATCTTTCACGCCAGCACCTGTATGGCCACTGAGTTTTTCAATAAAATCTATTTGTAGAGCACCTCCTGCTGTTTGTTCTTTTCCTTATTTCTCCGTCCACCTTGCTGAGGTGGTCGCACATGCTCAGTTGCATTCTTTAGCTGTCACCAACTATAAGAGCCACTGTTAGAAGCTGTGAGAGTTACAGGGAGAGAGCTACAGCAGAAAGGACACGCCCACCTGAGCTGTGATGGGGAGGGGGCTGCAGCTGAAAAGGCACATCCTTTCAGCAAGGACACACCCCCTGAGCTGCCAGACGTTAAAAAAATCTAACAGAGCAAATCAAGCAGTGAATGGGGAGATCTCTGGACCCATGTGAGGTACAGGGCTGGTTCTGGTTTTGTTTAAATAGATTGTCATGTACTGTATAATGTCTGATTTGCACTTTTTACATTAACCATGGGATAACCCCTTTTTAAAAGGGGTTGTCCAGAATTTTACTATTTGCGACCTATCCATCTGGAGCACAAAAGTACTGAAAAAACACTTTGACTTTAGGAGAAGTCAGGGCCAGGCATGGTGACGTGTACACTGCCTGGCCCTGTTTATCAAAATGCAGAGGGTGCGGCAGTTGCAGAGAGAGCAGAGCTTCTAGGTGTAATGGTAACGCCCCCGTTGCTCCTAGAGGCTCATTTGCATATATTACAATTCAGCTGCCAAGCGAACATGTAACAGGTCAGCCAGTGTCATAGGTACAAAACTGCTGACAGATGCCCTTTACGATTAAAAATATGTGAAAAAAAATATTCCATAAAACTGCTTTTCTTAAAGGGGTTTTCTGGGAGTTTTATACTGGATAGGTCATAGGTATCTGATGGGTGGAGGTCTGACACCTGGGACCCCCACTGATCAGCTGTTTGAGAAGGCACCAGCGCCCACAGTAGCGGCGCGGTCTTATCTCAGCAAACCAAGCACAGCGTCGTACATTGTATAGTGGCTGTGCTTGATATCACACTCAGCCCCATCAATGGGCTTAGCACAATACCAAGCACAGCCGCCATACAATATACGACGCTCTGCTTGGTAAGCACGGAGAAGGCTGCGGCACTCATAGAAGCACCGGTACCTTCTCAAACAGCTGATGGGTGGGTGTCCCGGGTGTCGGACCCCCACCGATCAGATACTCATGAATTATCCTAAGGAGACTTTAATAGTATACAAATGTAGCAGAGCTCAATTTGTCGCGTTTCAAACACTCATTGCACATTTTGCCGCAACAAAAACTTTGCGACAAAATCTGCAACTTTAATATGCCACAAAGTGGAGTATATTTCCTAATAAATGACCCCCTGTGTTCTTGAACCATTGTATTGGGGGTATGATTTGGACATAGAATGTCAGATTTATTGGTCATTCAATGGCAGTATTGTATTTTGTGCTTGTAGTATAAAAGTATTATTTCGCATAGTGTTATTCAGTGACTAGATACCTTTGTTATAGAATGATAAACTTTATATATGTATGGGTGTTCATGTGCATCTAACAGCTTCAGGGGTTTATCGGCACTTAAGATGTGAGATATACCCGTGGTTGTGGAGGGAGATATTCTGCCATACTCACTCAGCTTCCTCCCATGCCTGATAAGAGAAAAACACATTAGCAACATCGCTATCACTATATTGTGAACACTCATATCTAAGAAATATGATTTTATGTAGGAATGGTTATCATAGGTATGTCACATAGCCGTGGTACGTACTGCAACTGCTAGGTTTACTGCCCTGCGCTCTCACATAGCTGAATATACAGTAATATATATTTCAGAGTACAACCAGGAACCTAAGAAAAGCATTGACAAAGGTTGCCATAATGCACGCTTTTTATAATCCTTGTACTGTGACATCACTGTGTTTATTATCCCTGGACTGTGACATCACTGTGTCTATTATCCCTGTACTGTGACATCACTGTGTCTATTATCCCTGTACTGTGACATCACTGTGCTTATTATCCCTGTACTGTGACATCACTGTGCTTATTATCCCTGTACTGTGACATCACTGTGTGTATTATCCCTGTACTGTGACATCACTGTGCTTATTATCCCTGTACTGTGACATCACTGTGTTTATTATCCCTGTACTGTGACATCACTGTGTTTATTATCCCTGTACTGTGACATCACTGTGTTTATTATCTCTGTACTGTGACATCACTGTGTTTATTATCCCTGTACTGTGACATCACTGTGTTTATTATCCCTGTACTGTGACATCACTGTGTGTATTATCCCTGTACTGTGACATCACTGTGTTTATTATCCCTGTACTGTGACATCACTGTGTTTATTATCCCTGTACTGTGACATTACTGTGTGTATTATCCCTGTACTGTGACATCACTATGTTTATTATCCCTGTACTGTGACATCACTGTGTTTATTATCCCTGTACTGTGACATCACTGTGTGTATTATCCCTGTACTGTGACATCACTGTGTGTATTATCCCTGTACTGTGACATCACTGTGATTATTATCCCTGCACTGTGACATCACTGTGTGTATTATCCCTGTACTGTGACATCACTGTGTGTATTATCCCTGTACTGTGACATCACTGTGATTATTATCCCTGCACTGTGACATCACTGTGTGTATTATCCCTGTACTGTGACATCACTGTGTTTATTATCCCTGAACTGTGACATCACTGTGTGTATTATCCCTGTACTGTGACATCACTATGTTTATTATCCCTGTACTGTGACATCACTGTGTTTATTATCCCTGTACTGTGACATCACTGTGTTTATTATCCCTGTACTGTGACATCACTGTGTTTATTATCCCTGTACTGTGACATCATTGTGTTTATTATCCCTGTACTGTGACATCACTGTGTTTATTATCCCTGTACTGTGACATCACTTTGCTTATTTCCCTTCATAGTGACACCATGTTACAGTTTTTCTGCACTTTTCTGATCTAGTTCATGGGATACTATAATAAAATATAGAACTATTAGCAAGTATTCCGCCATCCTCTGTAATTACACATCCGAACATTCATTTAATAAAAATACTTCATTTATCCATTAGAATCAGAAGCTCCATTTGCCAAAGTGGAGTACTGGTCCTTGCAAATGGGGCAGGGAGATGTTTTGGACAGACACATGTTCCAAAGTGCAACCTCGGCACTGACTATTGTAACACTCCAGATTAGATCACAAACTTATTACCATTGCAACAATTCTGCCAAGTGACCTCCACCCGTGATAAAGTAGCTGTCCATGCAACCAAAAAAGTAAAAAAAATGCAATCAAGTGCCCGACTAGTAGCGAGTTCATCTGTAAAAGAGGATGTAAACTATGGGTCCCAAGTGCTCTATACCAGGAGATGGAGTATAGCGCTGGATGTGAAATTACTGCCACATTGCCAAAACAAAGTTATCATCTCATAGAATGATTCCCCTTGAGAAAATATAATTACAATACAAGAGAGCATGTAATCAAATGAACATTTACCAAATCAATAATAGCTGCAACTCAAGTAACCATAAAAGTACAAGAACAATATCAGCCAATCTACTGGATCCGATTACCCCTGAGTTCAATTAAATTGAAAATATTTTTACAAGTACTTATTCCCTAAAGGGGTATATCCCAAAAAACTGTCCCTGTGTATCCTTAGTAGGGTTTACAGACAGTGAATGTTCCTATACTTAGCTCTATGATTACCATGATGGACATGAAGCAGAGTTGCAGCTAGGCTTTCCTTGAATGAGGCAATGATCGAGTTCCCTGCCCTAGTTCTAAATCAATTCTCCCTTCCTGCTGACAACAGGCACCACTTGCTCCACCAGTTGTCATAGCTATACCTCCACACTACGTACAGAAGACCTCCTTTTTGGATGCTGCTGTCTCCAAGACCTTTTCCCTGATACGCTGCACATCCTGAACAAGCTGAGTATCCATGGTCGGACTATCCCACCCGGGAGTCCTCCAGGTTCTGACATTATAAGGGTATGACCTCACGACCAGGTTTATGCATGAAGTTTTGGAAGTCAAATCCAGCAGTGAATTTAAAAAAAAAGAGCCGGTCCTTTATTGTTTCCCTCCTTTTTATAGTCCACTACTGATTTTGGCTTCCAAAACTGCATGCAGAAACCTGCCGCGTGGCCGTAGGGTCAGATAATGATCCACTCTCAAATTAATAAGAGGATTCCCAGGCCAAGCAAGCAAAAGATTAGTAGTGGCACTTTGTAAATTTGGAAACCACACGTGGACTAGCTGCAGTTTGAACCCAGGTAAGGTATACATGGGGAATATGCAATTTATGGGTAATATGATCAACTAATGCAAACATGAACCTCTCTGCCAGCTTCAAGAAGACTAGTTGGGTATCATAAAGGCACAATACGGCAGTAACGTCTACATTCCATAGTACATCATTTCAATAAAGTCCTGTAGACAGTCAACTTGTCATTTCCTGGGCTCATCAGTGGGGAGGATTCTGTAGGCTCTCCCTCCATCTGTATAAAATGTCCACTTCTAATTGAATGTAAACTTTGTCTCTACCATTATTGTATTATCGTGAATTCTGAGGTTCATAGAATAGATTCAACATGACTTAGGTGAATACAAGTTTACTAGACTATGATAAAAGTAATATAAACAGTGTGTGTGTGTGTGTATATATATATACTGTAAGTCTTAGCACTACTCTGATGATGTTTTTGTGGAGCTAAGCTCTTTGTTACATAGCTAGATGTTTTCTAGTCTACTGGTCACTCCTCGGCCCACTTAAAGGTCTTCAGTGTGCAGTACTCATGTACAGTTACTTCAGACTTCAGGAACACGGCCAGGTATCAAGCACCACTAACCAACTACATTACAAGGAAGTAATGGGGAAGGAACCACTAAAATACCTTGCTATACAATTATATACGGGACATGTCTTAAATAAAATCTAATTTGTGAACCAACAGTGGAATGTCTCCAAAGTCCTCTCCAAATGGGGGTAGATTAGGGTAAGGTGATCCAATGGTGTTGTCCATGTGGCCAGAAAATAGTCTTACGAAAAATGGTATTTGTGTCAGAGCGTGGGCCCACCATGGGGTCCACTGGTACTCTGGTGGGCCAGACTAACCATGGACAGAAGTTCATGATGTCCATGTCAGAGCTAGCAATAAGTCAGCAAGAAAGAAATCTAGATACTTATAGGTCGGTTAAGCTACCAGCCAAGTATTTGAGTAAACCCTGCAAGAATGTCATAATCCATTCTCTTCTTTCAAGCAAATCAGCAGGAAATAATCCCTCTATATCCACGAGAAATATTTTAGAATCACCTTTTAACTTGCAGTAATTATCTTAATCGTGAGTTTCAACATATGTCTGGCGCTCTGCATTCATGGTAACAGCCGCCTCCTACTCGTAATTGACTTTCTAAGGGATGTCGTTTAATGATTAACTCTTAGGAGTCACAGGAGATCTTACAAGATAAAGGAGTTTTCTAAAAATTTTGAAGTGATGTCCTATCATCAGTATCTGATCGGTGGGGGTCCAACACCCGGGACCCCTGGCGATCAGCTGTTTGAGAAGGCACCGGCGCTCACAGTATCGCTGCGGCCTTCTCGCTGCTTTTCCTAGGCCAGTGATGACAAATTAATCGGTCACTTGGCCTAGGCGCAGCTCAGCCCCATAGAAGTGAATGGGGCTGAGCTGCAATACCGAGCACAGCCACTATACAATGTACGGCGCTGTGCTTGGTGAGCAGGGAGAAGGGCGCGGTGCACCTTGAGTTTACAAACCAGAGCGCTGCTGGATAATGCAGGCAAATCACATCCCAGGGACAGACATCTTAAAAAAAGGGCACCTGTGTATACAGAGGCTAGGCACAATATTGGTCTGAAGCAGTGGCGTAGCGTGGGTTGCCAGCACCCGGGGCAAGCCAAAAATTGCGCCCCCCCCCCCCCGCGCCTACCCCAGACACGCCACTTTTAACAGATACTGTAGTAGATCACTAGCAGTCCTATGTAACACCTCAGATAACACAGAGATAACTCTCTGAGTACAGATAATGTAGTAGATGGGTGTGAGGCCCCAGAATTCAGGACACAGTGTGACCTGAAGTCTGGGGCCAGAATGCGGCAGTGTGGGCCATATTCTCAATCTTCTCCCCCAACCCTACCATGAAACAGATATGTGGATGGACATTATTATTACAGTAGAATACCGCACCATACCTGTTACATCCAGTGACGTCTCCTGTGATGTAGACTCTCCTCGACGTCTTCATTCAGAGATAAGACCACCATGATAACTTCTTTCAGACGCTTCTCGTCTCTGCAGAGTTTCACAGAAAAAAATGTAGGTTCCTCACTTTACTATCATGCTCTCCTTCCTGGTATCTCAACACTGTCATCCTGCTGCCCCCCAATACTAAGCTAGAGCCAGACAGATAGTCCCCCATTCCCCATAATATTATTCCCCCTGTATATTATAATGGCCCCCTCTTTATTATTAATGTACTGGCCCCCTCTTTAATAACAAAGAGGGGGCCATTATATTAGCAAAGAGGGGGCCATTACATTAATAATAAAGAGGGGGCCATTACATTAATAATAAAGAGGGGGCCATTATATTAATAATAAAGAGGGGCCATTACATTAATAATAAAGAGGGGGCCATTACATTAATAATAAAGAGGGGCCATAATATTAGCAAAGAGGGGGTCATTACATTAATAATAAAGAGGGGGTCATTACATTAATAATAAAGAGGGGGTCATTACATTAATAATAAAGAGGGGGTCATTATATTAATAATAAAGAGGGGGTCATTACATTAATAATAAAGAGGGGGTCATTATATTAATAATAAAGAGGGGGTCATTACATTAATAATAAAGAGGGGCCATTATATTAGCAAAGAGGGGGCCATTACATTAATAATAAAGAGGGGGTCATTACATTAATAATAAAGAGGGGGCCATTACATTAATAATAAAGAGGGGCCATTACATTAATAATAAAGAGGGGGCCATTACATTAATAATAAAGAGGGGGCCATTACATTAATAATAAAGAGGGGGCCATTACATTAATAATAAAGAGGGGGCCATTACATTAATAATAAAGAGGCGGCCATTACATTAATAATAAAGAGGGGGTCATTACATTAATAATAAAGAGGGGGCCATTACATTAATAATAAAGAGGGGGTCATTACATTAATAATAAAGAGGGGGCCATTACATTAATAATAAAGAGGGGGCCATTATATTAGCAAAGAGGGGGCCATTACATTAATAATAAAGAGGGGGTCATTACATTAATAATAAAGAGGGGGCCATTACATTAATAATAAAGAGGGGGCCATTACATTAATAATAAAGAGGGGGGCCATTACATTAATAATAAAGAGGCGGCCATTACATTAATAATAAAGAGGGGGTCATTACATTAATAATAAAGAGGGGGCCAATACATTAATAATAAAGAGGGGGCCAATACATTAATAATAAAGAGGGGGTCATTACATTAATAATAAAGAGGGGGTCATTACATTAATAATAAAGAGGGGGCCATTACATTAATAATAAAGAGGGGGGCCATTACATTAATAATAAAGAGGGGGCCATTACATTAATAATAAAGAGGCGGCCATTACATTAATAATAAAGAGGGGGCCAATACAGTAATAATAAAGAGGGGGCCAATACATTAATAACAAAGAGGGGGCCATTATATTAATAATAAAGAGGGGGCCAATACATTAATAATAAATCGGGGGCCAATACATTAATAATAAAGAGGGGGCCAATACATTAATAATAAAGAGGGGGCCATTACATTAATAATAAAGAGGGGGCCATTATATTAATAATAAAGAGGGGGTCATTATATTAATAATAAAGAGGGGGTCATTAAATTAATAATAAAGAGGGGCCATTACATTAATAACAAAGAGGGGGCCATTACATTAATAATAAAGAGGGGCCATTACATTAATAATAAAGAGGGGCCATTACATTAATAACAAAGAGGGGGCCATTACATTAATAATAAAGAGGGGGCCATTACATTAATAATAAAGAGGGGGTCATTACATTAATAATGAAGAGGGGGTCATTACATTAATAATAAAGAGGGGCCATTACATTAATAACAAAGAGGGGGCCATTACATTAATAATAAAGAGGGGGCCATTACATTAATAATGAAGAGGGGGCCATTACATTAATAATAAAGAGGGGGCCATTACATTAATAATGAAGAGGGGGTCATTACATTAATAATAAAGAGGGGGCCATTACATTAATAATAAAGAGGGGGCCATTACATTAATAATGAAGAGGGGGTCATTACATTAATAATAATAATGTACTGGCCCCCTCTTTATTATAAATATAATGGCCCCCTTTTTATTAATAATGTACTGGCCCCCTCTTTGCTAATGTAATGTCCCCCTCTTTGTTATTAATGTACTGGCCCCCCTCTTTGCTAATATAATCGCCCCCTCTTATTACTGTGCCAATGCCATTGAATAGGATAGCCTTTCTGCTCCAGTCCTCTCCTCTCCCACCCCCCATACTGCCCCCAGAGCCTCTGCAATTAGGTAAGTTAACATAAAAAAAAATACTTACCTATCTCCATCCCCGCTTGTTCCCGCCGCAGGCAGTCACAAACGCCTCACTGTGCCTTCCTGCACCGCGTCATCGCGTCATCTCGCGAGACCCGACGCAGGAGGTCACAGTGAGGTTATCGTGACCGAGTCCTGCATCGCTCTACTGCCTTATAGGCTTCAGGCCACTAGGCCTGAAGCCTATGGGGCATAACGGAGGGGACGGGAGCCATAGGCTCCAGTAGCCCTCATTGAAATTTCGGATGCCTGGCGCCCCCTGCAATTTGGCGCCCGGGGCAACGGCCCCTCCGGCCCCCCCCACGCTACGCCCCTGGTCTGAAGTCATCCTCAGCTCAATGAAGAGTGATCGCTAAGTTGCAGATAAGGTTCAAGCATTATAGACTGTTACTGTTGAAATGTGTTTACCACATCCTCTTCAGTGAAAAAAATAGGGGTCGGCCCATCTGGGACATTGATGGCATATTGCTAGGATATATGACAATAATGTCAAATAAGTTTGGGTCCCACCTCTGGGACCTGCTCCTGTCTTGAGAATGGACCCCCTGAATTGAAGGAGCATGCATTGTGCATGCTCTCTATTCATTGCTATGGGAGTTCCATAGAGGTAAATGGAGAGAGCACCATGCAAGTGAGGCCACCTCTCCATTTACCGCTCTGGGACTGCCGGAAATGGCCCGTGCTTAGCTATTTTCACAATTCCCATACGAACGGAGGAGTGAGAAAGATCTGGTGAGTATTTTTGCCCAACCCTTTTCTTTCCCCAGGAGATAAGAGGCTTTCAGAGGAGTCTGGCAGCAGCTTTCTCCCCTCTCCCCCGTATGGGCCACTCCAAATTGCTATATGTCCTTTCATGTCATCTTGCACTAATCACTGTATTTTCCGTTGTCAATGCTACTAAATTCCTATTACAGGCTGGTGAATTGCATTACACACTACCAAGACTAGAGGTCACTGTAACACCATGTATATAGCTCAGCCACAGGAAGTTAGGATGAAGATTAGGAGTGAGGAGTTAGAAGGAGAGGAGAGGAGACAGACTTGTCTCTGTTCTCCTGGGCCTTGCCAAGGAGGTAAGCTACTTGAACTTTTGGAATCCAGAATCAGGATTTAGTAATCCTACATTGTAGAGTCAAGGCCAGGTACTACTTGGACTATAGTTCAGACAACCTTTTCAAAGAATGAAGCAGAGAGTTTGCCTGCCATGAGGGAGACCGCCCTTGGGTTGTATACTATTAGTAGCAGAGGATCCATATTATTGCAAGACTGAATACCCACAGCAAGATCAGGAGCCAAGTAAAGTATCATCATCACTCATGCATAAGGTATTGAAACCTACATACATCACCTCACAGAGCCTGCTAGTTGGAATTTGCAGCTTTAACATCTTTACCAACTTCATGTAAGAGAAAGTACTGCTATTGAATGCTACTTATTGCAAGACTACAACTTACAAGTAAAGCTTGTGTTTGGTTCAACTACTGCCTCTCTCATCATTCTACTTCATCTCTTAATTTGCACCTCACGGTTCTGGCGTCACAAACACAGGGGCCCAGCCACCAAAGCACCCTAAGCGTACCCATTACCATCAAGGGCACCTCAACTTCCATCTGGCTGGTGTTCCCTGCAATAGAGAGTGCCCCGGAGGATTTAGTGCTTTCTTCCCTTCCACTGCACGCCGACCCAGGGAGCTACAGAAAAGTGAGTACAACTACTGCACCCATTCGGCACACCACCACTCTCACCGTGCACTCGCTACACCCCCTGCGGTCCGGTCCGCTGCATGTATATAGGGCAGTTGGGAGAGAGAGCTATCAGCAGAACAATCGTTCATCCAACAGCTATTGAATGTGTGTGGCCGGTCTACATGCAACTTGCAGCCCTAAGAACCCAGACTGTCTGTCTCAAATTACTCAGTACTTTATCTGAAAATAGTATTGATGCATAGATGAAGGCAGAGGATAGGAATGAATTTAGAGGGGTTCTCCTGTCTTTTAATATTGATGACCTATTCTCAGGATAGGTCATCAATATCAGATTGGCAGGGGTCTGACAGCCGGCACCCCCGCCGATCAGCTGTATGAAGGGAAGGCGCGTGCCGTGTGCACTTGGCGTCTTCCTTCTCTCTTCCTGCTCACTGCTGCTATCTCTATGGCAAATCAGCAATTAGCAGGAAGAGAGACGTCATGTGCGCACTGTGCGTGCCGTCTCCCCGTACAGCTGATAGGTGGGGGTGCTGGGTGTCGGTCCTCCGCCGATCTGATATTGATGACCCGTCCTGAGGATAGTCAAAATGAAGGTGATGGCAGCATCTCCAATCCAACAAGGTTTATTCACAAGTGGTGCATGAGACAGAACAAAAGGTGCAAAAACAGCAACATTTTGGCTACGTAGTAGCCTTTGTCTGTCCTGCGGATAGGTCATCAATATTAAAAGCCCGGAGAACCCCTTTAATCAAACCATTCTTCTTGTCGTCTTCTACTCTACATCAGATTCGTTTGGTTAGGAAAAACGATTTTCAAATATTCTACAGAATTCTGACTTAGTAGAGGCGTCTCCCTTTCAAAACCAGGGGCGGACTGGGAACTTAAAGTGGCACTGGAAAAAATACTAAAAGCGGCACAGTTTTGTGGTCGGGTCCAAATTGATGGAAGTCAGGGCCATCACAAGTAGCTGGAGCCAGCAATACCATGCTGTGGCACATTATACCACCCCGACACAGCCAAATACCACAGTCCATCACAAAATACTGCCGCCAGCAGCACAAAATACTGTACATCCTCAAAAAACTTCCACTGGCCGGCCGTGAGGAGGGCTCCGACGGCCCCTTGAGCATCAGCCCACCGCGAAATCTCCCTGTAAGGTCTATGGCCAATCCTTCCCTATTCAAGACCCTCGGCAATCAGAGTGGAAAACGGTTAAAAAATGCGGCTCCGGAAGACCCATTCCCCCCTCCCCCCAACATATGATTTGTGTTAGGTGTGTAAATGGCAGCGAGACTTGCTATTGGCAAAGGTTATTGCTTATCTGTATTTATTTAAAGGAAACTCTGAATATTTAATAGACCTAAGTAATGGTGCCAATTACTTACAGGCGGCGCGGTCAATCCTTTATGGCTGCATTTTAAAGTGAAAGCCATGTCATTCAGCCATTTATGTAATTATGAACCACATTAGGAGCAGCATTGTTGGGCAAGTTCCACTTTATTGACCCAATGAGGAAATTTAGGTGAATTGTATAAATACAATATCTAGAGCAGGGATCAGCAACCTCCGGCACTCCAGCTGTTCTGAAACTACAACTCCCAGAATCCTCTTTTCACTTTTTTATGGGAGTTACAAGTACAGCCAAGTAAGTGTGCATGCTGGGAGTTGTAGTTTCACAGCGGCTGGAGTGCATGAGACAGTACAGTGTGGTTTATGCGGATTTTCTGCGTGGATTTTCAAGCAGATTTTGACTGCTTTTCTGCACCAAAATCTGCATGGGTTAATTCCGGATTTAGACACAGATTTGCAGATTTGCATTGCTATGGGAGAAATCTGCACTGAAAATCGACACGCTTGACATACTGCGGATTTCAAAATCTGCACAGCAATTTCCACGCTGGAAATTCCTGCATCGTGTACATGAGATCGGAGTTGTCCAGTACTCTTATATTGATTGCCATCAAATATCTGATCTCTGCAGTCCCCCGTCAATCAACTGTTCTGCAGCAGCTCCAGTACCAGAACTGCACATCTGCATCCACCGTGTAGCGGACGGAGCTGGTTTCTGCGGCACTGCTCCCATTCACTTCAGTAACCGTCCTCCGTCCTCTACTCTAATGGAGGAAGCAGTCTAATTCTGGTGCCGGAGCCACTGCACAACAGCCAATCTGTTGCCTTCAGATATAGACGGAATACCCTGAGAATAGTCCTGGACCAACCCTTTACGCCTAATTAGTGGTAAGTTTATCTGTTCTCCCAGTATTTTTCAGTTTCTTCTCACCCTAGAAAATGATGGATGGTAATTTATTAAACAATTTTCATATAAAATTTGCTAATTTTGGTGAACATCATAAAAATTTGCGACTTTTTACAAAATGTCGGTCTGACAAATGTATTATAACTTGGCATAAATTATAGCTCAGATCTATGTCTATTTATAGCAATTACTGCTGCAGGGAAAGGCAGAGGTCTGCCAAATTTATTAAGAGGCATACACCCCTTTAATACATTTGGAGCATTTTTAGGGCTCTTTCACACTTGCGTTCTTTTCTTCCGGCATAGAGTTCCGTCGTCGGGGCTCTATGCCGGAAGAATCCTGATCAGGATTATCCTAATGCATTCTGAATGGAGTGAAATCCGTTCAGGATGCATCAGGATGTCTTCAGTTCCGTAACGGAACGTTTTTTGGCCGGAGAAAATACCGCAGCATGCTGCGCTTTTTGCTCCGGCCAAAAATCCTGAACACTTGCCGCAAGGCCGGATCCGGAATTAATGCCCATTGAAAGGCATTGATCCGGATCCGGCCTTAAGCTAAACGTCGTTTCGGCGCATTGCCGGATCCGACGTTTAGCTTTTTCTGAATGGTTGCCATGGCTGCCAGGACGCTAAAGTCCTGGCAGCCATGGTAAAGTGTAGCGGGGGGGGGGAGCAGCATACTTACCGTCCGTGCGGCTCCCGGGGCGCTCCAGAGTGACGTCAGGGCGCCCCACGCGCATGGATGACGTGATCGCATGGAGCGCTCTGACGTCACTCTGGAGCGCCCCGGGAGCCGCACGAACTGTAAGTATACCGCTCCCCCGCTCCCCGCTCCTACTATGGCAACCAGGACTTTAGTAGCGTCCTGGCTGCCATAGTAACACTGAAAGCATTTTGAAGACGGATCCGTCTTCAAATGCTTTCAGTACACTTGCGTTTTTCCGGATCCGGCATGTAATTCCGGCAAGTGGAGTACACGCCGGATCCGGAAAACGCAAGTGTGAAAGAGGCCTTACAAATGCCATCAGTTGGCATATGTTTTGCAGGATCCGGGAGGCAGTTCCGGCGATGGAACTGCTTGCCGGATCACTCTGCCGCAAGTGTGAAAGAGGCCTAAGCCAAGGCTCTGCTGTATGAATTGCTAGTTTTAGGTTAATAGGCGTCTTAAAAAATTGTCTCTTTTGTGTCATGTGTGCATCACTCCTGTTACATTATATGCAGGGTGCCTTTTATTAGATGGAGTGCCTTACACATCATGTCCGTGAAACCTTTTATTCTCCATACTGTTAAATGCCGGAGTCCATGCTGTCATGTGCTGCGTTACATTATTTAGGGTACTTTCACACTTGCGTTGTTTGATTCCGGCAGGCAGTTCCGGCAAACTGTATGCAAACGGATGTCATTTTTTCTGACTGATCAGGAGAAAAATGCATTGCAATACCGGATCAGTTTTTCCGGTGTCATCAGGAAAAAACTGACCCTTTTTTTTTTTTTTCATTTTTAAAGGTCTGCGCAGACCGGAAGGACTAATACATTCCTATGGAAAAAAAACAGGCAAGTCTTCATTTTTTTTTGCCTGATCAGTCAAAACGACTGAACTGAAGACATCCTGATGCAAACTGAACGGATTTCTCTCCATTCAGAATGCATAGGGATATGCCTGATCAGTTATTTTCCGGTATTGAGCCCCTGTGACGGAACTCTATGCCGGAAAAGAAAAACGCTAATGTGAAAGTAGCCTTATACAATATATTTGTGTGATTTGTTACATTATAGGCCATTTCAGTAACGTCTGCTCCATTGATATCCTCTTATGTATCGTTTCCATTCAGAATTTTTATAATAACATTGACCCCGTTGATCCCCCGTCTCAATAATTCAATATGAGATGTAGTTTGCTGAGATATTATAGGAATGAAACGCTCATTTTTACGATAGGAACGTAATGTAAAATCCTATTATGTGATTAACACAGTCTCCAACCAAAGCGATAACCCTGATCCTCATCGGAGAAATTTTAAAAGGAGAATTTTGCAGTGGACACCAGACGTATGGGTTGGAACTCGGATGGATTTTCCCATGTACTCCAGTGGGTGCCTCTCACAGTGCCTGTGTATAGGCATACGGTCAGGGGAGCATTGGCCATTGACCCTACAGGGAAATTTCCCACTTGAGCCCTTTTGATGGCTGTAGGCAAGGTACATAATGATCTGATGCTCAACGGCCGCAGGTGCCCTCCTGAGCTCAACTTTATTACCATCCTCATGACGATGATACAGTTGAATACTGTAAAGAAAAAAAGGGGTCACTCAGCACATCCCAATGCACAGGTGCACGTTGTTATGGCTGAAAACACAAAGAAAAAAAAACCACAATGCAACAGCACAATGCAAACCAAATAAAGTACAAAAAAAATATTTTAATGCTAATGCTATGCTTATTAAGTAAATTTGAGATTGTTGGCAAATACATTTTGTACAAAATTATTTGGGCCCGTCTGCCACATGTCAAGGCGATCTCTGTAAGACGGGAACCTAACACTAAATAACCTGTTATGTGCCATGACAGCTACCATAAAATTCAGGGAGTGTAGGTTCCACATGCAGGCTGGGCCCACCTTAATTTTTGTCAGTTGTCAGTTGAATACTGTGGTTGGGGAGGTGGTATTCTGTGCTGCCCTGTGGTATTTGGTTCTGCTGGGGCAGTATTTTGTGGTGTCCTGGTGTATTTGGTTCTGCTGGTCCGGTATTCTGTGCCGCTCTGTGGTATTTGGTTCTGCTGGGGTGGTATTTTGTTCTACCCTGTGGTATTTGGTTCTGCTAGGGCGGTATTCTGTGCTGCCCTGTGGTATTTGGTTCTGCTGGGGCAGTATTTTATGCTGCCCTGTTGTATTTTGTTCTGCTGGTCCGATATTCTGTGCTGCCCTGTGGTATTTGGTTCTGCTGGGGCAGTATTTTGTGGTGTCCTGGTGTATTTGGTTCTGCTGGTCCGGTATTCTGTGCCGCTCTGTGGTATTTGGTTCTGCTGGGGTGGTATTTTGTTCTACCCTGTGGTATTTGGTTCTGCTGCGGCGGTATTCTGTGCTGCCCTGTGGTATTTGGTTCTGCTAGGGTGGTATTTTGTACTGCCCTGTGGTATTTGGTTCTGCTTGGGTGGTATTTTATGCTGCCCTGTAGTATTTGGTTCTGCTGGGTATTCTGTACTGCACAATGGTATTGTCGGCCCTGCCTACGTCTGTTGTCTCTGTCTACCTGTTTTGTCCCGTCTTCTGTCAATTTGGACCTACCTACAACATGGGGACACTTTTAGTTTTTTTTTCCAGGGCTGCTTTAAGTTCCCAATCCGCCCCTGCATACAGTAGCATACGTCATCCATATTGCAAAGGCTTACCATGTGGTATGCTTCATTTGCAGGATTACTCTTGATAGACTTGTGTCGTTGACTGTGCTATTCATCCAACAAAAGTAACTGTGTACTGGCCCAATAGAGGACTTTCGATGGGTGAAGGGCGGCCTATGAATATGTTTATCGTATATGCCAGGAGCTTTTCCAGCTTATACAATAAACGTACCCTTTAATTACAGTGTGACCAAACCCTAATCACTTGCTTGTACTTTATATCCCTGTGTCATGTTCCGCCACTTTAGGCTCTACATTAGGCATCATGCAATCTATGAGTTATACATGATGCGTTCCGTTAAAGGGGTTGTCCAGCAAGGAATCATTTTCTGGTAAGGGCTCAGCTCAGGTGAAAAAATAAAACTGATATTCACTTTACCGATCCCCCTCACATTCTGGGTTTCCGCTTATTGCTGCTATCCAGCCTTATGTGCACGCCAGGAGACGCCTGCTCAGCTGATTACCTGAGCAGGCGTCTCAAGGTAAATATCACTACTTTTATTATTTAACCTTCTCTGACCTCTTTACGTAAATAGTCACCGTGATTTCACACAACTTTACATAAATCGGAAATAAATAGTATAAGCGACCACAAAAAACGTAATGTGTTTTATCAGTGAGAAATATCTAGTTCTCATTTTATCACTGTGTACCCTCCCCCTTGCTTATTGATTTTCACTTTAAAAAATGCTTTGAGCAGCTCCAAAGGAGGCTCATAATGTCAATACTAGTCTATGGAGAGAGGAGGGGAGAGGAGTGAGCAGCAGCATGCAGGAGACGGGACTCAAAGGGAGATATTAAAGAGACTACACAGCTACAAAAGAGGTTTATATCTCAGCACAAGTACTAAATTTACAACCGATACAGGTCAGAACCGCTCTGTAATATCCTTCATGATCCTGGGGCTGCTTCTGAGTGAGTAAGAGAAGCTTAGAAAGCAGCTTCTCCTCTACTTTCTCTGTGCAGTGGATGGCAGCTAGTCTCCACCCACCATGTCGGAGAGATCTGCAAACTAGATGTTCAGCATGTACAGAGGAAAACTGGTAAAAAAATGCCAAGTGATATAGTGGCCAGAAATAGTGTTATTCCTCATGTACACACACTGTACTACAGCTCCATAGGAGGATCATATTACACATGTCAATACTAGTCTATGGAGAGAGGAGGGGGGAGGAGTGAGCAGCAGCATGCGTGAGACAGGCCAGAAATAGTGTTATTCCTCATGTACACACGCTGTAGTACTGATTAATAAAGAGTTTTTCTTAAAGGTTAGGTACTCTTTAAAATAATTCATCTCTGGACAACCCCTTTAAAACCTGTCACACAATTACATGTTCCCAAGATAGAAATACACATATCATAAACATTCCCGATTTTCAATTCCTCTGTACTAAATTTTGCTAAAAGTCTGGTTTTCTGGAATAATTATCGGGTCGGTACAGAAAATACATTATAGGATACGAAACCAGTCTGGTCCTCCGGGAGGAATTTAAGCCTAAATGGAGTTTTAACAGAAACGATGTAAAATCTTAAGGTCGTATAGAAGTCATCTATTTCCCATTTCCCTAAAGAACGGCCACATCAAAGTTCTCAATAGTCAATTATTTTCCATGGCATGAGCTAATTTTGATTTACATAAAATAGATTGAAGGTTGAGGAATTTCTTCAGAAATTGATATTTCACTTCGATATTGATGAATCACATGAAGACAAGGGGGGAAATTTATCATAGACCGACGTTTTATCCCCTGAGCAGTCTTCATCACCCTAATGTGATAGGAAGAGATTTACAGCAGAAAGGTCACGCCCCGTGAGAAAGGACATGCTCCTGAGCTCTGATAGAGAGTGAGCTGCAGCAGAAAGAACAACCCCCTGAGCTGTGATAGGGAGAGAGCTGCAGCAGAAAGGTCACAACCCCTCAGAAAAGACATGCCGCCTAAGCTGTGACAGGGAGAGAGCTGCAGCAGAAAGGACATACCCCCTAACCTGTGATATGGAGAGAGCTTCAGCAGAAAGGTCACACCCCCTGAGAAAGTACACCTCCTCCTTGAACTGTAATAGGGAGAGAGCTGCAGTAGAAAAAAACACACCTGTTGAGCTGTAATAGGGAGAGATCGGCAGCAGAAAGTGCACATCCTCTGAGCTGTGATAGCAAGAGAGCTGTAGCCGAGAACACGCCCCCAAGCTGCCAGCTTGAAACAAATCTAGTAGAACAGGGCTGGTTCTAGCTTTGTTTGATTGCGGCATCTGAGTGTAAAATTAACAATAAAAAAAAATGCAATCAAACTTACCGCTTCCATTTGCTCGCGACAGGCCGGCCGCTGCCATCTTCAAGCAAGATGGAGGCTGGCAGCCCTTCGCGAGCAAATGGAGGAGGTAAGTTTGAATTTTTTAGTTTTTTATACTATTTCAGGTTAAATCAATTCGCTGACACGAAGCACGAGCAAATTCGGCTTCTAGGCGAATCGAACTTATCCTTCGTGGGATTCGATTAGCTCATCTCTAATCTCCACCTTCAGGGCTCATGCACACAAACGTATTTTTTTCTGTGTCCATTAAATTTTTTTGCAGTCCGTATGCGGAACCGTTCACTTTAATGGGTATGAAAAAAAACTGAACTGACTCAGTGTGCTTACCGTATCCGTATGGCCTCATGCACACGACCGTTTTTTTTCTAAGGTCCGCAAAAACGGGGTCCGTAGGTCCGTGATCCGTGACCGTTTTTTCTTCCGTGGGTCTTCCTTGTTTTTTGGCGGATCCACGGACATGAAAAATGAAAAAAATATCTAAGTCAAGTTTGCCATTGAAATGATAGGAAAAAACGGACACGGATCACGGACACGGATGACAATCTTGTGTGCATCCGTGATTTTTCACGGACCCATTGACTTGAATGGGTCCGTGAACCGTTGGCCGTGAAAAAAATAGGACAGGTCCTATTTTTTTCACGGCCAGGAAAAACGGATCACGGATGCGGCTGCCAAACGGTGCATTTTCAGATTTTTCCACGGACCCATTGAAAGTCAATGGGTTCGCGAAAAAAACCGGAAAACGGCACAACGGCCACGGATGCACACAACGGTCGTGTGCATGAGGCCTAAGTCCGTAAATCCTGCAGACAAGGACAGGCATTATTACAATGGATTCACAAAAAAAAAACAACGGATACAATACAGATGTAACACGGATGTAATCCATTTTTTTGCGGACCGCAAAATACATGCAGTCGTGTGCATGAGTCCTCAGTTTGCTCCTGGGGTAGTGTCCTCTAGGAAACAAGGGCTGTGGGCACTTGCCCGGTTTGAACTATTCCACCCTTCTCACACCACATCTAGTCTAAGGGCTCTTTCACACTTGCGTTCTTGTCTTCCGGCATAGAGTTCCGCCGTCGGGGCTCTATGCTGGAAGAATCCTGATCAGTTTTATCCTAATGCATTCTGAATGGAGAGAAATCCGTTCAGGATGCATCAGGATGTCTTCAGTTCAGGACCGGAACGTTTTTTGGCCGGAGAAAATACCGCAGCATGCTGTGCTTTTTGCTCCGGCCAAAAATCCTGAACACTTGCCGCAAGGCTGGATCCGGAATTAATGCCCATTGAAAGGCATTAATCCGGATCCGGCCTTAAGCTAAACGTCGTTTTGGCGCATTACCGGATCCGACGTTTAGCTTTTTCTGAATGGTTACCATGGCTGCCGGGACGCTAAAGTCCTGGCAGCCATGGTAAAGTGTAGTGGGGAGCGGGGGAGCAGTATACTTACCGTCCGTGCGGCTCCCGGGGCGCTTCAGAGTGACGGCAGGGCGCCCTACGCGCATGGATGACGTGATCGCATGGACACGTCATCCATGCGCATGGGGCGCCCTGACGTCATTCTGGAGCGCCCCAGGAGCCGCACGGACGGTAAGTATACCGCTCCCCCGCTGCTACTATGGCAACCAGGACTTTAATAGCGTCCTGGCTGCCATAGTAACACTGAAAGCATTTTGAAGACGGATCCGTCTTCAAATGCTCTCAGTTCACTTGCGTTTTTCCGGATCCGGCGTGTAATTCCGGCAAATGGAGTACACAACGGATCCGGACAACGCAAGTGTGAAAGAGGCCTTAAGCAGTTAAAAATGATCATGACCATGATAAGTCCATACATACACAGTGCGTGTTTCCAGGTACCAGGTATGTAGCGGGTGGAAAGACTGTCACAGAAAATTAGATCAGATATCTATTTGAGTGAAAAGATGGCTTCTTTTAAGTAACATGTTAATCTTACGTATTAGACCCCCCCACCGCCTCCTTTTCTCCGCTCACCTTCTCTCATGGCAGGTTACCTGCTGAGAAATCTATTCTTTGATATCCGCCTTTCATATCTAATTATTTTGAACAGTAATTTTCTGTGTAATTGCAAGAAAACAACACAAACACTGATGGAGAAATGCAGTTTCCCTGATCACAGACATGGCGCTATTACGGTATAATGCGCCACTTTAGTTAATAGGGCAAATATGGGCTCTGGGACTGCGTTGGACCTGGGCAGTAGAGGTAAGGATACTTGTGTCTAATACCCCCCTTTTTGTAAGGTTTTTCACTGTAATAATCAATTACCGAAGTCGCACGCGACTTTGTGAATAACTTACTGCGGCTCATCGGAGCCCATACATTCTAATACTGTACAGAGACGAATCTGCGTACAGTATTATAACAATTTATTTTTTGCGAAACGGCTTCAGATGTAGCATCCGAAGTTCGTGTCGCTCATCTCTAATAGAGAGCGAGCTGCAGCAGAAAGGACACACCTCTGAGCTGTGATAGGGGGAGAGGAACACACCTCCTGAGAAAGGACACGCCCCTAATTTGCCATCTTGATATAAATCTAGCTGAGCCATGAACGGGGAGATCTCTGGATCCATGTGAGGTGCAGGGCTGGTTCTAGCTTTGTTAGAAAGAGCTTGTCATGTACTATAGGATGTCTGATTTTCATGTTTTACATTACTCTTCGGACAACCCCTTTAAGCAGAACTATTACCCCACAACTGAACTCTGATATTGACTCTATTAAATGTCCGTTCAATAGGTTTCTATTGGTTGACACTGGAAATCGGTTTATGGACCCGTATTATAGTTCTTGATAATTCATGCTTTAATCTCATTCTGATGACCATGATATATATATATATCTATACTGTATATAAAATCCAGGCATGTCTCACATCTCTGCCGAGCGTTATCTCCACTGTTTGAAATGGATTGCTAAAAAGCGGATCTGTGATCACAAGTGCGGTTCTTCTTTATTCATTGCCGGAAACTGATTGCAGGATGAGACCAGAGTATATTAGAAGATGTGGGGGTCGCCATCCGTCTTGTTAGCAGAATCTCTAAAGTGCGCTCGGTAACTTTTTACCAGAGCGGATTCTATCTTTACATTAAGACTCATATTTTCTGTAGTTCAAGAACAAAAAGTGAAAAAGGTCATTTTTCTTCTGAGCACATGAGAGGACGCTTATACATCACAAGCCTGAGCAGACGCGCAGCGCCAATAGAAATGTGAAGAAGAGGAAAGCAACGACATCAGCCTCAATGCTAAAAAATATAGATTTCACCCCATTTAGTACAATAATAGAGAGCGCCTTTTCCTCCTCCCTGTGTAGCACCGCTTGATGGCTCCTTAGGCGAAATCTATACTTAGCCCACCAATATTACATTGTGCAGTTGGCCCACCAGAATATGCGAGGATCTCTGAACACTTTTGTAACTGCATGTAGTTAAATATTTAGTAAAAATCTGTCTGTAAAGCGCCACCTGCTGTTTGTTATTTTCCTTATTTCTCTGTCCACCCCGGTAACATCACTGAGGTGGTCGCACACGCTCAGATCCTCCGATGGGTTCAGGAACTCAACAATAGGTCCAGCAGAAGACGATCCCATTTGAAGGAGTCAATACACAGGTCATTGGAATTATACAACAGAGCAGTGAGCTTCAACCTGCAGCTCCTCCAGCTGTCACAAAACAGCAACTCCCAGCCATAGGCTTTCTCAATGCATGCTGGGAGCTGTAGTCATGCAAAAGCTGGAGAGACTGTTGCTTTAGAGAAAGTTTAGTAATTTGGTTGTAAAAGTTGTCCTATGGCACAGAGGTCTCGGTCTTATCTTACTTATCAAGATGTTCTCGCTGCGGCCGGACCCTGTGGTTTTCATACGTTATCTGGTGTCGATATCCGGAGGGGGCATCTCGTTCTGATGTCAAGCTGGGTTTAGGTAAGATTATCTATTCAGTTTCCGGTATACATTACTGTAGTCACTTTTGCTCTTTGTTAGTGACGTGATCGGAGCGTCCAAGATTTAATTTATTTGCATCATTCATGTATTTATAATCTCAGAAATTCTGAGAAATGATAGAACGTGGCTGACGGGAGGGCATTGGGGATATTGTGTTAATCCTCAGAGCAATATGGCTGCCATTGGGGGGGTGGGGGGTGGGGGTTTGGATGCCATGGAGGCATTGTGGCCGGCGTAGGATTGTTGCAGACATGAATCACGCTGTGACTAATATAGGGGGAGTGAAAGGCTTTGTTGCTGGCATGAGCGGCATTGTGGTTGGCACAGGGGGCATTGCAGCATTTTTTGGGGGCATTCTGGCTGTTGTGATGTGCTGTTCAACTAAGTACCTTCATGTTAACATCAACCACCCGCCTTACCCAATTAACCAGTGCCCTAGTCTCCAGTTAAAGGGGTTGTCCAATGAAAAATATTGGATCTGAATACTTTTGTAACGGCATAGCCACCGAGTTATTCAATGAAATCTATCTGTACAGCGCCTCCTGCTGTTCGTTCTTTTCCTTATTTTACTGTCCACCTCACAGAAGTGGACGCACATGACACGAGCTGCAGCAAAAAAAAAGGACATGCCCCCCTGAGAAGAGACGTGCCCAGTGAGCTGCCAGCTTGCAATAAATCTAGCAGAACAAGTGGAGCAATGAATCTATCAGAGCAATGAATGTGGAGATCTCTGGACCCATGTGAGGTGCAGGGCTGGTTCTAGCTTTGTTATAAAGATGTTGTCATGTCCTATATGATATCTGATTTAATTTTTTTTTTACATTAATCATGGGATTACCCCTTTAAAGGACACATTTGGCTCTGCTACATTGGCAGACATTCTATGATGGGCTCTGTTTGACCTTGAGACAGTAATTATCACAATTAACAACAATTATATTTTGATGATAATTATTGCACTTGAGAAATAATAACTAGGAAATCCGGGAACAGTTTTCTCATTAGGCACAAAAAACACTGTCCCCATAGGAGATGGAAGATGTTTCTGGACCAAGAGGAAGCTGCTTCCTATCAGATATATTGTATGGGAAAAGTTTTACGTTCACACATAGACTGACCATAGTAGCCCCATGACATCCATCACAGCCTCAAAACTTCTCGATCCTGATGCCAAGCATGTACCAGTGCCCCCCAAACATTGTATGCTATTTGTAAGACCTGTCCTCCTATGTCGGAGCAAAGTTATTGGGCACCCTTCAGTTATGCCCCTAATTCCTCCTCCATCCAATTACTGTGAAGCAAACCCCCTCCTCCTATCCTTGGCAGATTGTATACCCATGGTTAGTGTCCTTTAACATGGGCAGATTTCTAACAGCATGTCGATTGGCGCTCGTTACTGTTTTACACAGCAAGTATCTGTAGTATTGGGATGAATGATTGCTAATATGATTGTTCATCCCCATACATTTAAAGTATAAGGCTGCATAAAAGATGTGATTACCCAGTAAATGAGCGTTGGTGATCGGTAGTGATGAGCGGCAAGGGTCATATTCGAATTTGTGATGTTTCGCAAATATTTTGTAGAATATTCGTAAATTCGAATATTCGTTATATTCTACATTCTTCTTTTTTTTTTACTCGAAAATCGGCAAGGTAATGATCGCGTTATATGCGATTATTACGTGACCAATACAGGTGTGGGTCAAAAATGAATATATAGCACTATAGAATATAGTTCTATATATTAGTTTTTAGAATATTCAGCATTTTTTTCATCTGAACACATGATTCCTCCTTGCTTCTTGCTTGTGGGTCAGTGAGTCATTGGCCCACAAGCAACTTAAGAAGGAAGGAATCATGACTTCAGATGGAAAAAAATGACGAATATTCTATATAGCATATATAGTGCTATATATTCGTATTTTAGAATATTCTTCATTTTTTCCCATCTGAAGTCATGATTCCTCCCTGCTTAAGTTGCTTGTGGGCCAATGACTCACTGACCCACAAGCAAGAAGCAAGGAGGAATCATGTGTTCAGATGGAAAAAATGACGAATATTCGATATAACGAATATATAGCACTATATTCTAAATATTCGTGAATTCTCGAAGTGGCGATATTCAAGATAAAAATTAGCTTTTTGAATATTGGGGCTTAACAAGTGATCGGCACAGTGTAAATCCGCTTATAGACCAGTACAACTTCCAGGTAAATCACTACGGACTGGTCTGGCACATTTTCAGTTTTTCTTTTTTTTTTTTTAAACCAAATTTTTATTAGTTTTTAGATCATCAGACATCCATAGCATGTACAAAATACATATATCTGAAATCCATCCACATTACATCGACAAAATTTCCAATCTGAAACACATATCTCGTTCAGTAAACGTGAATACATGAGTTTACCTTCCCTCCCACCCCACTTTGAACAAGCCCCAGCAATAACCCCTACAGTAACTTGTGCCAGAACTCTCATTATTTCCTATTTCGTGCCTGACTTTGATTTACCCCTCCACCCAAACCCCCTAATTCTACTGCTCTAAGTTGCCTAAAGTGCCCTTCAATTGCTCTAGGAGATACCAAGACGTCTGCCTCAAAGGGGCCATAATGCCCTTTATTTCAGTCGGATCCAATACTTTACTGATAAATCCTCTCCATCTGGTCATCATTTTCCGCAAAGCTTTCTCTGCGCCTTGTTCTGCCGCAAAGATTTCCCTATTTAGACACCATTTTATTTGAGTAACTACCTCCCCAATTGATGGGACAGCTTGGAGTAACCAATTTCTGAGAATGCAACGCTTTGCTGCCATAATGCATATATGAGTAATTTGCGTCCTCTTTGCACCCTCGGGACAGAAGTGGAACAGTGTAAAGTTCGGGGTTAGTGACAATGTGACCCGCACATTTTCAGTTTTTCAATGTGAGTCCAGGTCTAGATAGCAGAAATCGGAGTGCATGTGCAGGGGCATAGCTATTGGCTGTTGTTTTAATGTGAATTCAAAGATTTGAGAATCAATAGGCTTAACCAAGTGATAAAATATTTACTAAGTGTGATTAAGTATATTAACAGACAACACACATACATAGTAAAAAAAAAAAAACAATCACTGTAACCTGTGATCACTGGTTAGGCTCCTGTTGGCTGTCTGGCAGGCACAATCTCATAGCCAACACTCTTGTCGACCATCCTAGCAGTGCACATACCGATAACCGACACCCAGTCATTGTGAAATACTAGAGGGACTCTTCTGAGATCTTTCCTTACAGATGTTTCAAATAATGTTTTTTAATGCCCAAAAAATTATACCTTCTGGCCCCCTGAGATACAACACCGGTAATATAATTGACACATGATAGGTGGGTCTTCTGACCGTTTAGTTATTGATTATAATATCCCGAGGGTCCCTAAGAGGGCTTTTGATAGGATTTAAGGGGGGGTGCACTGACGCAGGTTTTTCGCGTCAGGGCCAAGGAACCTTAACCTTTTGCATCCATGATCTGCAATCTTTCTCCTGCATTCTATGAAATATATAAAGCATGTGAGAACATGGACTTGATCAGCTGGACACACGGTGGGCCAACTTATGGCCCCCCTAGCTATAGCTTAACTGCAACTCCCAGCCTATCGTGGGTGGTAGCTGTAGTTTTCTGCAATAATTAGAGAGCCACTGACCCTAGCCAGAATTGTAATTTTTTTATTTATTTTTTTTATCGCAATCTACAAAATATCAGGAATGCAAGTGTTAATTTATTTGCACTGCCTATTTTGAGTAAACAGTGAATATTTTTGTATCCAGAACCCGGAGACAAGTTGGAGGTTGATGCAGTTTTGTTCAGTCGTCTGTTGCTGCAGCGTCGTAGCCAGATGTTCCTATTTCTGCTTTCAGATGGTCTATGCCTTTCAGTAATTACCCAAACTACAGGGCTGTCTGATGGAGAAGACAAGTCCGTCTCTACACAAGGAAAAAGCCTTAATCATCTGAAGGGAGGGGGGAAAAAAACCATAGTCCCCAGAGCCGGCAGCTCAGGGCAGTGTGCTGTCTCCAGTCCAGCACCACGGACAGCGAGAGTGGATGTTATTGACTAGTAAAGTACAATTAACAAAAGGAAACCAGCCACGCTTCTCTGCACACTTGTTTGTGTCTAATTTACTATGAAACCAGATGCTGCCTGTCTTATTAGAAGGCACAGGGTAGTAAATATTGGCTTTTATCTTCTTTTTTGTTCAGGGTTTCCATTAACGAATAAGAGAAAAAAAATAGAAACAATAAATTTGGGAGAAAAGTAGAGCAGGACGTGCCGATCCGTCAGTAAAAAAAGGGGCATGGCATCTTAAAGAAACAGCAGCCAACAATAGTTTATTAGGAGACGAGCAAGACGAAATCACTTCACTATCATAAAAAAGTGGTGCAAATCAGAGATGTAGATGTGCAGTACTTTAGAACAGGAAACCGCAAAGGGTTAATTGTTATATTGTTATCTGGTTAAGTGAAATGTTTTTATGTGCTGTATTTGCCTTCTCAGTAGTATTGTATGGATGGGTCAGGGTTAAAAACGATGAATCAGATTCTTTTAGGTTGCCAAGATATGGACCTGAGTCCACCCCTTAGAGGGAGTTCCAGTCTGACTATGCTACAGAGAGGACCTACGTTATGTGAGCTTCTTAGAGCAAGTCCGGAGTTTCAGAGAACCATTATCTCTGAGACTACAACTACTCAAGCAAGCTAGTTTTACTACCAAAAGTGCTTCAGAGAGAAAAGAAACTAGAAGGTTCAGAATCTTCAAGGCTTTGCATTGTAGTCCGATAGCAACGTATTGTGCATGTTTATGACAGAGACAAACTTTGCTGCTGTGAAGGGGGACATTGATAATGTACCTTTCCATACTTTGAGACGGTTTGGCCAGCCGTATTTTAAATCTGTACCCCTAAGCTTGGGAATTACGGAAACATCTACTAAGAACCTCATTTGCATTCCTAAGGTTCAACAGAGAGACTTTAGAAGGACAGAAAGAAGGAGTACCACAAACCCCCATCATTGCTGCTATCCATCCATACATTGCTATTGGAGAAAGAATTGCACTGTGAACTGTGGAATTGTGCCTTGATACTGTTGGATGTACTACTCCTACTATTCTGCACTTTAGTAAAGAGAGACATATTTTTTTGCACCAACTGTATTTATTTGTACCAACTGACCGTGTCACTGCCTCCATAAACATCCCCCAAATATCGCACCTGCATCTACACTCCTGCCTTGCAGCCTGCAAAAACACTTAACACCAAGTACATGCCAACTACCACCAGGCAGGAGCCTTAACACCAGTGTGTGCCCTAAGGGGTGAAAAGATGCACCCTTCTATCACTGCAGGACCTAGGAGGGTATCGGGGTGAGGATTGCCACTGTGATCAGTGTGTTCAACCATCCTTGCTTAAAACTACCACTCTCATCCTCCTGGGCTGCCCCTGTAGTTGTGGGACAGCCCAGAGAGAGAAGAGGGTGCCTGTAAGAGTAAAATATATGGACCAATTGCTCTCCAGTAGCTCATCATACAGTCATTACATTCCCTACCCTACTGACAATGAGATGACTCTGCTGATCCCAATCTAGTCTACACAGCAAAGCTGAAAGTGAGGTGAAGAATAAAAAGGAATAGCTTATTTTGTGTGTGCTCCAGTGACCAGTTTGGAACAGAAGACACAAAATCACTCCCAAAATTGGATGAATAAACCCTCTATCCTGGATTCTGGCACATTTAGCTTAGAACCCTGCCCCTCCTCATATGTATATGCTCCTTATTCCTAGACTTGCATTTGCCATCATATCGGAAGCATATGACTCATAGATTAGGTAGGTTCTCCTTCTACATAGTGTTTTTCTGTCCCTTGCTCCTGTTGTCTCTCAAGACCGCACAACCACCTGGGAGCTCGAGATCACCCCAACTAAATTGAAAACCTCTTCTCCAATGAGAGACGCGTGCGCCTACAAGCGCTCTGAAAATTACCAGCGAGCATCAAGTGATCCGACCTATCCATCTGCTTCTGCCTTGCAAAGAAAGTAATCACATTCTAGAGAATCATCTTTTTTCCTTGCAAATTTATTGCCAGTATAACACAGTCGGAGGGCTGAAAGGACTGAAGGATAGGCGCTACAATAGGGCCCATTTATACGTATGTGCTGAGAGTCTGTTCGAACATTATGTTACAGCTCTTTTCCCCCCGACTGCAATCCAGTTTTCTTGTCCTTAGAAGCACAAATGGTAATAGACTCAATTGAATTGGATAAGGAGCAGGATTTCCTTTATCCGTCTTCTTCTTCTTCTGAATGCCTTTGGGCTCCAGAAATGCTACAGTAGACAAATCATGAAATTGGTGGCTTTACAATTTTGCATAGCAGTTATAGTCTTAGGTACCTGTGCACAGAATGCTTGATCTATAAATTTCTGCAAATGTGGACATAAAAGTAAACTATATAAAATACTTCTAAGGCTACTTTCACACTAGCGTTTTGGCTTTCCGTTTGTGAGATCCGTTCAGGGCGCGATCCAAAACGGATCAGTTTTGCCCTAATGCATTCTGAATGGAAAAGGATCCGCTCAGAATGCATCAGTTTCCTCCATTCAGTCTTCATTCCGCTCTTGAGGCGGACACCAAAACGCTGCCTGTAGTTTTTTGCTGTCCGTCCTGGGATGCGGAGAGAGAGACGGATCCGTCCTGACACACAATGTAAGTCAATGGGGACGGATACGTTTTATCTGACTTTCAATGGAGTTCATGACTGATCCGTCTTGAACGAAGACATAATACAACCGGATCCGTTCATGACGGATGCATACGGTTGTATTATAGTAACGGAAGCGTTTTTGCAGATCCATGAAGGCTATTGTGAAGGTAGCCTTAATTCCTTAAAGAAGCACTCCCACAAAAAATGTTGTTCTCTGACCTGTTAGAAAGGTAAATGATGTAAACTGTAATGAAGGTAATTGTCACAGACGTACCGAGACAGGTGGCCGGAGATCTGTGAGACTGGCAACATGTGGTTTGATCTGACATGTTTTCCTTTTGGATCAAATGACGTCTGTGTTGTTTCTGGTGCTTGCCGCATCTTCTTTCCCCAGGTGTGGCTATTGTGGTCATTTTACCTTCTCTGTTTATTGTTGTTTCTCCCACTATGCGGTTTATAGCTTCTGTTGGACTTGTGGTTAGCTTGTGTTTGCTTCTCAGCTGAGTTCCTGGTGCTACCAAAGCTTCATTGAAGATAAGTGTTTACTTTCCCTTTTGTATTTTGTTTATATATATATATGTGTGTGTGTTGCCTTTCCCTGTTGTTTGTCATTAGGCCTGAGGGAGACTCCTGTTCGTCCTTCCCTTTGGAGGAACAGGTAGACTCAGTCCTGACATTAGTTCCAGGGTCCTATAGGGTGAGATAGGATTCTAGGTATCCGGTGTATGAACTCGCCTACCTTTGGGGCCTGTTCATACTGGTAGTCTGTCAGGACTGGAGTTAGGGTTTCTCTAGGAGGTGTCCATCTTCCTTCCCTAGTTTCCAGGCCTTATTCGGGGATCCCCTTCCCCTCCTATGTTCGATCTGGTGTTATCCTCCCACACATGAGCGTGACAGTAATCCTTTTTACCAGTGACTGTATTTGTGAGTTATAACCTCCCTTCTGATTCTCAGCTGTGTCTTGTGACCAAAACACATACAGACTTTTTTGGTATCCACTACAGACAGGTTTCCGCTGCAGCAAACTCCCTCTCAGCCAGACACAAGGCAGCAGAAATTGGTTTTACAAGGTCTAATGACCGCAGGCAAACAAGATGAAGTCCTCTGGGGAAATATATTGAAAACCATATGCTCTAGATCTGAACACGTCACATACCTAATTAGAAGCATCTCATTACTCTCCCTTTCCTTTTCGTTGCAGCGAAAATTACAGATCATTGAATTTCTGACCCCCTTCCTATCTGCACTTCGGAGGACAGGAAAATGCTGGAGGGGCAGATATTTCTTTGATATTTCACTGTCCCCATTAATAATATAAAAATCCCCTCTGAGTGCTCCGAGGCTCTATTTTCAGATGCCAAGTTGTGCCCATGCTGTCAGCGTTCTCACATGTGAACTCGTATTTCAGTCTATTTACGTGAGAGGGAATCGTTTGTAACATGTACATGGTGAATGCTCAGACATCAAGAAATGGCATCATACATACTGGTATACAGACAATGGTAAGAGAAGAGGGGGCTTCAATGCGGCACAATCTCCAGACTCTGGTGGCTCGAAATGTGAACGTTTTATTAGTATAAAAGCAACGCGTTTCAGGGTCATATCGGTCCCTTCGTCAGGGACAACACCAAACATGTGTTGGGGCTTATGAGATTAAAGAGCATCTGTCAGCAGGGTCAACCTTAATAAACCAACAATACTGCCTGTTAGGGTTGATCAGAGTCACCTGCCATATAGTCTTGGTAACTACTTGCATTCCCCATGTAATAACAGTTCTGCAGCATCTAAATGTATGACTCTATGTTTTCCTATTCTAGCTATTATTCCGGCAAGTTATGAATGAATTACTAGCAGGTTGCAATGAAGATCCAGATGTGTGCTACCAGTTGGATGTGTGTTTCTGCAAAGTCTGACATTATCCAATCAGTACTGTCAATGTCAGACTGTGCAGGGACACGCCCCCAACTGGTGACGCCCACCTGGACCTTTATTGTAAACTGCTAGTAATTCATTCATAACTTCTAGCAGGAATAATAAGGGAATGGGACAACATAGAGTCATAAGAATAGATGCTCCAGAATTGTCATTACATGGGAAATGCAAGTAGTTACTAAAACTGACATGTCAGGAGAGGGGACGGGTCCTCCTTAAATGATCACTTCGTATCTGAAAATGGTGGGCCCATTGTAGTAAAATTTATTAGATCAGTTAATGAGGTGTTTGGAGCAGCATGGGGCAGGACTAGCCCCTCGGAGCCCCTTAACCACTGCCTTTTCCACTTGGTCACTTCCCTTGAGTGACAGGGCCAGGCATCCTCACCGTCTTCCTTGCTTGCCCTGTAGTCCCACGCCTGCTGAGATCCGAACTGCGCATGCACTGAATCATACAATCCCTATCAAGATCTTGGCTTACTTCAGATTCGTATTCGGTGCTCCTCTTATTAGATTGGCCACTTCCCAAATACCCCCCAACCTTCTGTAAACCAAGAGTAGTGTGCGTGAACTGTACAGGACGACATCAGGGATGGGAGGTTATGTCTTTCTGCGTGGCATAAAACCTAAGATATCAGATCCCAACATCCCAGTCTTCACCAGCACCCCTACTTTAGGACCTCAGGCTCGACCATCACCAGCCTATTTATCGCCCCCCTGGTGGGCAGAGCCAGAATTGCTAAGCAATCAGAAAAGGCATCAAGAATAGCCTATTCTTCCCAGAGGCTCCACCAATTTGTCGAGAGTCTCATGGACATCCCAGGAGAGATGGAAACCCTGCTGAAATCAAAAGGATAGATCATCAGTATAAAAGTCTCAGAAAACCTCTTTAATTGCTGTACCTTATCATTGGGAGCTTGAGAACCAAAGAAAAGATAATAAGATAATAAATTTGATGCAGCTTATTGCGCCTCAAATCCCCTCTCTCCACTTCCTCTACAACAGGGGTGCACAACTTGCGGTCCGGAGGCCACATGCCGCCCCTGATACCATATGGTTGGGGCCACACAGGATGGTAACAGACATATTTATTGCCTCCCAAGTGTCCCTCTTTTTGACCCTAGTCCCTCAGTCTCTTTTTGATCCTTAAATGTCCCTCTTTTTGACCTGGGGCATTAATACATAAATGTGTGTTAATACATTTACTAAATTACTCCTTCCTAAAGTGTCTGTATGGTTTCTACCTGTATATTAGACTATAACTTCATTATTTGGTGAAATTTGGACCTTAAAATAAATAATCTGATGATTTATATGCTAATATTCAAATGGATATTGAAGGAATAAAGGAACCTACATTCGCCTTACCGATCCCCAGCTGCTGCAGTTGTGACAGACAGTAATAATGCTTTGGGCGGAGTCAGAGGTGTGGCCTAGTATGAAAAAAATTGCCACCGTGTGTTTAGGCATATATTGTCCCTCTTTGCGATTTTCAAAAGTTGGGAGGTATGATATACGTCTATGTCTTGTGGCTGCTCACATGTTTTTTTTTTCCAGTTTTTATATCATTAGATGGAAGTCCTGGAAGTGTAACCAGACATTTATGGTATATATTGTACGTTTAATATGCCATAAATACAGTATTTCAGTTGGTACTACCCCTTAATTTTACTTTTGGCCCTTGGAATTGGTTCAGTCCAACAATGAGGCCCTCAATCAGAAAAGGTTGTGCACCCCTGCTCTACAACATGGATATCATCATCGAACCTGCCCCCCTTCCCCGACTCTGCTGCGTCCTCTTACCTCTGTCTTGGCATGAAGTAATTTTGCAGAAGCACAAGTCGCTGATATCAGCTGCTGGAAATAATAGCCGGGGATTAAATTATTGGCTTCTTGTGGATGACATATTTTATAGTCTGTCTCTTTGGATCTATCAGGATAATTTCTGACCCTGCCTTGTTTCTGATGATTATGATATGATTTGGACTGTATTAACAACCTTTTATTGCTGGAGAGGCTTGCGGAACATTGCAGGACAAATGGACAAAAGGAAAAAGTCTGATACCATGTTAGCCAATAGAAAACTAGTTTAGTGCTCTCATTAAGAGAAACAAAAGAAGAGTATTAAGGGTTAGATACCTTTTAATGGCTAACAAAAATAGAAGTAATGAGCTTTCGAGACATCACCAGTCCCTTCATCAGGCGTACTACAAGATTATCTGAAGAAACACCAATATATATATACAATAAGAACAGAGACATGGGGGGAATGAATGGACATTTGAAAAAAAAAAAACAGAACAACATATCAAAGATCTTGAGAATGAGTCCTTAATTATCTTACAGATAAGCGGTGCGAAAGTTTTATGGTCTCTAACTTGATGTCATCTCAGAGATCGGGTGCCCCGACTATGTCTATAGAAGACTCTTTAGATCTTGTAGTGTGTCATAAATCCCGGGAACAAATTCAGTCCAGTATTCAAAGTGTCAAGCAGTGTTATAAATTTGTATTCCCAAATTCTTCTAGCTCTTTGGGATTTGAAGTTACCTTTTAATATGAGAACTTTCATGTGTTCTTCATTGTGTCCTGGGCTACAGAAATGCTTAGCCACAGGAAAGTGTAGCTTCTTCTCTTTAATTGTGTGGTGGTGGGACCTCATCCTTGCATTGAGTTTCTGTCCTGTTTCTCCAATGTAGAGGCCTCCAACAGGACATTTAGTGCAGAGAATCAGATAAACAACATTAGATGTAGAACACGTGAATGTCCCAGGGATCTTATAGTCCTGCTGTGTGTTGGGGATCCGGATCCTATCTGTTGTCATTATATGGGAACACGTTTTGCATCTTCCTATATTACAGGGATGGGTTCCTTTTTCTGTGGTACATAGCCTTGAACTTGATGTGATCAGAATATTCCATAGATTTGGAGGTTGTCGGTAAGCTAGTAAGGGGGGATCTGGGAAGATTGTTTTTAGTCGTTTATCCTTACGTAGGACATGATGTAATTTTTGGGCAGTTTTCCTCAGTACCTCTAGTTGTGGGTTGTAGGTCACAACCAGAGGTACGCGCTGGTTCTGTTTCTTTTCATTGTATTGGAGAAGTTGACTTCTGGGGATCTTGGTGGCTCTTGTGATCTGATCTTCAATTGAAGCAGGGTGATAGCCCTGGTGTAAAAATGTCCTTTTCAGATATTGTAAATGCTCATCCCTGTCTGATGGGCTGGAACAGATTCGGTTATATCTGATGGCTTGACTATAGATGATGGACTTTTTAATATGTTTGGGGTGGAAGCGGTCCCATTTGAGGTATGTAGGCTGATCAATAGGTTTTCGATACAGGGATGTCTGTATTGAGCCGTCTTGAAGTTTTATGGTGGTGTCCAGAAAGCTGACTTCTGTGTGTGAATAGTTGAGGGTCAGGTTTATGGTGGGATGGAATTTGTTGAATTGTTCATTAAATTTTATCAGTTCATGTTCAGAGTCGGTCCAGATTATTAGGATGTCATCAATGAAACGGAAGTAGGCCAAGGTTTTTTTGGGGCAGGATACCAAAAAGTCATTTTCCAGTTTTGCCATGAAGAGATTTGCATATTGCGGTGCCATTTTACTGCCCGTGGCGGTCCCAGTGCACCGTAAATATATCTCCTTGTCAAAAGAGAAATAGTTATGGGTGAGGATGAATTTGGTCAGTTCTTGTACAGACTCTAAGACGATCCCATTCGCCTCCAAGTATACTCAGCAAGCAGTTAATCCATCATTGTGCGGGATAATCGAATACAAGGATTCCACATCCATGGTTGCCAATATTGTCTCTTTAGGGATCTATGGTTGACAGTTTGTTCAATAAGGCTACTTTCACACGCGCGTTTGCTGTGGATCAGTCATGGATCTGCACAGACGGATCCGTTCAGGTAATACAACCGTCTGCATCCGTTCAGAACGGATCAGTTTGTATTTTCTTTAACATAGCCAAGACGGATCCGTCTTGAACACCATTGAAAGTCAATGGAGGACGAATCCGTTTTCTATTGTGCCAGATTGTGTCATAGAAAACGGATCCGTCCCCATTGACTTAAATTGTGGATCAGTTTGGCTCAGTTTCGTCAGACGGACATCAAAACGCTGCAAGCAGTGTTTTGGTGTCCGCCTCAAAAGCGTAATGTAGACAGAACGGAGGCAAACTGAGGAATTCTGAGCGGATCCTTATACATTCAGAATGCATTAGGGCAAAACTGATCCATTTGGACCGCTTGTAAGAGCCCTGAACGGATCTCACAAACGGAAACCAAATCGCCAGTGTGAAAGTAGCCTAAGTCAGTGGTGTCCTGTAGATAACTTGTTGTGTTCCTCACTAATGGTTTGATGATGTCCTCTATCCAACCTGAGATTTTTTCAGTGAGGGTTCCCACACCTGAAATGATCGGTCTCCCTAGACAAGTGGATTAATCTTGGCAGATCCAAAGGGAGAAGAGTAGAGAGGCAGGAGAGACGAGATTGGAAGAAGTGATCTGAGGTCGTTGAGGGTACTGTGTCATAGGAAAATGACCTATTATTGTTTAAATAATATTTTTATGTAAAACATTTTTATAGAATTTTTGGTTACTTTTACTCTTCCATGTGACAATCTATATTTTCAGAAAAAAAATCGATATCTGATCAGCAGGGGTCTGAACAACCCCCCCGATCAGATGGTCCTTCGCATTCACTTCAGTGGGAGCAACACTGCAGTAACCAGCTCTGACCACTACACAATGAATAGCGCTGTTCAGTTCTGGTACAGTTGATCGGCAGAGGTGCAGGATGTCAGACCCTCCTGAGCAGATATTCGTGGCCTATCCCATGCATAGGTCATCAATATAAAAGTGCTGGAGAACCTCTTTAAGTTTCAGTTCTAGATTGTAAACGCCTTAAACTAACACAAGGTTCTGTATTTTGCACATTTGAAGTTTATGACAATTTAATGATCTTTGGAAGCAGCTCCATAAAACCTCTCTGTGCTTAGTGATGTGGGCTGCTGTAGATACACGGGAAGTGTCATGTCATAATGCACACTGCTGTCTGGAAGAGACATCTCAATAGAAAGGAGGCAGAAAGTCGGAAGCTTTGGTTAATCCCACAAAGAGAAACTGCTTCAAACAGGCATCAATATAAATCGCTGCACAACACCTTTAACTCTCTCAGTCAGACCATCACTGCGGCCAGAGAAAAATCCCTGTAGGGACTCCATCACACTGATCAATGCTAAAAAGTGCAAACAAAGAGGAAGTTACAGAGACAAGACAGGAAGTAGAATACATGGAATGACTGATATCCATATAGTCAGAAAACCATCCCTCCGTTTGAAGGGCATCTGTCAGCAGATTTGTACCTATGACACTGACTGACCTGTTAGGCTACTTTCACACTAGCGTTCGGGCGGATCCGTTCTGAACGGATCCGCTCATAATAATGCAGACGGAGGCTCCGTTCAGAACGGATCCGTCTGCATTATATTAGCAAAAAAAAGCTAAGTGTGAAAATAGCCTGGGACGGATCCGTCCAGACTTTCAATGTAAAGTCAATGGGGGACGGATCCGCTTGAAGATTGAGCCACATTGTGGCATCTTCAAACGGATCCGTCCCCATTGACTTACATTGAAAGTCTGGACGGATCCGCACGGATCCGCACGCCTCCGAACGGCCAGGCGGACACCCGAACGCTGCAAGCAGCGTTCAGCTGTCCGCCTGTCCGTGCGGAGGCGAGCGGAGCGGAGGCTGAACGCCGCCAGACTGATGCAGTCTGAGCGGATCCGCCTCCATTCAGACTGCATCAGGGCTGGACGGCTGCGTTCGGGTCCGCTCGTGAGCTCCTTCAAACGGAGCTCACGAACGGAAACCCGAACGCTAGTGTGAAAGTAGCCTTACATGTGCGCTTAGCAGCTGAAGACATCTGTGTTGGTCCCATGTTCATATGTGTCCGCATTGCTGAGAAAAATGATGTTTTAATATATGCAAATGAGCCTGTAAGAGCAATGGGGGAGTTGCCATTACACCTAGGGGCTCTGCTCTCTCTCTGCATCTGCAGCTCCTTTTGCACTTTTACAGGGCCATATGTGATGATGTTAATACTACCCTGTCAATTAAAGTGCAGAAGGCGCGGCAGTTGCAGAGAGAGCAGAGCCTCTAGGTGTAATGGTAACGCCCCCGTTGCTCCTAGAGGCTCATTTGCATATATTAAAACATAATTTTTCTCAGCAATGCGGGCACATGTGAACATGGAACCAACACAGATGCCTTCAGCTGCCAAGCGCACATGTAACAGGTCAGCCAGTGTCATAGGTACAAAACTGCTGACAGATGCCCTTTAAGGAGGTGGAAGTGTTTTAGCCTTTCTTCCCCTCCAGATTCAGCTTGTAATATCTCGAGCAGGAAAGATCATTTCAGGTGAGATGTAAATGTCTGCATCTAAAGAAAGTTATTTGTTCAAATGAGATTCTGTAAAACAGCTTAGGATAATCATCTTGTCATTTTTGTCTTCGGCAGGAGATGTATTCCTATACTCTTAGATGCATTGTCCCTTATATAGAAATATACATAATGTAATTCATATGATGCCAATGGAAAGTGGCCCCCCTGCCACCACGACCTCTGTGTGATAGTCATTACTATAGAAGTAAAGTTTGTGCCCCCCCCTCATATGATCCCTGGGGGAGATTTATCAGAAGTAGTGCAAAGGAAAACTGGCTTAGTTGCCTATGGCAACCAATCAAATTCCACCTTTCATTTCCCAAAGGAGCTATGAAAAATGAAATGTGAAATCTGATTGGTTGCTATTGGCAACTCAGCCAGTTCTACTTTACACCAGTCTGATAAATCTCCTTCTCTGTCTCTGTTGTCTCGCTTTCATTCACCTCCTCATATTTGGTCTTTATTCACACTTTTATGTGGTTTTGCAAAATTTTTTGCAAATCTCTGCCAAAAAATCGCTAGTATGAAGAAGAGCTCCAGTTTCATCTCAGTAACAGAACATTTTCTTGGACTATATAGTATTAGGGTCACCATGCAATAGTAAGCTAAAGTCCTGAGCGTGACTGAACCTCTTTTGATGACTGGCTGGTAAGCTGAGGACAAATTTGGGATGTAATAGTCCCCCTTAACTATGGCACCTCCATCTTATACCATTTCACATGAGTATCAGGTTATAATATCAAAGGAACCGTCATGGTGAAACTGATTGGGGAGATGAAAACTGTCTAAAAGAAGAGCTGAAGTGTTGCCCATAGCAACCAATCACAGCACAGCTTATATTCCCTGCTCTTCACTTGAAACCAATCACAGTGCAGCTTTTATTCTGTGCTCTTCTCATGAAACCAATCACAGTACAGCTTTTATTCCCTGCTCTTCACTTGAAACCAATCACAGTGCAGCTTTTATTCCCTGCTCTTCTCTTGAAACCAATCACAGTGCAGCTTTTATTCCATGCTCTTCTCTTTAAAAATGAAAGCTGTGCTGTGGTTGGTTGCTATGGGCTATGCTAGGTTTTCATTTTACACAGTTTTTCTGAGAGGAGGTGGAGAATGATACAGATTTAGGGGGATGATTTATTAAAACTGGTGTAAAGGTAAACTGGCATAGATGCCCATAGCAACCAATCAGATTGATCCTTTCATTTTCCAAAGGAGCTCTGAAAAATGAAAGGGGGAATCTGATTGGTTGCTATGAACAACGCAGCCAGTTTTCCTTTACTCTAGTTTTGATAAATCTCTCCCTTTGTGTCATGCTCCGCCTCCTCAGACCAGATATAATACTGAACCTCCCCCCACCAAAATAAAAAGCTCCACACCTAATAAACATAAGGGGTTAGCTGTCTTCTACCAATTCATCGGCGCAGAGGGAGGTCATGTGACACAATTATTAGAAAGAGTTGCGGGCATATGGCAGCACGTCACGTGAGCCCTCCAGGTGGCGTCATTATTATTATAGTAATAACTTGAGACCTCTTCCCCTGAGGGTTCACTCTCCATAACCGTACATTATATAAGCAGGAGACAGACGTCAAGGTGCAATTCACGTTCATGATGTTCACGTATTTTTCGATGTATCATGCCGGCTTAAATAGGTCACCATTAATATAAGAGCTGAAAGACAAAGTGGGTCAGGCTCAACCTAAAGCAAGGGGTGCCGGCCGTCTACAAGATATGTAGAGCTGAATATATACGCGACCTGGAAAAGTAATGTCATAAATAAAACCTGATATAATGTACAAAAAAAAAACATAGTGGAGATTTATCAAAAGTGATGTAAAGGAAAACTGGCTTAGTTGTCCATAGCAACCAATTAAATTCCACCTTTTATTTTCCAAAGGAGTTCTGAAAAAAGAAACGTGAAATCTGATTGGTTGCTATGGGTAACCAAAACAGCAATTTTGATAAATCTATCCAATAATCTATAATAAATTATGCTATCTGTCTGTGTCATCTGCATCTTAGGGTACTTTCACACTAGCGGTTTTCTTTTCCGGCGCTGAGTTCCGTCCTAGGGGCTCAAATCCGGAAAAGAACTGATCAGTTTTATTCTAATGCATTCTGAATGGAGAGTAATCCGTTCAGGATGCATCAGGATGTCTTCAGTTTAGAAAACCGTAGCATGTTATATTTTTACCTCCGGCCAAAAATCCTGAACACTTTGACTGAAGCCTGATCAGGCCTTTTTCCCATTAACTTGCATTAACGCCGGATCCGGCGCCGTGTGTTCAGTCAAACCGGATCCGTTTTTTGCATGTTAAACCCGAAAAATGTGAAAAAAAAAGTTAAAGTCCATAAATGGCGGATCCGTTTTTTCCAATGCATTTTTTCATTGTGATCAAAATCCTGATCAGGATTCAAATGTAATCCGTTTTCACACGTTTTTCCGGATCCGGCAGGCAGTTCCGGTGTCGGAATTAAACGCCGGATTTAAACAACGCTAGTGTGAAAGTAGCCTTAAAGAAGCACTCCCACAAAAAATTTTATTCTCTGACCTGGTAAAAAGGTACATGATGTAATGAAGGTAATCTTTTACCAGTGACTATAGTTGTGAGTTATAACCTCCCTTCTAATCCTCAGCTGTGTCATGTGACCAACACTCTGATCTCCAACCAACACAGGACAGGAAGTCAGTTACTTCTCTATTCATTCCTGTGAGACTGACATTAATGCTCCCTCAGGAATACATAGAGAAACTGGCTACCTGTTCACACATAAGATGCTGTGTTATTTGGAAAGTGAGTACATACTGGTGGCATGACAGAGCTGAGGATCAGAAGGAAGGTTATAACTCACAAACACCTTCACTACAGTTTACATCATGTACCTTCCTAACAGGTCAGAGAATAAAAATACTTGTGGGAGTGCTTCATTAAAGGGGTTGTCCGAGTTACATAAATATTCTGTCAACCCCTGTAAATGTCCTTAAATAACAAATGGATTGGATACTCAACAGTTTTTTTGAGCACTACGCTCTAGTCGTCCCACTTCAGACGACTGCTTTACAGTGCTGAAGGTGGAGCAAACCCTGAGAAACATTACACAGCAAAGCATGCTGGGATTAGTTAGAAACAGGAAGCTGATAAAAACAGGAAGTTCTGCATGTAAACATCTTGCCAGGATGCAGTGAAGCTGAGAACTTTTCCTAGCTAACATGTAGAGGGAAGGTGTAGGAAGAGTGACTACTGCAGAGAGAACAGTGTGGAAGGTGAAGCAAGCCCTGAGAAACATTACAGAGCAAAGCATGCTGGGATTGGTTAGCAAACCCCAACAGGAAGCTGATGAGAACAGGAAGTTCTACACTTAAACATCCTGCCAGAATGCAGTGATGCTAAGGGGAAGAAAAGCATTTAAGGTGTTTGGGGTTCCATGGGCAGATAAAAAAAACAAAATCATTATGAAATGGAGAATCCCTTTAAAGGGGTTGTCTCACCTCAGACATTGGGAGTATATCGCTAGGATATGCCCCCAATGTCTACTAGGTATGGGTCCCACCTCTGGAACCAGCGCCTATCTTTAGAAAAGAGCCTGCAAAGTGAGGGAGGGCGCACCGCACATGCATGGCCACCTTCCATTCACTCCGCTGGGAGTGCCGAAAATAGACGAGCAATGGCTCGGCTATTTCCATTAGCCCCATAGAAGTGAATGGAGCGTTGGCCACGCTTGCGCGGTGCACTTCTCATTCATATCAATGGGAATACTGAAATTAGTCCAGCACGCCGCTCGGCTATTTTCGGCGCTCCCATAGAAATGAATAGAGGGCGGCCGAGCATGTGCGGTGCGTCCTCCGTCACTTTGCGGGCTCCGTACTAGAGATAGATGGAGGTCCCAGAGGTGGGACCCACACCTATCAGGCATTGGGGGCATATCACTAGGATGTCTGAGGTGAGACAATCCCTTTAAGAATATTCTGGATCAGTAAATCCATTAGCCCCCCCCCACCCCCTTTTGTCATGCTCCACTCCATCAGTGCTTGCACTAGGCATAACACAGTTCCTGGAGTGTTCCTTTAAGAAATGACGAGCCTAATGTCCCAGCTCTACACTAGTTTTTGCAGAAAAGTAATAATATTGCAGCCAGAACCTGACCACTTACATCTCACCTCCCCTGCTAGGTTTTCAACCCCAATGGACATAGGTTAGTTTGCATTTGTGAAAGCCGGGCTACTTTAATCCATTTTTAATACCTATGACGCCATTTTTTATTCTTATTGTCTCTGTTTCTTTGCGATTTTAGAGCTGCACATCTAAGACCTACCTCCAAGATCAAGGAGAATGATTCATTCCATGGTAAAAGTAATATATGTTGAATTGGGTCAAGGCTGCACTGGTCTGTTTGAGGTCTGTTAACAATTAAGCAGGTGCTTTTTGATGTGACGGTTTTCTCCTAGTAATTAGATTCATTAATTACATACTCGGTTAACTTGCTTACAGAAAAACGCATTGGAATTAAAATCCTCATACCGTAAACCTGTATGACTGACGGAGCGACCCGGCCGATTAAATGGTAGGTTCAGCTCAGACTTGCGCTGAGGAATTGCTCAGATAACTGCTTAGGAAGTGATTTCTTCTATCAGGTTGTTAAAAGAATTGTCTGAACTTCCCGTGTTTTAGAGTTTACAAGAGGGGGCTTGTCCGTTCAGGACCCTCGGTTATTACCCAGCCACTCACACTCTATCTCTGGAAGATCCGTCATATGTACAAGTATAGCCTATTGATTTTAATGGAAACTATGTAATACCGTTTTTCGCCTGTGGTGGCACTGCAGGAAAACTGAACACCTGCTGCCATTACAGCTACGGCTTAAAGGGCATCTGTCAGCAGTTTTGTCCCTATGACACTGGCTGACCTGTTACATGTGCGCTTGGCAGCTGAAGGCGTCTGTGTTGGTCCCATGTTTATATGTACCTGCATTGCTGATAAAAATGAAGTTTTAATATATGCAAATTAGTCTCTAGGAGCAACCGGGACGTTACTGTTACACCTAGAGGCTCTGCTCTCTCTGCAACTGGTGCATCCTCTGCACTTTGATTGACAGCGCCAAGCATGATCAAACTTAGGCCTCATGCACACGACCATGCCGTTTTTTCCGTTCCGCAAACCGCAGATCCGCAAAAGACGGAAGTTGCCCGTGTTGCCTTCCGCAATTTGCAGAACGGACGCCGGCAATATAAATGCCTATTCTTGTCCGCAAAGCGCGGACAAGAATAGGATATGTTATATTTTTTTAGCAGGGCCGCGGAACGGAGCCACGGATGCGGACAGCATCTTTTGCGGCCCCATTGAAGTGAATGGGTCCGCATCCGAGGCGCCAGGACCCAAACAACGGTCGTGTGCATGAGGCCTTACACTGCCGTGTCCTGTCAATCAAAGCGGAGAGGAGCGCTGCAGATGCAGAGAGCGCGTAGCCTCTAGGTGTAACGGCAACGCCCTTGTTGCTCCTAGAGGCTCGTTTGCATATATTAAAACATCAGTTTTTCTCAGCAATGCAGGCAAATATGAACATGGGACCAACACCGATGCCTTCAGCTGCCAAGCGCACATGTAACAGGTCAGGCAGTTTCACAGATACAAATCTGTAGGTACAAAGGTGCCCTTTAAAGAGGATTTCCAGGCTCCTGATTGATTATCTATACTCAGGATAGGTCATTAATATCTGAATTGTGAGGGTCTGTCACCCCACCGATCAGCTGTTCCCTGCAATCTCCAGCGCTGAGACTAGTTCTTCAATGCAGCAGGAAGCACAGCGGTGTTCAAAGTGTAGTGGCCATACCGGGGTACTGCAGCTCACCTCACATTGATGTAAATGGGAGCTAAGCTGCAGTATCCCTGCATGGCCACACAGACCTGTTCCATTCAAAGTGTTAGTTCCAGCTCTGGAGGTGACTTTGAAGCAGTGGCGTAACCAGAACTGAATGGGCCCACGGCAAATTTTTGGACCTTAATTCAGACCTCAGACTGGACCAAAAAACAAAACACTTACCTCTCTTCTTCTGCGGCCGCCTCTGCTCTTCGTGCATCTAGGCACGCACTAACTGTGACCTGACATCTCACAGAGTCAGGTCATAGTGCGCTCCTACGCATAGAACGTCCCATCTTCAAGAAGTGTGCTGCCAGGACTTACTGCAGTGCAGGGAGCGGTGAGTAATATCAGCCCTGAAAAATAAATCCATTTGTCCTTCTCTGGGCCCATTCCTGAGTTCAGGTCCCGTAGAAGCCGCTTACTCTGCCTCCATGGTAGCTACACCCCCTGCTTTGGAGCCAGTCACTTGCCACTAGGGTCTATTACTTATGGAATGGATCTCATTAGACCTTACTGATGATATCTCCTGTGTGACAACATCAAAGATGACAATGCAAGTAGAAGTGGACTTGCACATGTTCTACACAGATGGATGCTGGACCTTCAGGATCATCTCCTCTGGTGGGCCCAAGTAGGAACACTGATCATATTGCTGGTACATTTTTTCACTTGCACCAAGAATATTAATTTTTCTGCTTATACACCTAGAGAAGATACATCAGTTGTTTCTCGAGAGTGGGCGTCAAGATCTCACGTGCACATTAGCAACTGATGTGAATCTTCTCCCATACTGAGATGTGCCAGGCGATGAGTCCTGGGTAACAGTACTGCAGTGTTCACACCTAGTATTGGTGAGATATATAACAACTGAAGGAACTGAGAAGATCTCAAATCCATAGTAACAAGGTCACAAGACACAAGTAAGGATCCATATTCTCACATTTAAGGTATAAAGATATCAAGACCGTGTCCATTGAGGAGGATTTGGTATATAATCGTACCTGCTTGATAAATACGAGCTTGTATCCTTGGCATAACTCCAGTACAGCGCTGGTTGTTCTCCTGCCATCATCTTTTAGGGAGGATCTTCAAGCTCTTAGTGAATTTTTCAGGCCTCCTCAAGGAGATATGAAAATTACAGCCTGTAGCTGACAGCAAATTCACCCTAATTTAGGGGGGGGGGATCGGCATATTGGTTTCCCATCACGTTAAGCACAATTAACAGGGTTCTCCTGCTCTACATTACTAGGATAGGCCATCAATATCACATTGGCGAGGGTCCAACTAACCCACTGAGGTCTACACATTATAGGTCTCGACCCAAGTACATATGGAGAAATTTAGACTGAGGCACAATGGGAGTGCACAGCAACACCCCATTTTGCTACTTTTTTTTTTTATACGTCTCTGTTACCAGGATCAACCCTATTAAACCAGACATACTGCCTGGTTGGGCTCATAATGCTGATTAAAACCATACCTTTCTTTTGTCTGTATGCTAAACAGCTGCAGAAATATCTGCATATGCAAATGATATGTTCGAGCACCAGGAGGCGGGGCTGAATCCTTTGAGCACTGCTTTGTAACACCCCCTGTGCTCTGTACACTCCCCCCTCCCCTTGATTGATAGGGCTATAAATCAGCATGCTGAGGGAAGAGCTATGTTTTAGATCTGTGTCCTCGCATCTACATATCATACACACTATGTACTATAGCTTCACCACACTGAGATCTGCTCAGAAAGCTAATCTGCATATTACTGATTTAGTCACAAGCACAATATATGAATATAAAGACATCAGTAATAAGTGTTAGCTTATAAGTATGGAAAAAACATGCATCTCTGTGTGATAATACTTTAGCTTGGGGGTAAGTGCTTAGTTTTGCATATAGAGATCCCAGGTTTGAATCTTGGGAGAGCCTTTAAGGATTTTTTTCTTCATTTAAGATATTTTGTTGCATGGGCATTTTTACACCGTCCACTCCATTTGGGAGTGGCGGTTGTGACAGGGAGGGGCCGTGCCATTGGCTCTGGCATATTTACTTACATAGGTGGAGTAGTTTTTCATGACAGGTGCATGCAGCACATCCTCCTCCACCGACATAAAAAGCTGGTCTTTATAAAGAATCGTTCAACCAAGGTCAGTGTGTGCACGGGACTTGAGCCAAAAATGGCAGAATTACATTGGGTAAAATCTTGTTACCAGGGTTTTCTAGTTTTACAAATCCTGTTTTTATACCCCCATTAGGGGGCTTACACATGGAGCATATTCCACGCTGATTATTATGTGGAAAATCCACAGAGCAATCCACACAAAAATCTGCATAAACGACACTGTTGTGTGTAGGTACCTTGAGTTAATATGGTTGTTTTCTTTTTTCCTCGAATGCCACTGTAAGGGATCGTCTCTTTTCAGGGGGTCACACTCACAGATATCTCACCTAGACAACGGATTTTCATGTCCAAACTGTGCATTTATTTTGACAGTCTTCTTATAAAGGATAGTCCAGTTATACATCACTGGGTGGGGTGAGGTTCCCGCACCGCCAACACTTAAAACACAAACTCCTGCCCGTCTAGGCGCTACCTAAACACAATACGTCCCTACCTCACTCATAGAGCTCAGTTCACACATGGACAACATATGCAGCTTTCCTCAGCCAACATCAATACTGCAGCCTCCAGGCTGTGGCAACTCCAGTACCTTTTGGGGGAGTGTGGCCCAGTAGTCCTCCAGATGCTGGGCGTGCAACCCTCGTTCTCTAGGTGTAGCTAGGTGCTCCAAACATCAGGCTATTCAAAGCCTTGTGGCCCCTCAGTCCTCCTGACTGAGACCACACACAGAGCCTCTGCTTCACAAAACAGTCTCGCTCTCCTTCCTCAGACTGACCTACTCTGAGGCGCTTTATGCAAGCCTGATTACAGCAGGCCTCACCTGTGATCACCTCAGGTAGAAAGGAAAACCCGTACTGGAAGGGTGTGGACTGGGAACTCCCTCTACCAAGCCTAGCCACCAGTCCAAGTAAAATCCAGCCCAGAAAATGTATACAGAAATGTCTCAGCAAACTATGCTTTACTGAGACAACTGCCACTCTCTGGATTTTACCTGTCTCACCCATCTCAGGTACCTGAAGTGGGACAACACACCTTCCAGCACTGTTCACATTTTAATCAGCAGGATAAACCCTACCAGACAGTGGGGGAGATTTATCCAACCTGATGTAAAGGAAAACTTGCTTAGTTGCCAGTTGGGACTGGCACACGGGCCGTGTTTCCCGGACTGACCGCAGTCGTGTGAATAAGCCCTAAAGCTCTTTCGTTAGGAGGACATTTTTTGATCAGCTTAATCTGATAACCTAAAGGAGGTTTTACCATAAGAGAACTGCAGGAAGATTAGGACAGGTCTTGGATCTGAAACTCAAAGACCCATCAGTCTCATTATACCGTAGGTGGGAGACGAGGGGGAGGAGGTAGGGGGGTCTTATTTTTCATAACACTCAGTCGTTGTCTGTATGTTTCAGTGTGGGTGATGAAAAGAGAAAACAGTTCTTCCTTGACAGCCAGATGACAAAACACATCAGAGCTGCCATCTCCGTCAGCGAAATGAGCTGTCACCGTGTTCTAGGTGCCGTCTTTTCCATCACAACCCAAGCACAGTCTTAATCTCAGGAAAGTGTGCAAATTATCGTCAGCGTTTTACAAGTCGTAATATCTTTCACCCACCACAAACCTCCTCGCCTCCATGTCTTATTATCAAAAGCCTAGGGAATAGTGTAATACAAATCTCGGTTCACAGCACTGCAGCGCCAAGGACGCCGAAATATTACAGGGAGCGAGCAAGGAGAACGCAAGAGAAAAAATATACTAAGACGAGGGATAGAAAAAAAAATCTAGGAAAATTCTTGGTGTCCGCGTCGAAGCACTTGGATTGTAGGTTTTAAAATTGCCCACATGGCAGATTCATTACAGAAATTCAGGGTGAATTCACCCTGAAAAGGGTACTTTAGCACTGAAGAAGTATTAAACAGGTTTTTCTGAGATTCCGATATTGATGAGCTATCCTCAGGACAGGTGGGGGTCCAACACCCAGGACCCTCGCCGATCAGCTGTTAGAGCCATACATTGTGTAGTGGTCATAATTGTATGGCAGCTCAGCCTCATTGACTTGAATGGGACTGAGCTGCACCTAGGCCATGTGACCGATGAACGTGACATCATTGGCCTGGGAAGAGGCTGCAGTGCTCACCAGAGTGCTGTGGCCTCTTCAAACAGCTGATCAGTGGGGAGTGCCGGGAGTTGGACTTCTGCCGTTCTGATATTGTCAGCGTAATGGTATACGCTGGGAATAACAAGGGTAGAGGAAGGTATAATGGTATGTTGAGAACAACTTGAAGAAAGAGGAAAGTATGCTGGGAATTTAAAGAGCAACTATCAGCAGGATCAACTCTATTTAACCAGACACCCTGTCTGGTAGGGTTGATCCTGCTGATTAAAATGATGCTTGTCTTGTGAAAATCGGTTGTGGCGTTCCCGAGAAAAAGAGACTTTTATTCTTTACGCAGATGAGAATTCAGCGCATCGAGGGGCGTGGCAAGTGCTGGACAGCTGTGGAGCGTTAAGGTGCCAGGCCCCTCCCCTCTAGCACAGGAGCCTTTTTTTGCATAACGAATGAAAGTCTTTGTTCTCAGGAACGCCACAACCGACTTTCACAAGAGAGGTGTCATATTAATCAGCAGGATAAACACTATCAGGCAGTAGACCTGGTTTAATAGGGTCAATACTTACTCTCAGGTGCCCTTTAAAGGTAGAAGAAGGTATTCTAGCAAAAGCTTGAGGGCACACAAGGCTGGGATGGCTAATGAAAAGTGTAAATCCTATCCAGCACAGTATAGCTTGCAGGCATAAGAAATAATTAATACTTGTAAGGCCGGTGACACCAGAATCTCCACCTATTCATCCTTCTGCGCATCCTGGTTGTGTTCTCCTTAATAAATTGAACATGTAATAATGCAGTTATTTTCCAGCTTCAGTCACTGTCAGTGTGTGTGCATTTGGGAGAGCAACATTACAGCAGCCAGATGAAAGATAGAAGGAAAACAGCGCACAGCTCTGCTACATAGATAGAACCAGCTGTCTAGAGATGTGACGCTGAGAGACAGCAGATCCTGGGACTGACTGAGATTAAAAGGTTCCAGCTAACTTTCTTGTTCTCCGGGCTATGGCACGCCGGGCCGCGGTCATGTAATTGGGGGGCCTTGCAAGCAATCAGAGAACATGCGGCTCCAACTTACGATCATTAGGATGCATTTATCACACAACCTTAACGTGAACATCCAATATTGAGGATGCCCAGCAGTGCAACTCCATGAACCCAATGCCTTGTTGGTGATGGAGAGATGGGTGTTAAGATAATTTTTGAGTTAAGAAAAATTTTAAAAAAAATCTCTATTCCTTCTCGAGTTTTCCTATCCCCCTGTCTCTGTTGGCGCTGGTAATCCTTCATATGTCTCTAACCTTTTCCCCTGTAGGAAAAAAAAGATTTTCAGCCTAATGAATTGAAGCCCGGAGAGGAAGGTGCATAGGCACAGGGACAGCAAGCGCCTGTCAGCTGTATCTGCCGGGGAGATCTGAAGTCTCTATGAAGAGCGATCGTGTTCTTCAAAAGGAGAAGCTGCTAATGAGAGCGTTTCTCTGCTAGCTCAGACAGCAGCACGCAGGATTGTTCGGGATATGTTCACACAGCTAAAATCTGTCACTGATCCAGCAGCGGTTAATTCACTGATAAAATCAGCCCCAACACCTTGTAGGGCTAGCTTTGCTCAGCTGAATGCAATGATAGCTTTCACTTAGAGATCCTTTGCTTCATTCTGGAGAAAAAGTCCTTTGAATCCTTATGCAAATAAGCAGTTAAGTGCACCGAAGGCGGGGCCAAGTCACTCTGTGCACCCTTACTTCTCCTGCTTCCTCTGCCAGCTCCTCCCTCTCCTAATTGACATAACTAGGCGAGATGGCTATGTAGGAACCTGGCCCTGTCAATCAAGAAGGACAGGGGGAGCTGGCAGATGAAGCAGAAGCACTCAGTGCACTTAACTGCTCAGTCATAGATTGTAAGCTCTTGTGAGCACTGCCCTCACTCCTAGTGTATCCATAGTACATTAGCCTGTAATTTTGTGATGTCTTTTGTCTTGTAAATGGACCCATGGATGCGAAATATGGTGGCGCTTAGGGCTGCACTGAGTACTCTATTAAATCGAGTAACTCAACACCAAAAAATCCTTGATGCAAATTTTTTGCATCGAGGATTCGTTTGTGTCACGTGACCATGGAGCGCGAGTGAAGCGCTTGCCATTACTCCCGCTCCGTGGTCTCCCGCTGGGCCGAAATACGCTTGGAATACTCACCTTTCCAGCAGGGGGCCTCCGGACAGTCCACAGCACGTCCATGGTCCCGCGCTGCACTGATCTCCTGACGTACGCATGCCGTGACCCGACGCGCTGTGCGACGTCAGGCCCAGAGCAGAGCGGAACCATGGCGTGTCGGCGGCGCCCCTGCTGGAAACGTAAGTTGGTGACACCTAAGGGGCGGGGGGCGCGACTAAGGCCAGGCGCCCGGAGTGCACAGCGTCATAGTAATCAATGACGCTCTGCACTCTGGGTGTCAGGAGGAGGGCAGGCTGGGTTTTCATGGACTATTGTGCGTATGTGGTTTAACTGAAGTGTGGACCGGCCTTAGGGGAGAGATGGCACAAGGGGCCCAGAGACAATGGCACAAGGGGGAGAGATGATGGCACAAGGGGGGAGAGATGATGGCACAAGGGGGTGGGGAGAGATGATGGCACAAGGGGGTGGGGAGAGCTGATGGCACTAGGGTAGGGGAGAGCTGATGGCACTGGGGTGGGGGAGAGCTGATGGCACTGGGGGAGTGGAGCTGATGGCACTGGGGGAGTGGAGCTGAAGGCACTGGGTGAACGGAGATGATGGCAGAGGGGGGGAATGGAGCTGATGGCACTGGGGGGGAACTGATGCACTTGGGCTGATCGCACAGGGGGGGAAAGAAGGGTGTTGGTGACTGATGGCAGAGGGTCTGATGAGTTTTTATAAAGGAAAACAATCTATTAATGTATTTTTTCTTATTAGAGTACTTGATTAATCGTATAAATAATCGGTAGAATAATCGATTGCTAAAATAATTGTTAGCTGCAGCCCTAGTGGCGCTATATACAGATTATTTTTTGCATACGGCTTAAAAGTGCTTTTTCCTCCAGAATGAAGCAACAGATCACAAAGTGAAAGGCATCATTACATTCAGCTGAGCAATGCTGTCACAGACGTTCCCGGTCCCGCGACAGGTGATCAGCGAGACTGGCAACACGTGGTTTGATCTGACGCTTTCCATTTGGATCAAATGACGTCTGTGTTGTTTCTGGTGCTTGCCACACCTTTCCCAAGAAGTGGCTATTATGGTCATTTAACCATCTCTTTATTGTTGTTTCTCCCACTATGCTATGCGATTTATAGCTTCAGTTTTAGTTGTGGATAGCTGGTGTGTGGATCTCAGCTGAGTTCCTGGTGCTGCCATAGCAGCTTGAAGTTAAGTGTTTTCTTTCCCTTTTGTATTTTGTTTGGGTTATTTTGTGTGTTGCATTTCCCTGTCATTTGTATTAAGGCCTGAAGGAGACTCCTGTTCGTCCTACCTTTTAGAGGAACAGGTTGCATCAGTCCTGACATTAGTACCAGGGTCCTATAGGGTGAGTTAGGACATTAGGTATTCCGGTGTATGAACTCACCTACCTCTGGGGTCTGTTCATACTGGTATTTAGTCAGGACTTTGATTAGGGTTTTACTAGAAGGTGTCCATCTCCTTTCCCTAGTTTCCAGACCTTATTCCCTCACCCCTTTCCCTCCTATGTTCGGTGTGGTGTTTCACTCCAACACCCAAACGTGACATTATAAAACTGCCAAAACAGTCATTTGTTTTGCTCGTTTCAGTACAGCCATAGATCCTATTGCTGCACTGGCCGGACAACTGCAGGGGCTGTCTTTGGAGGTAGCTGACCTCCGCACGACCAGAGATCACAGGCTGCTCGTTCTAGTGGTGGTTACCAGGCCTGTCTCGAACCTAAAGTTGCCCTCCCGGACAGATTCTCTGGGGGAAGTGATAATTTCATTTTGTTTAGGGAGGCGTGCATATCTACGTCCACACTCATCTGGGGTTGAGATTCAGAGAGTTGGTGTGGTTATTTCGTTGCTTAAAGGGGACTTCTAATTCCCACCTAAACTTGGAGGGGTGAGAGGCGAGAACGTGTATTTGTCTTCGACTGGTAGTACCCAATTTCTCCTGACAGCCAATGCTCCTGCGGTCTTCCAGCATTTTGTGAATGACATTTTCCATCACCTGTGGGGAGGTTTGTTGTTGTGTATTTGGATAACATACTAATTTATTCTCCAGACATGGAGACTCATCAAGATTACGTTAGACAGGTGTTACAGATCCTAAGAGATAATAAATTGTACACAAAATTAGAGAAGTGTGTTTTTGCTGTACATGAGATGCAATTCTTGGGCTACCTGCTGTCATCTTCAGGTTTTCAAATGGATCCAGAGAAAGTCCGTGCTGTATTGGACTAGGATCGACCTGAAAATCTGAAGGCTCTTATGCGGTTTTTGGGGTTCACCAACTATTACGGAAAATTTATTCAGAACTATTCGACAGTGGTGAAACCCTTAACTGACATGACTAAGAAAGGGACAGATGTCTGTGTGGTCTGATTCGGCGCTGCGAGCATTTTCTGTGGTTAAGAAGTGCGTCGCTTCTGCCCCTATATTAGTGCAGCCGGATGTATCACAACCTTTTACTGTGGAAGTTGACATGTCCCAGGTGGGGGTAGGAGCAGTCTTATCGCAGGGCCAGTCACCTGGTAAATGGCACCCATGTGCCTTTTTCTCAAAAAAAAACCCCCAAAAAAAACACAACTCTGTGCCGCAGAGAAATTACGATGTGCGTAACAGAGTTGCTGGCCATTAAGTTGGCTTTTGAGGAGTGGCGTCATTGGTTGGAAGGGGCGATTCATCCTATCACGGTGTTAACAAATCACAAAAATCTGGCTTACCTGGAGTCGGCAAAACGACTGAACCCAAGGCAGGCCAGATTAAGATGGTCTTTGTTTTTCACCAGATTCGATTTCGTTGACACTTATCGTCTTGGGGTTAAGAATGTCAAGGCAGATGCCTAATCACATAGTTTTCCTGGAGGTGGTGATTTAGAAAATCAGAGTCTGATACTGTCGAAAGGGGGTGATGATATCCGCTCTATACCCTGACCTAGAGGTGAAGGTGTTAGAGGCTCAGGGAGACGCACCGGAGTCTTGCCCCTCTGGGACATTGTTTGTTCCCTCAGAATTGATTCATAAGGTGTTTGAGGAACATCACTGTACGGTTCTTACTGGACACCCTGGAAGTAGATCCACTGCCGACCTCATCTCTCGTAGATTCTGGTGGCCGGGGTTGTGTAAGAGTGTTGAGGACTATGTGTTGGCCTGTAGTATCTGTGCACGCGCTAAGGTGACACATACTTGACCTTCTGGATCTCTACTTCCGTTGCCCATACCATTCAGACCATGGACTCACTTGTCTATGGATTTTATTACTGATCTGCCTAATTCCTCTGGAAAGACAGTTATTCTGGTGGTAGTTGATCTGTTTAGTAATACGGTGCACTTTATAGCATTGCCTGGCCTACCTAATGCTAAAACACTTGCGTAAAAGTGTTTGTTGACAACATTGTGAAACTTCATGGCATTCCCTCTGACGTGGTCTCGGATCGTGGGAGTTTGTGTCCAGATTCTGGAAGGTGTTCTGTACTCTGCTGGGGGTACAACTGTCTTTCTTCTGCTTTTCATCCTCAGACAAATGGACAGACGGAGCGCACTAATCAGTCTGGAGACTGACTTAAAGGGTTTCTACCACCACATTTTGACCTAGTTAGCTGTCAGACACTAGCGATCTGCTAGTGTCTGCCGTACCTAACCATGCTATTGTAATCCCTTTCTCTGCAGCGGTTACCCTAAAAAAACAAACTTTTATTGCTATGCAAATGAGCCTCTGCTATGGGGGCGTCTTTTCAGCACCTAGACTCTAGAGCAGCCTTTCCCAACCAGCGTGCCTCCAGCTGTTGCAAAACTACAACTCCCAGCATGCCCGGACAGCTTTTGGCTGTGCGGGCATGCTGGGAGGTGTAGTTTTGCAACAGCTGGAGGCACACTGGTTGGGAAACACTGCTCTAGAGGCTCCGTCTACTCACCATGTCTGCCGCCCAGGTGTAGTTTTGCAACAGCTGGAGGCACACTGGTTGGGAAACACTGCTCTAGAGGCTCCGTCTACTCACCATGTCTGCCTCCAGCGCGCCCATCTCTAGATTGACAGCCTCCATAACGGCCGAATTCTCGGGCCTGCGCGTCTGTATTCAGCGCAGCCGCAGTGACTGTCAGACTGCTCACTGCGCCTGCGCATCTCCACTGCTTGAGGCCGGGCGTTGTCTGTTCCTGGGAGCACTCTTACGTCATTGGCGCAGTGGAGATGCCGGCACAGTGAGCGGTCCGACAGTCACTGTGCCTGCGCCGAATAAAGACGCACACGGCGCAGGCACGAGAATTCGGCCGCGATGGAGGCTGTCAATCTAGAGATGGGCTGGAGGGAGGAGCTGGGCGGCAGACATGGTGAGTAGACGGAGCCTCTATGTACTGAAAAGACGCCCCCATAGCACCTAGAGGCTCATTTGCATAGTTTTTTTTAGGGTAACCGCTGCAGAGAAAGGGATTACAATAGCATGGTTAGGTACAGCAGACACTAGCAGATCGCTAGTGTCTGACAGCTAATTAGGTCAAAATGTGGTGGTAGAAACCCTTTAAAAGGAACCTGTCACCTGGATTTTGTGAATAGAGCTGCGGACATGTGCTGCTAGATGGCCGCTAGCACATCCACAATATCCAGTCCCCATAGCTCTGTGTGCTTTTATTGTCAAAAAAAAAAAAACATTTGATAGATATGCTAATTATTCTGAGAGGTGTCCTGTCCCTGAGATGAGTCCTGCATGATGGAGCCGAGCACCACCCTGCATCCTCCGAATCTCCTCCATGCTCCCTGACGTCACAAAGCTAGAGCGCCGTAATCTCACGATGCGCGAGCTAGCGCATGTGCAGTTCGTTCCCTGAGGCTGATGCCAGCACAGGGAAGGAACACTATGCCGACAATGCGCATGCGCTAGATCACGGATCGCGAGATTACAGCTCTCTAGTTTTGTGACGTCGGGGAGCAAGGAGATTCTGAGGATGCGGGGCGGTGCTGGGCTCCTTCACGCTGGACTCATCTCAGGGACAGGACACATCTCAGGTTAATTAGCATATCTATAAAATCGACCGTAATTTGTTTCCGTGTCCGATCCGTTTTTGTTTTTTTTTGTGGATAGGATGCGGACCCATTCATTTCAATGGGTCGGCAAAAAAACGTGTGCTGTCCGCATCAGTTTGTCCATCAGTATGTCCATTCCGTTGCTCCGCAAAAAAAACAGTGCATGTCCTATTTTTTTTCTAGTATGCGGACAAGGATAGGCATTATTACAATGGAAAAACGGATCCGCAAAAAAAAAAAAAACTGATCCATTTTTTTTTAGGCGGACCGCAAAACACATACAGTCGTGTGCATGTAGCCTTATGGGGACTGGATATTGCGGATGTGAAGGCAGCGATCTAGTAGCACATGTCCGCAGCTCTATTCATAAAATCCAGGTGACAGGTTTCCTTCAAGATGTTTTGTCTCTGAGAACCACAAGCAATGGTACTCTGTTTTGTCTTTGGCAGTTTGCCATAAACAATCGTAGACAGTAGTCCACTGGTAAGTCGCCATTTTTTGGGGCATATGGGTTTCACCCGCACTTTGGCACATTTGGCTTATCACACCTTCTTTCTCCAGGTGTGGCTATTATGGTTATTTAACCATCTCTGTTCATTGTTGTTTCTCCCACAATGCTGTGCGGTTTATAGTTTTAGTTGTGGATAGCTGGTGTGTGGATCTCTGCTGAGTTCCTGATGCTGCCATAGCCACTTGAAGTTAAAGGGGTTCTGCAGTCCATTCACTTGAATGGAGCTTAGCCCCGCCCAGGCCAGTTGATACTAGTCGTGACATCACTGGGCCAGCGGTTAACAGTGAGAAGGCCGAGGTGCTGCTGCCTCCTCAAACAGCTGACCGGCAGGGGTCCCGGGTGTCGGACCCCTGCCGATCAGATGCTGATGATCTATCCATAGGATAGATCAGTTTAAACAAACGGCAGAACCCCTTTAGGTGTTTTCTTTCCCTTTAGTATTTTGTTTGGGTTATTTTGTGTGTTGCATTTCCCCGTCATTTGTATTAAGGCCTGAGGGAGACTCCTGTTCGTCCTTCCTTTGGAGGAGTAGGTTGACTCAGTCCTGACATTAGTACCAGGGTCCTATAGGGTGAGTTAGGACACTAGGTATTCCTGTGTATGAACGCACCTACTTCTGGGGTCTGTTCATACTGGTTGTTAGTGAGGACTTTGTTTAGGGTTTTACTAGAAGGTGTCCATCTCCTTTCCCTAGTTTCCAGGACTTATTCCCTAACCCCTTTCCCTCCTATGTTCGGTGTGGTGTTTCCCTCCCACACCCGAATGTGACAAATGCTACCTTACAAAAAAAGACTGTGTGTGGGTTGTGTATGAATTCTCAAGTGACAGGTTTTATTTAAAGGGGCGGCTTGCTGACACATGTGAACAAGTACCTTTAAAGTTCCATGCTACTCATGTTCATGCCCCCTTAGTTCTGCCAGGCAGTACCCTCTAGTTGCCTGTGTGAACAGGAAATCCGCTCAGAGTGCAGATTACACTAAGTGGCAGTAATTAAAGTCGGCGGCCATGTAAGATCCGATGCGCCTTAGGATATAACGAGACTTGTTTAAGGAGAGTCTGGCTTTATGGAAACTGGCAGGAGGGATCGTGTTATCTTGTAAACCTTCTGCCAAATGAAAAGCAGATAGTTGTTGTGACGAGGGTTGCAGCTGCCTGTATGTCGCCCTAATTCTGCCAGATGTCTCAGTGGAGACCAATTACCGAGACTCAACGGGCCAGCAAACAAGCCGGCATCTTGTGGGCCAAAGATGATGGGAATAGCTCCGTCAGAAGGCTGAGGCTGGAACAAGAAGCCAATTAAAACAAGGCGTCCGGTCACGTAGCGGCGGAAGGGTGACAACTGACGGGTGACTGGTGAACCGGGCGCAATACCCACAATCTATACTTAACTTCTTCGAAGCTGGTTTCAATCACACTGCAATGCAAAACTGGCGTCCCCTTCTTCACCTTACAATCCCCCCCCCAAAAATAAATAAAATCCAAACAAAGTTCTGTTGGTGTCACAGGGTTTACTGGCGCAATGCTCTGCAGATTCAACAATTGTTACATGAAAGTCATGCCCTAAAGGTCACAATGGGTTATCGGAATGATGCTTTTGCACAGCACCTCAAAAAAAAATAAAAAAAATTATTATAATAAATTCAGAAAAAAAAAAGTGTTACACAGAAGAGCAAACCTACCAACCAAGCGTTACAGACTACCGGAGAGTGGCGAGGCTCTGTAATTCATACCATGTTACAGCCGGGCGCTGGAGTGATGCTCTGCATTAATAGAAGGGACCGGTGTCGACGAGCTACTGAAGCCGCGTTCGCCAGTCCTCACTGCTATGGAATACTAGATTAATGATACAACAGGCTCTACCATGGTTTACTAGTCATGAAGCTATGATGTTGGGGCAGGAGTACTGAAAAATAAAGCCGTGGGAGAACGGTTGGCTGTAAAGTATGGGCACTGATCGGCAGGGCTGTAGCTGCCTCCACTGGAGGTGGGGATCACAGCCGAGTAAACTACCCTGATATGTGCCTTTATTTTTTTTGGGTGGGGTGTAGCACAGGCTGCATTAAAAAGAAAAAAAGGGGTGTAAAGGGGTGTTAAGGAGTGGGGGGGTGGGGGGTGGATGACCAACAGCGGCTTTCGTCATCTTAATGCAATAAACTCAGATGTTTGCTTTAAGATTTCTCATGCAAGAGCTTTTATATGAAACCCGACCCCTTCTGTAACATTCACGTTTAATACTGTCGACATCTATTTGCAGCTCAAGAGATACACGTGCCTGTCAAGAGTATGCTAATGGGTTCAAGCGCTCGCCCAGGTGCCCGATAAGTGGGGTGGGAGGGGGACAACGGCATGGCAGCTGCTGCCATATCGGGTGAGTGAACTCAAAGAGCTGCGCTACTGGCCTTTGGCAAAGAGGATGTGGGCAGACAAAATTAAAAACAAGGTGTGGGGTGGGGGACGTGGGCACACTTCATCCAATATAATCAGACACACATCGCAGACTGATAGGATACAAGAGAGGGGAAGGGAGCTGGTGTGGACCTGCACGGATACTCAGGTCCCAGGTGGCAGAAGAAAGAAAAAAAAAAAAAGCGGTTCTGAGAAGTCTAACTGCAGCAAAGTTGTGGACCTATTTGGCAACCCATAAAAATCAGCTTAGTGAAAGGGGCCGATTACGGGGGGCTTGTGACCGCGGCAAGAGAATGACTTGAATGTCTTTACTGGAAGCCTCGGAGCAGTCGGATAAGTCAGCTGATCATAGAAAGAACGGCGTGACCCATAGGCCTCGCTGCATCAAATGAGGTGCGGCGCACCCAGACACACATGCCTGGTGTGGAGGAGAGGCTGCTTACAGCCTTCCCTGTAGTGCATGCATCCCTCCTTGAACTTCAGTCAAAGCAAGGAGGGCAGTAACAGTCTCATAGCAGCTCCTCGCAGGTGACAGGGGGAGAGATTAGTGCCAAGTCCCCTGCCATGATCAATAAACCTTTGGAAAAAATAAAATAGGAACTTTATGGATTCTAACCCTTTCTGAAATTCATCTTCAAGGGAGCAAAAAGGGTACAAGATTGGCGCCCTTCCTAAAGGGGCGTTAGAGGGGTTGTCTGCTCTCTGCAAGACAAAAAAAAAAGTACAAATAAAATACTGGGGAGGAGAAGGGGCAGTGTGAGAAAGGCCAGCTGCAATTTCATACTTCTCATCCTAAACTTTGCACCCCCCCCCTCCACTCGCTGGAGGGTCAGGTCTCAAATAGGATTCCTCTCCAAGTCTATAGCACCATAGTCCACAGCTTGAGAGTCCCCACAGTCAGCAAGTTGTGGGGATCAGTCTGTCCTTACAGCAGTACCAGGTTGGCATCGCCACGTCTCTACCTCTCCACGCCCGGAAGGATGTCGCTGCTCGGAGGCTGCAAGCCAAGGTCTTCAGCATTGTTGTTTGTCAGCAGGGGCCGACTTGGCTGTTGGGGAGACAGACGCCGTTCCAGCTCTGCTACAGTTTCTCTAGAAGTGGAGGGTTGTGGGGAGCGCGGGGTTGGGGTGCGGGAAGCAGGGTTGGTGGAGGTTTGTGAGCTACGGTGGATTCGGTGGCTCACGATGATGTTATTGCCGAAACCTCCCATGGATGCCATAGTGGTGCTCTGCTCCCTCTGGACCACAGCAGTCATCCCTCCTTCTGCCATAAGTCGCTGGATTCTGCTCAGAGCGTCCTCCTGACCCTCTCCTGTCGGACATGAAGGGGCACAGTGTGAGGGAAGAGAAGGGCTGCAGCATAACAGAGAGAGAAGCATAAAAAGGGCCGGTATAAGAGGTTATATTCTGAAGACAAGATGTAACAGGTTTGGGGAAATGACTCGTCAATTATTACTAAAATGTAAGAGGATTTCATTTTACAGTGCATATTAAAGCGGACCGGTCAGCTAAAAACGCTGCCACCGATCCGCTTTAAAGGGCATCTGTCAGCAGTTTTGTACCTATGACCCTGGCTGACCCGTTACATGTGCACTTGGCAGCTGAAGGCATCTGTGTTGGTCCCATGTTCATATGTGCCCGCATTGCTGAGAAAAATGATGTTTTAATATATGTAAATGAGCCTCTAAGAGCAACGGGGGCGTTGCCATTACACCTAGAGGCTCTGGCTCTCTCTGCAACTGCCACTCCCTCTCCAGTTTGATTGATAGTGCCAGGCAGTGTAAACGTCATCACACCTGCCTGGCCCTGTCAATCAAAGAGAAGAGGATGCGGCAGTTGCAGAGAGAGCACAGCCTCTAGGTGTAATGACAACGCCCCTGTTGCTCTTAGAGGCTCATTTGCATATATTAAAACAATTTTTCTCAGCAATGCGGGCACATATGAACATGGGACCAACACAGATGTCTTCAGCTGCCAAGTGCACATGTAACGGGTCAGGCAGGGTCATAGGTACAAATCTGCTGACAGATGCCCTTTAAAGGGGTTGTCCAGGCTTTTACTCTTGATGACCTATCCTCAGGATAGGTCATCAATATCAGATTGGCGGGGGTCTGACACGACACCCAGACCCCCCGTCGATTAGCTGTATGGGCACAGGGCATGTGCCTCCTTCCCTTCTCTCTTCCTGTTCACCACCGCTTTGCCATAGACAGCAGCGGTGAGCAGGAAAAGAGAAGACAGACACTGCACACTGATATTGATGACCTATCCCAAGGATAAAAGCCTGGAGAACCCCTTTAAGAATGCAAGTCCTGGCCCCATCACGGGTCCAATGGCCTGAACTAGTAGTACAAAATGATGCTGTCAGTTCCGGTCACCAGACCACACAATAGGCCGGCGCTTGTGGCCTGCATTACGGATGTCTGAATGAGTCCTACCTGTATATCTTTAAGTTGTCAGTTCAGCCACTTCTCTGGGAAAGCTGGGTGACATTTAAAATGGCTGCAAGAAGTGTTCAACCTGCTTTCCAAGACTCCTGGCAGGCAATTCTGCCTATAGACACACACACACGTCGCTACGGCAGACTCTGAGAAAGCTGTGCGACATTCCTCATGTGACATGTCCGTTGTAACCCAACTTTCCCGGAATTAGATTAAAAAAAAAAAAAAGCTGAATACAATTTTTAAAGGGGGGCTGCCATCAGTTCTGTCATGTCTGTTTTAGCAAATATTTGCATTCCCCATAGAACAATCCTAAAGCAGTTGCTTCACAGAACTCTATGTCAGCAACATTGTTATTCCTCCTGGAAATGTATGAATCAATGAATCATTCCCATTGCCAGTGGTTGTTTTACACAGTCTTAAGGTTGCCAAATGCATTCACCTATTGTCAAGCGAACCCCCGGCGGGACTGGCCAACAACATAATGTGTATGATGATGACGGGGGGGGCGAAAGAGATGGATCGGGTGCACTGAATTTCAGCGCCAAATCCTTTTGTTCTCTCTGTCGCTAGAGATGTCTGGCAGCGCTCCCCATTGAAAACCACAAAAACGTTTGGCCGAACTGAGCGTGTATGAGGGAGTGAGAAGGGATAGCGGCTGCCCAAGCAAGCGTTAGGCCAACAGCTATTGAAGGTCTATGGGAATCTTTACCCTTTCAGCTCTGACTGGACCATATCGTACTGATTACTCTTTATTTGGGGAGGAGGGTGGGGTGGCTTGTCTTAAAGCTATCCATTCCCACCTGAGCCGGACCCGTCGGCAGACTCCAGATTTCCTTCTTCAGATTCTGCTGCAGGTGTCGCGCCCTCAGAAGTGCTGCTGGACTGCGCGGCTTGCTCATTACTGGAGCCGGCTGCAAAGGAGAGAAGAAAAATAAGAATGGCGTAAAAGCTGCACTCGGATCATACGCATTTATCCAACTCTGCCGGATTTGTGGAGTAGTGGTTAGTAAGTTTTGGCTGGTATTTAGCAGGCTCTCTCTATACCCACGGACGGCCAAGTCAACACATAGGATATTCTGAAAATGGCTACAGATCAGAGAAGAAAGTATATGGAACCAAATGTGACAGGTTATCTCGAAATATTGATGGGGGTCCAACTTGTGCCACACCTGCCAATCTGCTGTTCCCAAACTGTAAGTCCATTGGTCAAGTGAATGGGACTGCGTTGCAATACCAAGCACAGCCACTACACAATAGATGGTGCTGTGCCTGGTATACTATATGAAGAGCACCTCGGCCCCTTCAAACAGCTGATCGGCGGGGGTGTCGGGAGTCAGACCCCCTACAGATCTGATATTGACGACCTAGCCTGAGGATAGGTCATGAATATTTCAGTCCTTAACAAAGAATACAGATGTTGGGTTTTCTGCTATTTTCTTCTCAAATTCTTCACCTTCAAGACCTCTGCTTGCCATCAATGAATGGGGACATTCAGAAGCTTAAAACTGGTATTGACCTAATACCTCTCACAGCTGAATTCTTTCCAATCCAGGCAATCCTCTGTGAGCCAAGGTTGATAGATTTTCTCTCGTTTGATACAATGTATCTGTATAGATGAAGACTTCCGCTCACAGAGAATTGTCCAGACTGGATAGAACTGGAGCAAACCTTCAGCTGTGAGACATATTAGTTTAGTGTATGGGTTTTCAGTCTCTGCCGTCAATGAACAGGAACGTTCTCTACATCCTTGGATGAAATTTTATTGAAACCCACCCCCCATCCAAGGATAAGTCAGGGTTGGTAAATATGAGGGGTTATAAGGTTGTCTCATCTCGATATATGGATGCCCAACCAGAAAGGCCCCTCAATGGATCCAGCATGTCCATCATGGTCAGATATTCCTTTGAAGGACTGTCGTGTAATACTGTATGTGCCACACAAGGAGAATCTATGGGTGAACAAACTTAACCCATTGCCACAGCCTTAGCACGTGGGTGTCACAGAGGACCTAAGAGACAGACCGGAGGGTAAGGCCCCTCAGTGGTGGACCCAGCCATGTCTATCAGTCATACCTTCATCTGAATGGCTGGTGTGTAATACTGTATGTACCACCCAGGGAAAACGTATGGATGAACAACCCAAACCACTTGTCACAGCCTTAGCATGTGGGTGTCACAGAGGATTTAAGAGCCCGATCGGAAGGTAAGGCCCCTCAATGGTGGACCCAACTGTGTGCATCATGGTCAGACACTCCTTTGAATGACTGGCGTGTAATACTGTACGTGCCACACAAGGAGAATGTATGGGCAAACGACAGCCGCTGGTCACCGGGTTTTCTAGGAGCCAGACCCATGGTAATAAGGGGGGGGGGCTGTTTTCAGAGAAGGGTTTGTCGCCATGTGGCATCGCTGGTGGGTATTGGGTCTCTGGCTTTCAGGAACCATGATCTCACCTTCAGCGTTTGGTACAGCGGGCCGGGTCTCTGGTACCTCTCTTTCAGTCTGCGTCTCTGCATTCTGTAGCTGTGGGGCAGGGGTCTGCGTGCCCTGTGACGTCACAGAGGTGCTCGGATTTCGAGGCTGGAGACCAATGGCGTTCATTAGACCCATTTCTCGGTCTGATCTCCAGGAGGCACGACTGGTCCTGAGAAATGAACACAAAATGCAACTCATAAAGGGGTCATACCCATGACTCCTTTTCATACAAAAAGTCCTGGCAGAAATACAAAATAATAATGCGAGGTGTTTCTAGCATAAAAACACCCATTTTATAATTTTGGGCTTCCATGGCCTACCCCTTGGTACTGCTGCTAACCTATGTTGCTCTGGGCTGAATCAGTCTCCTTCCCCCACCTGGCATCTTACAATATAGTCCCTTCTTGCCATCCCTAGCTGTACTACGATGCTACTGCCTAGGCTCTGCTTCTTTCCTGACCAGCAGGGCAGAAAGCCACTTTAATAGGCTGTCCCGCAGTGACCAGAGGATCGCTATACAGAGGCCTAGCTGTGGGGAGAGTGGCTGAGGATGCGTGTCATTAGGTGGACGTACACACTGTGGGGAGAGTGGCTGAGGGTGCGTGTCATTAGGTGGACGTACACACTGTGGGGAGAGTGGCTGAGGATGCGTGTCATTAGGTGGACGTACACACTGTGGGGAGAGTGGCTGAGGATGCGTGTCATTAGGTGGACGTACACACTGTGAGGAGAGTGGCTGAGGATGCGTGTCATTAGGTGGACGTACACACTGGGGAGAGTGGCTAAGGATGCGTGTCATTAGGTGGACGTACACACTGTGGGGAGAGTGGCTGAGGATGCGTGTCATTAGGTGGACGTACACACTGTGGGGAGAGTGGCTGAGGATGCGTGTCATTAGGTGGACATACACACTGTGGGGAGAGTGGCTAAGGATGCGTGTCATTAGGTGGACGTACACACTGTGGGGAGAGTGGCTGAGGATGACTGTCATTAGGTGGACGTACAAACTGCTATACACTTTGAACACCAGGTGGCGCCACACTATGTAAGCAAATGTTGAACTTGTCATTAGTTAATACTAATTAAATAGCGAATATGCTTTATTTGTACAATCTATACAATAAATATAAATGGTGGGACACAACTTTTTTATATATACTAAGATCACTTTTAGATGTCATTGTCCCAGTGGACCACAAATGAAAACAGAAGCAGCTCTGCAAATATTTATGTGTCTCGTCTTCTATCTACAGCTCCCATGCCGTTCTGTCTCCACAGTCTTCTTAATTAAGAGACATTTGCTTTAATTTCCATTTTCTGCGCGAGACGACATCCAAGTCCTCACATGGGATCCTCTTACCCAGGTCTCTCAGTGGTTCGAGTAGTGTTATGCTGGAGAATAGCTTCATTCATTTGCTCCCAAAACTGGTCACATACATTGTCGAACGCCCTGAAAACATACAACAGCAAAATATTTCAGTGATTGCAAAGAAAAGTACAAAAAGTGCAACTGTAAGGCCTCTCTCAGACGGGCGTTGCAGGAACATGCGCGATTTTTCCACGCAAATGCAAAACAATGTAATGCGTTTTGCACGCGCGTGAGAAAAATCTGCATGTTTGGTACCCAAACCCGAACTTCTTCACAGAAGTTCGGGCTTGGGATCGGTGTTCTGTAGATTGTATTATTTCCCCTTATAACATGGTTATAAGGGAAAATAATAGCATTCTGAATACAGAATGCATAGTACAATAGGGCTGGAGGGGTTAAAAAAAAAAAAAAATTATTTAACGCACCTTAATCCACTTGCTCGCGCAGCCCGGCTTCTCTTCTGTGCTGCGTACAGGAACAGGACCTGTGGTGACGTCACTCTGGTCATCATATGGTCCATCACATGATCTTTTACCATGGTGATGGATCATGTGATGACCGGAGTGACGTCACCACAGGTCCTTTTCCTGCACACAGCACAGAAGACAGACAGAAGAGATGCCGGCTGCGCGAGAAAGTGGATTAAGGAGAGTTCAATTATTATTATTTTTTTAACCCCTCCAGCGCTATTGTACTATGCATTCTGTATTCAGAATGCTATTATTTTCCCCTATAACCATGTTATAAGGGAAAATAATAATGATCGGGTCTCCATCCCGATCGTCTCCTAGCAACCGTGCGTGAAAATCGCACCGCATCTGCACTTGCTTGCGATTTTCACGCAGCCCCATTCACTTCTATGGGGCCTGCGTTGCATGGAAAACGCACAATATAGAGCATGCTGCGATTTTCATGCAACGCACAAGTGATGCGTGATAGAAATGAATGGGTCCGGATTCAGTGCGGGTGCAATGCGTTCACCTCATGCAATGCACCCGCGTGGAAATCTCGCCCGTGTGAAATTATATATATATATATATATATATTATATAATATATATTATATAATATATATTATATATATATATATATATTATATAATATATATTATATATATATATATATATATATATATATATATATTTTTTTTTTTTTTTTTTAGCTAAAAAAATATAAGCAAGACATAATGCTATGGACCAGGTCATCTTGTGTACCACAAGACCTATAAAAACCATGCACAAGGGGCTGCACTACTGAAATTCTGATATTACCTATTCTGTCAGGGGAGAGACCTTGTATGGATCCAAATTACCGAACAAACAGGCTGAGGTCCCCACATAAGGAGATGCAGCATGATACGTGGTAAGTAGATAATGGTCTATTTTACAATTTGGATACATACGAGATATGAGAACCCAGCATTGCACAGAAGAGGACACATCCTCAGTAGTGCAGCCTCAGTCTAAGGTCCTGTAATTTCAACTTATCATATCTCTACATATCGTTACTGATCTTTTTTATGTACAATAAAGGATCTTAATTTTTTTGCTGGGTCAACTTTAACTGCTCGATGATCATCCACATTAACTAGTTTCACACCAGCGGATCCACTGGATCCGGCACTGCCGGATGTGGACGGAATGTCCACCGGCCCCATTAAGTATGGGGTCTGACGGACATCACATCCACATCCGGCTGGCAAGTGGAGAACCCACTGGACACAAACCGCTGCATGGTGCGGTTTGTGTCAGACCGTTCCTCTGCTTGCCCGCCGGATTGTAGCTAGCCTTACTTGGTGACCTCACTTTCATATTTTCAAGTGCAGATTTACTGATTTCCGGGCTCCTCTTCTGCCATCAAAGATGGCCTCACCGCTTCTCAGACCACCCAATGCACACTGTTATTTGGCAGTCCAAGAAACTTCCTGTTGACCTCGGATTGGCCCGCAATGCTCATTCGATGGCAGAAGAGAAGCCTGGAATCAGTGGATCTGCATCTGAAAAATGAGAAAAGGAGGTCACCATCTAAGCGTTCTGGTCACCGCTCAGCTAATTTGTATTTCCCTTTAAAACCTGCACCAGAGGGTTGCTGTCCAAGAAGACATCAGGCAAGAAGACATGACCAACACAAATATCTAAGTCTAAAACTCGGGCACCACTAAATGACTACCAGAAAGTAACCAGAAATGTAAAAAGAAGCTTTTGTTTATTGTATAAATATAAAAAAAACAAAAAAACAAACAAAGATGAAATAAAAAAAAAAAAAAAAAAAACACACAAAAACATCGGGTCAATGTACAGGTCATAAAGCTCCTCATGGCAAGGAACACAGAACTGGTAGACATCTCTACAGTCACGAGGCTGAAATAATAGACGTACACAACGTTCACCATTGCTCTGCATACCAACACTTGGCATGAACACCTTTTGGGACTTTTTTTTTGTTGCATGTTACTTATTTTGGGCTAAAATATAAATTTTTCAACTGGTCTTTTTTTTTTTTTTATTATATTTATTTATCATTTTCTCCATACGTCTCGTTGAAACAAAAAGACAAGAAAACCCCAAAGACACAGGGAATAGACATTACAAATATACACCATCATGTATTACATAATTACTAAATACATTACAATTTTTTTTTCTTATCTAGATTACTTTTACTTCACAAAAAATACAGAAAAGCAGAGAAAAGCCATTTACCCCCCACCCCCCCACCCTCTTGGTTGTCTTGGGAGTATCTACAAGGCAATTTATTTCCATGATCTCTTTTCAGAAACTTGTATTTCTTTTTTTTCCCCTTCTCTTTTCACTCCTTGTTACCCCCCGGTTTCACCTGACTGGCGTACTCATATCTCTGCACCCTCTCACATAAGTTTTTCCACTCTGCAACACTTGGCGGACTGTCCGCTCCCCACCCTCTAGCCAGCGCAAGCATTAACCCTTTTTCCCATTTCCTTTCACTTTCTTTGTCCACCCCAATTCTTCTAGTATCTCCGAGTCCCAACACTGCTATACTGATCTCCAGTGGGGCATATTCCCCCGTCGCTCTCCTAAGGTCCTGGAAAACTTGGGTCCAATACCCCTGCACAACAGGGCAATACCAAATCAGATGTACAAAATCGTCCCTCTCCTCTCTACACTTCCAGCATTTTGCCTCCCCTGTTTTATACATCTTACTCAATACCCAGAGACACAAACCTAATACCCTTTCTATCCCAAAATACATAATCTTCGAACTTCCAAAACTCTCTTAAATTCAAATTTCCCCAAATGGGAGTGAACCTTAATGAGTAATTTATACCCAATAGTTTTTTAACGTTAACCCAGACTAAGTGTATCATATTGCTAATTGGGCACTGCCTGCCCTTTATTTTTATAGCTCCAGTTTCTAAAGTGCTAATAATATTATATTGGAGACCTCCTAATTCCCCTTCCAAAAAACGACGCAGTCTATCATCCTCCATCATTAACCACTGAAGCTGGGATGCATAGTAATAACCCCGAAAGCATGGAACGGACAGGCCACCGTCTTCTTCATCTAACCATAAGTAGTTTTGTTTCAACCTGACCCTTTTTCTCCCCCAAACAAGATCGTTTATCACTCCTTCTAGTGCATAAAAAAAATGGTCCCCTATCCATACAGGGCAGGCGGAAATAACATACAAAATCTGCGGCAACAAGACCATCTTTATTATCGCCATTCGATCCGCCTGTCGAATTAACAATTTTTGCCAGGTACTTGTTTTTTCCTTAACCCTTTTTAAAAGAGGATCAATATTGAGTTCTAGATACTCCTGTATCCTCGAACTAAGTTTAATACCCAAGTATTCAAACAACTCCATGGGTTTCAAAATTTTAACGTTGATTTCCTCCTGCCCTATTTCATGGCCAATTGGGAGCAGCACCGACTTTGTCCAGTTCACCCTAAACCCAGACATTAGACCAAACTGATTTACTATTCCCATCAGGTATGATACCATTGGTATCCCCCCTTCCAAAAAAAAAAATATATCATCAGCGTAAAGGCATATTTTGTCTGATGCACCGTTTCCCCCGAACCCCCTTATTTTATCGTCTGCTCGGACCTTGCAAGCCAGCGGCTCAACAAATATGGCGAACAATAATGGGGAGAGTGGGCACCCCTGACGGGTTCCCCTCTGCACAGGTATCGATTCTGATATTACTCCATAAATTTTTACCCTAACTTTCGAATTGTTATATAGCAATTGTACCCATCTAATGAATTTTTCTCCGAAATTAAACTCATACATAATCTTCCAGAGGTATGCCCATTCCACCCTGTCAAACGCTTTATCAGAGTCCAAAGACAGGATGCCAGATCTAAGAACGGAGATGTGTACAAAGCCTTATCCGGATATTTTTTTCATGCCCCCCGTGCATAAGGATAATAATGCTAGTACAGATGAGTCTCAGAGCTGTGCTCCCCAGTCTTAATAGGTTGCGGGAACTCCTGAGATCACGTGCCGAATCCTAGCCCGGCTACATTCCACAATGTACGCGGATTGCGCATGCACGGTTAGGCAGCCTTAGGTGCGGTGAGCAGTCAGCGCCTAAAGCTAACCGACTGCACATGCAGGATTAGGAGTTGATTTAGACCAGGGACCGCAGCTCTGACCTAGTAAGAAAAAGCTCATCATCATCTCTACTAGCTTTATTATCCTCATCAACGGGGTAGGATTAAAAAAAACAAAAAAAAATAAAAAAATCCGGATAACCCATATTCTTATCAAATGAGCTGGAAGGAGTTCAGAGATAAGGGCTACAGATCGAGCTGTTAGATCAGTTCCCTGACGGATTCTCTGTAAAACAGAAAGCAAAATTGTCTGCAGATACGATGGAAGTGAAGGCTGTAGAACGAAAACTGCTGAAAATTTTTAATAAAAACCAATTTATAAAAAATTGTTTAGCCCAAAATTAGTAAAATGCAATGAGGTGTCCATAGCCTTTAAATCACATGCAAAAAAAAAGCCGAAGACGATATGCTCAGCACGTCGCTGCAGTCTCTCCACAACGGTGCCTTGTAGCGTCTGATCATGGCATTTCCGTATCGGTCTGAACAAAGCGTGTTCCCCGCAGGTTGCTAAGCAATGGCCCCGATGCCAAACAGACTTGTGATTAAAGAGTAAGATTTTTGGCAAGTCTTCGTCTCCCACATCTGATCGAGTTACAATTACGCATCGAATCCCGGCTGACTTTCATTTAGCACAATTAAGAAATGAACGGCAATATACTCAAAGTCAAAGTACTCTGCCACGTCTGTTTAAAGGGAAAGTAACCCTAGAAATGAATAAAGGGAAAACATTACTTGGCTGTCCGCAAGCGTCTTCAAGAAATCTGGTCCTTCCATTTTGAGGGAGTGACCAACCCGGGCGTTGCAGCTGTACCACAATGGATATTCATCCCCTACCCATAGGAATGTCTGATCGATGGGAGTCCCACCATCCATCAGAACAGGGTCCAAAGCCCAACATCTCACCAGGAGAAGTTTGAATGGAGCATTGGTCATGAATGCGCCTTGCTGCTCCATACAATGTCAGCCACAGTGTGGCTCTCCATTCAAACTCCTCCCCAATGTGGTTGTACAGAGATGAAGACCCCTTTATACTGACTGGTGGAGGTCCCTGACATTCATCGGACATTTGCCACCTATCCTAAGTCCTTCAAGGGATGACCCTCTTTAAGAGATAAAGGGTGGCTTAGTTTACTAGGTTTCCATAGTGGACATGCCAAAAGGAGGAAGGTTCCTGCGGCAGCAAGCTGCCTCCCAGCCCGACACAATGTCCGAATGGACAAAATGTATGGGTTCACACGTACCAGTAGAGCTATGAAGTAGGACATGCAATAGGTTTCTTGCAGACATAAGTTAACAAGGTTTTCTGGGATTATCAAATTGATGATCTATCCTCAGGATAGGTCATCAATGAGATTGGCGGGGGTCTGACTCCCAGGACCCCTGTCGATCAGCTACATGAAGAGGCCGTAGGCAGCGTTGAGCGATGCAGCCTCTCCCCAGGCCATGTGGACTAGGCGCAGCTCAGACCCATTCAAGTGAATGGGCCTGGGCTGCAAAACCAAGCATAGCCGCTATACAATGTACGGCGCTGTGCAGTCTCCTCAAAGCGCTGATTGTCCGGAAATGGTACCCCGCCGATCTCATGATGATGATCTATCCTGAGAATACGTCATCCATATGATAAACCCTTATGACCACTAATGAGAATAGGAGAGGCAGACCATGCGGCGGGTATAAGAGACTGTTTCTCCTCCTCTTAGCACAATCCCTGTTGCTGGGACCTCCAGCGATCAGCTGTAAGTTGTGGGGAGACCTGGATGCAAGTGTTCAATTTCCCTGCAGCGCCACCACAGGGGAAATGAAGTATTACACAGTGGTAACCTATATCAATGCAATGTATGTGTAATGCAGGACAGACGGTTTTCTATAACTGCTCTCCACTTTGAACACCTTGAACTGAGGACCCCCTTCTATTAACTCCGAACTCCCTAAGAGGGTGTAAGAAGATTTGTTTCGAAACTGGACAACCCCTTTAAGCTAAGCTACAGAGTGTCCAGAAGGATTTCTTTCTCTAGATGAATGGCCTCATCAGCAAGCAAGGGGCGTGAAATTGAGCTGAGGGTCATAAAAAGGGCATGGAGGGGGATTGGACGCTGGGCCCTTGTGTCTTGGGTGGCAAAGTCGGGCACCACAACAGGGTGGCCACTGCAGTAGGGACTGGCTGTCCCCAGTGATCACCGTCAGTGTAACATGTCCCTGTTCCAATGCATTCTTTGCGCCACATTACTTTTTGGTTTCCTGCGCCTGTGACTGACTTCTGAGGAAGCCACATGGGAGAACACGAGAAGGTATCTGAAAGCTTCTTGTTAATCAGAGATATTGATCAAGGAGATCAATAACCACAGGAAGCGATAAGCTAATGGTGCGCAAATGATGGAACCTGATTTAGAAGAAATCACACAAACTACATAATATTAAACTGACATACGCGGCTCATTAGCGGCCAGGCCTCGGCGGGTCTCCTGGGAGAGTCTGTGTTGATGCCCCTGGAGAGGCAGTCAATATCTGTGGCATGCGGAATCCGTGCTGATTGCTCAATGCACTGACAGAAGGGAGAAGCAAGAGATTGTGGGGATCTCCCCGCCTGAGGGCGGCAGACAACAGCAGCCATTTACAGCGCAGTCTTTTTTTTTTTATCGCGTAAGATTATTACATTTATTTGATTTATTTTAATAAACAGGTGGATGGTTTCTGGATGTAATCTTCTGAAGTCGCGCCATGTATTCTATTTCTTGTCCCAACTCTTAAGGGTGTATTGGACTGCCAGATCATCTGGCAGTGTAATACTACCTCCAAATGCGCGACGAACGAGCAAACGCTTGTTCATCGGGCAATTGTGGTTTTTAAGCATGCTTAAGAAATCACAATGGTGCCGGCGGCAGATCATGCTGTGTAATAGCGATCTGCTGCCGGCACACCACTGCCATGCATGGGGACGAGTGATGGTATAGAGGTTGCTCTTCTCCATGCCATGGAGGACATCGGTTCATGTAATAGCCGCAGTGTCCTCCACTAGCTATCTGACTATTGCCAGGAGGGAACCCTACCCTCCCGACAATCATCTGCGTCATCGGGATGTCTAATACACCCTTTAAGCTGCCTCTTTGCTTGGACTTTTTAGCACGGCAGACAGTCTCTCTTAACCCTTCTAGTCAGACCATCACTGCGGCCAGAGAAAGCCCCCCTGTAGGGACTCAATTAGGCCATCACACATTACAATGATCAATGCAATAGTTTTCTGTGGACATCTTTATCTAGGCCTATCAAAAGTACAATAGAGCTGTCATACTGTGATCCCAATTCTACACTTAGTATTATCATGAAGATTACATTTCAGATAATGTCTTATCCGTCACAGCTGAGACTTGCTGAGAGCAGCTCCATTGGCAAGACAAACTCCAGAAGCCATTCTGGATAGAAGACCAGATCTTGGCAATGGAGACATAAGGAAAATGACATACAGCAAATCTGCAGTCAGTTTTTCCCTTAAAGGGGTATTCTCACCTTAGATATTGATAGCATATTAAACACTTGATGGATGCAGGCCTCACCTATGGAGCTAGCGCCCGTCTACAGAGAATGCGCCTCTATTCAGGAGATAGGTGCAGGTCCCAGAGGTGGAGTCTGCATCTATCAGACACTTAGGTTATATCTTGTGGAAAGGTCTTAAACATACAAAATGCAAATGCCCCTTTAAGTGCCTTCTGTCCCATATTTCAATTAATGCTCAAAAAATTATTTTAAAAAAATCAATGTGTGTCTGGGGGCATCAGCCATTCTCCCCCACCTGCTGACAATCCTGAGATTGGCTGGAGAAGGAGCCCCAACCCCTTGGCATATCCCTAGACCTCAGATGGCGGTTAACCAATGCGTTCCCTGCCGGATTTATGCAGAAAGTCCTACGCAATGAGCACCCAAGATTACGTCCTGTATCCTCAAGGTTCAGCACTGGCCGATTCACATGACAGCGTTCAGCTTGGGAAACACGGTCTGTGTGTCGGCTGCATCTCTTGTCTCACTAGTCTATTACACTGTCCTCCTACCGTGTGAGTACAGTACAATAAACCTACAATCACATAAGAACTGACTGCATCATATGACGCAGTCGGTTCGGGTCAGGGGAGCCTCCGTCAGCCCGGGACATGTGGGCGACACATTGACTTTCCGTGGCCAATCACTGTTGTGTGAATCAGCCCTTAGGGGAGCTCTTAAAGTGCCTGATAGAGGGATACCGATTTGTATGGTATTTACAATGACTATCATGTCCATTAAAGGCATAGTCCGGGGTCAGTCTGCATTAAAGAACCAGCAAGTACTTACCGTACATAAAAAATATGCACTGAAACTTCCAGGCAGGGCTCTAGTCATCCGGCTGCAGTAGTGACATCCCCCAAAGTGAAGGAGAGCACACCTTGCAAGGGTGGCCACCCTCTGTTGACTGCTATGGGAGGTCTGAAAATAACAGAGCGCTCGCTCAGCCATTTACGGCAGCCCATAGCTGCCAATGTAGAGGTGGCCGTGCACTCTCCGTTCACAACTATGGGGCCTCCGAAAATGGTGGAGCATGCTCGCTATATTCAGAAGTCCCATAGAAGTGAATGGAGAACACGCTGTGTAATCTCCTTCATTTCGAGGGCCCATTCTGGAGATAGGAGTGGTACTAGAGGTGGTATCCGCACCCTTCTGACATTGATGGCATATGCTCGCGACATGCCACCAGTGTCTGAGATGAGCATAACCCATTACCAGGCATTAGTTATGTCAGAATCCATATTAAAAAAGGTAAAAATCCGGTCAAACCCATCTTCTGATCAATGATCTCGGACCAGCGCCGATTTCCAGAATGTAAGGTTTCTATAGCCAGCTTGAACCCCTTTGGCACTACTGAGAGATTACAACGCCTTAGTCTGTAATGCCTGATTTCTGGTAACAGCAGTCTCTGGGTGGTGCCAAAGGGGTGGAATAGCTTTACAGAGGACCCGCACTGTGGTTGAATCGAGATCTTTTGTTAACATAAATCAGAAAACTATGTCTTGAGTCTACGGGTCAGATACTTACTCTGGTCGACAGATCACCAGATCCCCCTTGTTGGTACCGTAAGCTAATCCCAGGCCAGGCTCAGGCAGCCAACGAGCTGAATTAATGCTGACATGTCTCCTCTGGTCCGTAGGCATGGGATACAGCACATTGAAGACACGCTAGAGGGAAAAGCAAAAGAAATATGGTCAGTACAATAAGTAGAGGGTTTTCTCTTTCGCCGGAGGGCTGATCTTGGGATTGGGGTACTTTCACACTAGCGTTAGGGGAACCCGGCAGGCAGTTCCTTTGCTGGAACTGCCTGCAGGATCCGGAAATCGGTGTGCAAACTGATACCATTAGTTTACGGATCTGGATGCGGATCCGTCTGAAAAATGCATTGAAATACCGGACATGAATAATCCACTGATTTAATTAACGGGGTTGTGTCATCTCATACATTGGGGACATATCACTAGAATATGCCACCAATGCCTGATAGGTGCGAGTCCAACCTCTGTGACCCGCATAAATCTCTAAAATGGAGCCCGCAAAGAGGAGAGTGGACTGTACATGTGCGGACACGCTCCATTCATTTCCATGGGGCAGCCGAAAAATGCCTGAGTTGGCTATTAGAAGTGAACGGAGAGGATCAGCACTTGCGCAGTGCGTTTCCCATGATTTATTTCTATAGGGCTCCCGAAAACAGCCGAGCCCATCACTCTGGTATTTTGGGCACTCCCTTGAAATTAAGGGAGGGTGGTGCGCTCTCCTCTTTGCGGCCTCCCTTTTAGAGATAGGTGTGGGTCCCACATATATCAGACACTGGGGACATATCCTAGTGATATATCTCCAATATGTGAGAAGGACCAACCTCTTTAACCACTTAACAGTTCTGCCCGAGCACAGACCGGGCAGCAGGGGGAGGGGGGCTGCTTTCGCTCCTCATATCTCCGGACTGGTAGCAGCCAGAGATATGGGCCTGGTCTTGTTTGAAACCTGGCAGTCCAGGCAGACATTCATACATAGCATTATCTCAACTTCAGCAAGAGATATCACAGTTAGAAATCAAGTCGGGAATAAACCCTGTAAAATCTGCATTTACTTTGACTTTCAGCTGCATTCACTGCCACTCCGATTTCTAACAGCAATATCTTAGGATGTAGTGAAGATAATGCTGTGATTCTGGTATTGTTTGAAAGCTCGGAATGTCAGCTTTCAAACAAAACATATCTTTACCTGCTACCAATCCAGAGATATGAGCCAGCTAAAGCAGCCCTCCCCCTGCTGCCTGAACAGAACTGTTAGGAGGTTAAAGCGAACCTTTCACCTCATTTTCACTTTATAAACTAGCAACAGTACCTTATAGATTATCTTGAGTGTGTTGTTATCCATGTTAGTGCCGCTTTCCTGCGCTGTTTATTCATAAAAATATCGTCTTATAAAGTTCAAATTTCGTGCTCCAACAGTCAAGCAACAAGTCAAGGGGGTAGCCCTTCCCTCTCCTCTGGCCGTACCTCCGCTGCCCTAACGCCGCCTCTATGCGCTGTAATTGACAGCCGGCACAGCCGCCGGGACCGTGCTTGTGAATCCTGCGCATGCGCCGTCCTCCTCCGCTTGATCCAGTCTTTCTTTCAGACACAAGCGCGATCCTGTAACAGAATCGCGCATGCGCCGTCCGCAATCCCTGCCTGTCTGCTCTCCTGTCTGCGCAGACAGGAGAGCAGACAGGCAGGGATTGCGGACGGCGCATGCGCGATTCTGTTACAGGATCGCGCTTGTGTCTGAAAGAAAGACTGGATCAAGCGGAGGAGGAGGACGGCGCATGCGCAGGATTCACAAGCGCTGTGCCGGCTGTCAATTACAGCGCATAGAGGCGGCGTTAGGGCAGGGGAGGTACGGCCAGAGGAGAGGGAAGGGCTACCCCCTTGACTTGTTGCTTGACTGTTGGAGCACGAAATTTGAACTTTATAAGACGATATTTTTATGAATAAACAGCGCAGGAAAGCGGCACTAACATGGATAGCAACACACTCAAGATAATCTATAAGGTACTGTTGCTAGTTTATAAAGTGAAAATGAGGTGAAAGGTTCGCTTTAAGCATTGTGTAATTCTTTATTTTTCCTGCGGTGGCGCTTGCTGGGAAATTAACACGTGCTGCCAGGTTCACCAGAGATGGCAGCTGATCGCTGGGGGTCCCAGGAGCGTGAACAGTTTATTGTTGGGGAACCTTGTAAGGCTATGCTCACATGGAGTATTTTGGGCAAGGAAAAAAAACCTGATGCAGAATCCATGCAGTGTTTTTTTACATGCGCTTTTGGCGAGGATTTTCATTCCTGGCCATTTTCAATAGAACGTTGGATGCAGAATCCAGGTTAAGAATGGACAAGACAAAAAAAATGGCGCTGTATGGATTAACAAGCAGATTCCTCATGGAAAGCAATGGGGAAGTTCTGCAAGAGTTTTGTGTGAGGATTTTTTGTGTGCAGAATCTGCACCAAAATCCTCTGTGTTAACCTAGCTTAACAGACAGACTGTACAATGATGAAAACGCTCAAGTTTTCTTCACTGCAGTTACTGAGTGACAACTAATATGGAGGCCGCTTCATCTCCTGGACAAACGGACGCCACGCTAATCTGACTATGCATCAATTCACTGACAGATATTTAACTGGACAGATCTTCAGAAGGCCAGAAACACGGGTCTGCAGCTCTGATCGTGGCCATTTTGGTGGTCAGCCAGTTTTCCCAACGCCAGGTCATTTTTGCGACTTGAGATAAGATGACAGAACTATATTTACTGGTGTTAGATGGAAACGCCCTTCAAACGCCATATTTCATCACAGCGAACAGGTTTCATGTGCACAGGCTAAATACGGATCTGACAATCTCTGTAAGAGCAGCGAGTGGAGAGTAACATGGCGATCCTGCGGCCACGGAAAAACCCATCTGCCAGGCGTCAGTCCACCAGCTTTATCTGTCCTAAGATGCAGAGACTGTAGGCAAGGTGGCAATGACAGATAAGCCATTAAGGCATCACAGAGATGAATTAATAGCGGCAACAGGATCCATAGTATGTGCCTTACTATCACAGTACGTCAATAAACGGCTTAAAACCAAGTGACAGCGTTACTCCTGCGCAAATCCAATATCACAACAAACCCACCAGCACCTCCCGGGCCCAGAGAAGGACCTGCCCAATTAATGAAATATGTCAGGAGAGGGGACAGCTCCTCTTTATGTGTCTGTTTTAGTAACTACTTGCACTCCCCATGTAATAACATTTCTGGAGCATCTATTTGTATGACATTATGCTGTGCCATTCCCTTATTATTCCTGCTAGAAGTTAAGAATGAATTCCTAGAGCTTTGCAATGACGGTCCAGATGGGTGTTACCAGTTGGGGGGTGTCTGACACTGGAAGCACTAACCCCAACTGGTAACACCCATCTGGACTTTTATTACAAATAATTAATAAATTCTAACAGGAATATTAGAGGGATGGCACAATAGAGTCATAAGAATAGATGCTCTAGAATTGTTATTACATGGGGAATGAAAGCAGTTACTAAACAGATATCAGCTCCTCTTTAAATGGACATGAAACAAGACCTATAACGATGCAGCATTTTCTGCATATTCTGAAACAAACAGGAAATTCTGCAGAGAACAGGGTTAAAGGAGTTCTCTGGGCTCAGGCCTGAACCCGGATGTAAGCTGTTCTTTATATTTTTTTTTACTATATAAGATTGAACCATTTCCTTACTCCGATGCTCCTCCTTGTGCGCAAGGTCTGTTGGTTTACTGCCGGTGACGTACCGGGCTTCACTTCACTATGTAAGGCGGAGACTTCTGCCTAGCAGTGAGCCCGGTGACGTCACTGGTACATATGGGTGGTCTATAGCGCTACCGGTGGCTGTTTTAGAGGCAAAGTAGCATAGTGCGCGCCTCCAAAACAGCCTCCTGCAGCGCTATACACCGCCCATTGGTGCCAGTGACGTCACTGGGCTCACTGCTAGGCAGAAGTCTCCGCCTAGCATAGTGTTGTGAAGCCCGGTACGTCACCGGCAGTAAACCAACAGACCTTGCGCACAAGGAAATGCTCCAATCATATACAGTAACAGAATAAAGAACAGCTTATATCTGGGCTCAGCCCTGAACGCAGAGAACCCATTTAACCTTTTCTAGTTCTCTTCCAGTTTCACCTTGGGAGGCGCCTGCTGCAAACAACTGTCTTACAACCAGACGCAGGACGGCACGGAGGAGCAAGGGGGACACGGCTGAGCTCCAGGGACATAGAGAGAAGATTGATTTATTAGCTAAAATATGACAACTACAAGGCTACATGTACACGAAGGTTCGTTTCAGTGTCTGTTCAGGTTTTTTTGCGGATAGGATGCGGACCCAGCCAATTCAATGGGTCCGCAAAAAAGGCAGACAACACACCGTGTGCTGTCCGCATCAGTATGTCTGTTCCGTAGCCCCGCAAAAAAACAAAAACCAAAAAAAAAAAAAAACACGAACATGTCCGTTTTAGGCATTGTTACAATACAAAAAAAATGGATGGCATACGGATGTCATCTTTTTTTCTTTTTTTTGCGAATCCGCAATTTGCAGACCGCAAAACACATACGGTCGTGTGCATGTAGCCTAAATACGATCAAAGGAAAGAAAGGTTTCGGGGGAAGTGGTGGAAGTTACCAGTGGGTGACAAACTGTCCTATGCTGAGGGTATGGTCACACGATGTGGATCGACCGCACAAAACCGAACCGAACATACCCACGGTGGCCATTGGTTGCAGTGAGTGGGAGCAGTATGGCCGTACCCCGACAAGGAATGGTAACACCAAGTTTTCAATTTATTCATCAATTTTTAGGAGGAGTGACAGAGCAACCGCACAACACAGTTATTAAAATAAATAAATACCCCAGAATTTTTTATTTTTTAAACTATAGCAGAAATGTCAGGAGAAGTGATGGGTCCTCGTTAAAAGTTGAAAAATATAACCTGCTTCAGACTATGTTGTCGCTGGGGGCAGTTTGTCACATTTGGCGAAAAGAAAAGCAGGAAACGGATCGCTATTTTAGCTGTCAGAATCATGGGAACCTATTATGGATCACATATGCCGTAAGACATATCCGGCACAGCATCATGGCGCAGATAGCCACCCTATACATTGCAAGCACTTCGGAGTAAGCGGGATACTGCAAGTAACCGGGCCCCCCCTCCCCCTCCCCATCATATACAGGCGACGCCGAGAGGTCCGTTCCCTAAGCTCCAGTTCCATGTGGATAATTTCCCCTTTCTGTCATTACAAGCTGCAGACCTCTGGCGTGTAACCTGCATGCTTCTCGTGTAGATGAGCTCCCCAGAGACCACTCAGACTCGTGTTACCAATGACGGCTCGCTCGCACACCCCTACTGCCGAGGTCGCATGTGTCATCGTTACCGGGGAAGCAGCTTTTAAAATCGCATGACATTGTTTTACAGAAAATTAACAAAATCGGATCTTGAGAAGAGATAATCAGCGGTGACGGCCTGTGCAATTAATCCGTCTCTGCGTTCTCTCCGCCCCACAACACGCACACAATCTGCCTGCAGCTACTCTTCTTCTGAGACGCTGCTAGCCCAGGCGTGCTCCTGGCCTGCAGCATCCCCTCAATTCCAGCCCAATCTTCTATCTGTGCCCTGCAGCGCCCATAGCTATTCTAGGCGACTACCCAAACAGCACCTAAAATTCCCTCTACTGCTGACAGTTAGCATACTTCCAAAAACAGGAAGTCGAAAAGCCCTTCTATTATTCCTGCCGACCACGACTGGCTGAACAGATGCTTAAATAGGACCCGTCCCCTCTCCTGACATGCCCGTTTTATTAGCTTCATGCATTCCCCATGTAATAACAATTCTGGATCACCTGTTCTTATGACTCTGTGTTGTGCCATTCCTCTATTATTTCTACTAGAAGTTATGAATGAATTGCTAGCAGTCTGCAGTAAGGGTACAGAGGGGTGGTAACCAGTTGGGGGCGTGTCCCTGCACAGACTCACTCTATCCAATCAGTGCTGCCATTGTCAGTCTGTGCAGGGACACCCCCCCAACTTGTCACCACCCCTCTGTACCCTTACTGCAGACTGCTAGCAATTCATTCACAACTTCTAGTCTGTTACCTTGTAGCTCCAGCTCCGTCATACGTACAATGGACGGAGCTATGTATAATGCCTTCCACTGAACAATGGAGCTAAGTAGTTCCAGCGCCAACTTCCAGCACTGGAGCTACTCTGATAAAGCTGATAGTCAGGAGTGTGGGGTGTCAGAACGGATATTGACGGCCTATTCTCACAAGCAGGATTACAATGACAGGTAACACCTTTATATAGATAAGACAGGATCCACCATTCACAATAGGTGATGCCACTGCTTATCAGCTCCCTCCTGGCCTCTGCACGAGTCACATGCCCACAACACTCTCCCAGAAAAGCTCATCTCCAAACTAAGGGGGTCATTTATTAATCTGAAATACACCTAATTTAGGAGTATTTCAGGCGCAGATGGCGGTGCAATGGTTAGTTGCGAAGCTAACTGACTTCGCCGCGTTCACGTCAGGTCTAAAAAAGTGGACGGGGAAGGGCCAGCAGTCCCGTATCATTCATTATTTTTAGGGGAGGCCTGCACCTCTTCATAACTCCAGCGGATCCACAGGGGCTAGTAAGACCGGCGTTTTAATAAATGTGGTCCTATGGTACATACAGCTGCCGTAAAGCATCTCTCTGCTGTTAACTGCAGTTAAGACAAGATGGCCGGACGCAAGAAGAAAATCCAGAACTTTTTGGAATATTGGATGTGGGATTTCCCGTTCTGTGAAGAATCTCTCCCAGGTGTTTGCCTTATGGTCCCAGATCTGACCTGCGACAGATTATCAGTGGGGGGGATACTTTGTACAGACAATAATCCTACCCATCGTCCTGCCGCCCAGGTCCACAGATATGGTCATATTTGTCTGATCAGCTCCCGTCACGGCCCGCCATGCACAATGCACAGAAAATAATCTGCAATGTTCAGCGGAAAACTGGACGGGAGCAGAAGACGACGAGAGCTGGAGGATTTAATGAGGATTTAGTAATTGTGATAATTCAGGGCTAAATGCCAATATGCAAATAAATCCTGGATGAAGTCTGTCGAAGGAGGATGCTGGGACCACATCAAAAAGGCAGAAAAAGCAATGCAGAACCAAACAGAGCCCACATCACAAAAACTATGGGGGTGTAAGTGTGGGTTATCCATGCATTTTACATACTGAATAACCCCCCCCCCTCCCCCCCAACAGTCATTACATTAAGACCATCTGCTTACTTACGTGTCAACAAAACAGCCCAGACCCATTGTGGCATGGCCTCCTCAAGACCTCTGAAGGTGTCCAGTGATATCTGCCACCAAGAAGACATTACCAGCAGATCCTTTAGGTTTTGTACGTTTTGCAGTGGAGTCTCCATGGATCGGACTGGTTTTCCCGACACATCCCACAAATGCTCATCGTATTGAGATCTGGGGAATTTGGAGGCCAAGTCAACACCCTGATCTCTCCATCATGTTCCTCAAACCATCCCTGAACATTTTTGGCTGTGTGGCATGGGTATTATCCTGCTGAAAGAGGCCACTGCCATTAGAAAATACCGGTGTCGTGAAGGAGGGGGTTTAGGTAAGGGGTAGGCGTCCCATCCACATGATGTCAGGACCCAAGGTTTCCCATCAGACCATCACACTGACTCTTCCACCGGCTGTTCTCCATCCCACAGTGCATCCTGGTGTCATCTCCTCCCCAGGTAAGTGACGCACCCGGCCACCCATGTGGTGTAAGAGAATATGTGATTCATCAGACGAGGCCGGGCGCCTTCTGCCATTGCTCCATGGTCCAGCTCACGCGGCCACTAGAGGTGTTTTCAGTATGGGACTCAAACTGGTCAGACACCAAGCTGCGATGCCTTGTGTGTTTGACACCTCTTCATCATAGCCAGTAGGAACGAGCTCAGCCATTTGTGTGATGGGACCAGACAGGCTAGCCATTACTCCCCATTAGCATCAATGAACCATGGACTTCTCCCTCAGACAGAGTATGGTAGGTACAAACCACTGCATCCTGTGACCCCCTCCCCAGGACCCGCCATTACGACGATGCTCTGATCCAGTCATCTAGACGTCACAATTTGGTCCTTGACAGAGTCACCGAGATCCTTCTGCTTCCAACACAACAAAATCTTATGGGCGATCGATATATGCAACTATGAAAATTTCAGAGGAAGGGGTAGCACATGAGACATGGACCCACATGGGGCGGATTATGGGTGGTTCACCACACATTGGAAGCCTCACATTAAAAGGGGTTGTCTGGTTTCAAGAAGAAACCACACGACAAAAAGGGATCTGCCTCTGTTTTCCTGGCGGAGGTCCGCTGCAGCCAACAACTGGCCTCTTTAGTGCACCACTGAGGCCAGGCACTGGCTGCAGAGGGCTTGTGTTGTCAACATAACGTCATTGCTGCAACTGGGAAAGCAAAGCCTTGCCAGGAGAACCGGAGAAGAGGCGCAGGATCTGCTAGGTAAGGAATCATATATTCCCCAGAGTTGTCCGGCTTCCGCTTGAATGTGGACAACCCCTTTAAAAGGGCATTTGTCAGCAGATTTGTCCCTATGACACTGGCTGACCTGTTACATGTGCGCTTGGCAGCTGAAGGCATCTGTGTTGGTCCCATGTTCATATGTGCCCGCACTGCTGAGAAAAATGATGTTTTATTATATGCAAATGAGCCTCTAAGAGCAACGGGGGCGTTACCATTACACCTAGAGGCTCTGCTCTCTCTGCAGGTGTGATGACGTTTACACTGCCTGGCCCTGTCAAAGTGTACAACACAATTACACACGAGTAGTGGCCAGTTTGCTTGGCGAGTGGTCTGATCCCCTAGCTATCGGATAATGACGCCATATATGAGCCCGGTCCTTCTGCGCGGCATCAGTATATGCAACCGCAATACGTCACATATCCTATCAGGAAGGACATCCTAAAAAGGCTGGCCGTCAGGCCACAGCGGCGGTACGTGCATAATTCATGTATAACGCCCATAATTATATATTGTCTCATTTTAGTGCATTACCTACAAAAGGTTGATGTTATCCGTTGGCGGGGGCGTCACTAATAGGACAACCCGACAGACGTTACCAAATATCAATACAGACAACGAAAGCAGCAAAACACAATTAAAATGGTAGAAGTGCATCTGCTCATTGCAGCTTGTCTAGACGCAAGTCAGATAATGAGGAGCCCGTTCACCGCGACCTGCCCGACAAGTCTCAAAACGCTGTCTTGTCTTTCAATGACCAGAGAATCATCAATGGATGCCAATTGGTGCACAGATGAGGATGCCAATCGATTGTATCAAACAAAGACATTTCCATCCAATTATTAGCAGTATTTCATCTAATAAGGGACTGCGATATTGCTAGGATATGTCATAGCTTCGTGGTCGACCTGCAGTGGTGGGGGGGGCAGCACTGTGGCCCCTTTGCTGTTTTTCCCCTGGCCCCCTGCTGTGTGGATCCCATTCACATGAATGTGGCAGGCAGCTGTTTCCAGTACGACCAGGAGCGATGCCGTGTATGGAAAATGTAGCTGGGGAGGCAGCACCACGTCAGTCCTGCGGCCCCTTCATTCTCAAGATTAGTGGGGTCCAAGCAGTCGGATCACCGCTGCTGATCATAGAGGATTGGCAGATCCTAGCGATAATTTACAAGCTAGGAAGACCCCTTTAAATTATCTGACATGTCAGGTGACAGGTTGGGGCGGTGGGTGCTGAATTCGACACCAATACGGTATAGAACCTATAGGTTCTGCCGCACGGCACCGCTAAAATCAATGTCCCTCAACTGTGTTCCCACCTCACGCAATATCAACGATTTTAGGTGGAACTTCCCGTCGCCTGATCACACAATATCCTCTTACCATAAAGCGGAAAGTGAATTAAAGAGGGGACCTCTCGCCTCTACGGACATGTCTGTTTTAGTAGTAATGACATTCCCATTGAAATAACAATCCTGGTGCATGGTATAACTCCTCAATTATTCCTCCTGGAAATGAATGAATAAACTGATATCTGGTTGTTATTATCCCTGTTGTCATTGGACACAGTCTGAACGGACAGTGTCGGACCAGGTAGGGGTACACCCCATTAACAAGTTCAAGAGCTGTCGAACGATCGTTCGGCCAACAGCTCTCTCTCCAGATTCCCTCATAACTCCCATAAGCAATAATTCTCAACGGAAACACACTGGGTAGATGCAAAACGCCATCTTGTTTAGTAGAACGGTACGTTATTTGCGGGGGCTGTAAAACGAGGATTACAGATGTCTCCTGCAGGAGAGGGTTTACAAGGAGACCGTTCACAAAATACTTTGGGAGATCACTGCCCCCTTCTGCAGCATGGCGGGGGTGTCAGGACTTCAGCACCCTCCTTCTGCGAGGACGGGGGGGGGGGGGCTCAGGCTTGGCGGTGGGGGAGGAGTCAAAACAAGGAAATGGATTCAGTCTGTCTCAATATAGCAAAGCGAGGGAGGCTGCAGCCGACATATTCTTGGCACGTGCTCAGATTCTGATACAAACACAAATCAGCCCCCGCATGCTAAGCTTCCACGCTGGCTGCCCTGCACGCCAATTTTTGTTCCGGCACTGCCGTCACAGTGGAGGTCTACGAGCAGCGGCTGTGCACAAACTAATGGGCTTTTAGGGCAATGTGCACACTCTGGTGGGAAGAAAGGAAGGCGGGTTACTAGATTGGAATCGGGGTGATCGGCGGCTGCATCCTCTTCTGTGCAGACATTCGGCTACAGTCCAGCACCTGTGCAGGAGAGCATGCAGCCGTAGTTGGGTATGAGTAAGCCACGTAAACTCCTCCATTTTGCTTCCCGTGGATGGGTCGGCCGCAGCCCCTTCAAGATGCTCTGAAGTACCTACCTCGTGACGTGGTAAATCCTAGGGCTGCACACTAAATACTTTTGCAAAGGCTTTGTACGGTTCAGTTCCTCTGTTATCTCTCCTGGAAACGTATCAATAACAAGGGGGTGGTGGGTGCTATTTCCTCTGTCAAAGGGGTGGGCCCCTACACGGGATGGCACAGCACAGTACCGATTGGATAATGGGAGTAGGGATCCACACTTATCTCTAGAAAGGGGCCCCTAAAGTGCGCAGCCACACTCCTATTTTCGGAAGTCCCATAGAAGTGAATGGAGGCACCACTCTAGAAATAAGTGCGGGTCTCAGAGGTGGGTGACACAACCCGTTTAAAAAGGAAGAGAAATATAAAAAGGAGGGACTTCTACTTTTCCTTCCTGCTGGATCCGCTACTGGTTTTGGTTAAAAAAAAAAAAAAAAGCTTCTAAGCTGCAGGTGTGATTACAGCATTAAAGGGATTGCATGGCAGATAAAAATAAATAAATCTGGTAAAAAAAAAAAAAAAAAAATCTGGTAAAAAAAAAAAAAAGGACAGAATGGGTAAAAAAAAAGCAATATTCACCGATCCTCTGCCACTGATGCTCTTAGTTCCCGATCCCCCATTAGCCTCTGCTCCCTTGCATCTCTGGATACACAGGCAATTCCTGCGCAGCCAATCACAGGCTGAGGCGGGTCACCACTGAGGCCAGTGATTGGGTAAAGGAGCATTTTCTGCATGTGCAAAGGGACCAGGAAGCAGAAACCAGCGAGAGACTGGAAAGCATCGGAGCAGCAGCAGCAACAGGTGATTGGTGAGCACTGCATTTTTTCTGCACCTTTTTTCTGAAATTTCGGACAACCCCTTTAAAGTGACAACAAACCTTAAAAAAAAGAATAAAGCAAATACCTTTGGTGCACACATTGTGGTGACATTGATTTAAAGCGTCTGGATTTCTCTGTCAAGAAGAACTCCAGGTAAATTAGACTGACTCAGGTAATGAGCGGTGGGTGTACCAGCTTACAGACAATCCCCGCTTCATGTCACCCTACCCCAGTGTTGGGCACTGAGGATATAAACTCACTCTCATAGAAGTCTCCCCTCCGTGGGGTTTCTGGAGTCGGAAGACTTGAGCCACCATGTGCTCTGTGGTAGGATGCAGCAGGATCCTGCGGGAGGCCAGGCCCACCATGACGTATCGGCCCATCGGGGACAAACTCACAGAGATGGCGTTGGGACCTGCATAAAGAAGAAAGGCCAGTGTGAGGATCAGAAGTCCAAGGTCATTTCACAGGCAGGATCAATGGGGGACCCCAACATACCAAAACGCTTGGTGAACAGGATCTCTCCTAGGTTGTGTGGGGCCAAGGAATAGACCGCCAAAATGCCCTCGTCCGGGAAACCTCGCTGGCTGCTCGGTATAAAGGCGGCAAGGAGCTGCCCGTCAGAAGAGATGTCACAACTGGCGTCATTGTAGATCTTGCAGTTCTGAACCAGCACGTTAGCAGTAGCTGCAGAGACATAAACGGGGGGAGCCATGAGAGATTGGGGCAAAACCGGCAACATGGAAGGTAGCAGGACAATCCCATGGGGATCACATACCATTACTGATCTCCGGCAAGTCATATTTGGTAAAGTCCCACCACTGCAATCTGTAGGTCGTGTTTGCAATATTACTGGCCACAGCGGACTGCCCATCTCCGATCACAGCACCTTTGAAAACAAAATGAAAATCGTGACAGTTCGTCACGCAGCAAAATACTGATTGCAACACGTACAAGTACACAAAATTCTTTCAGGTTTTCCCACTGAAAGAAAAATCTTGCCTTCTTTGCGGCACTTCTTGTGGAGGACCAAAGACATCTATGCATTGTACAGCCAGCCTTCAGATTTTTCCCTTTAAAAGTGCATCTGTCAGCAGTTTCGTACCTATGACACTGTCTGACCTGTTACATGTGCACTTGGCAGCTGAAGGCATCTGTGTTGGTCCCATGTTCATATGTGCCTGCATTGCTGAGAAAAATGATGTTTTAATATATGCAAATGAGCCTCTAGGAGCAACTGGGGTGCTGCTGTTGCACCTAGAGGCTCAGCTCCCTCTGCAACTGCCGTGCTCCCTGCACTATGGATTGACAGGGCCAGGGTTGATGATGTTTATACTACCTGGTCCTGTCAAAGTGCAGTGGGCTTGGCAGTTGCAGAGAGAGCAGAGCCTCTAGGTGTAATGGCAACACCCCGTTGCATCTAGAGGCTCATTTGCATACATTAAAACTTTATTTTTCTCAGCAACGCGGGCACATATGAACATGGGACCAACACAGATGCCTTCAGCTGCCAAGTGCACATGTAACAGGTCAGCCGGTGTCATAGGTACAAATCTGCTGACAGATGCACTTTAAGCCAAATTAATAAAACCCCTATATTAAAATATTTGTCCCATACGGCAAACTGTGAAACGGAAAGAAAAAAATGTCAAAATGGCTGATTTGCAATTTTTTGGTCGCTTCACCTCCCACAAAAAAATTTTTATAAAAAAAATAAAAAAATAAGTGATCAAAAAGTCATACACCCACTCAATGAAAAGTACAGATCAGCCCGAAAAAAAGATAGGAGTCTTCACATAGCTTCGGAAACGTAAGTACAAAATAGTTAAAAGAATGTGGTGAGGAAATTTTTTTATATATATATATATATATATATATATATATATATATATTTTTTTTTTTTCGTAATTTTTTTTTTTTCCAGTATTAAAAACGCAAGAAAACTATACATATGTGGTAATCGTACTGATCTGGAGAATGAAGGGAACAGGTAATTTTTACCGTACAGGGAATGCTGTAAAAACAAAACCCATATAACTTGTGGAATTGCGTTCCCCCCATTTAGTTTTTTTCCAGCTCCCCACTACATCCTATGCAATATTAAATGGTGGAAATGGAAAGGGCAACTTGTCTAGCAAAAAAACAAGCCCTTAAACGGCTATGTGAATGAAAAAAATAAAAATAAATTATGGTTCCGGAAAGGCAGGGAGTGAAAAACGAAAACGCAAAAATGAAAATCCTCTGGAGCTGAAAGGGTTAAATGCCAATTTTTGGAAAATAAAATAAAAAAGGACCACAGTCCGTTTCTCTTTACATTATTCCGTATCCAGCCATTTCAAATTTAGAAGACACTTTAGTTGTTCAAAAAAACACTAATGGCAGGGAGGCTGCAACCAAACATCTCTTAGCAACTATACAAATAGTGTGAAACAAACGAGGTAAGTGACGCGGTTGCACTCGAGCTCCCGGAATGTTTTCAGGTTGGCAATGAAAGACATAAATGCACAGCAGAATGTGGTTATGCTATCTGATACAGACGTGTATATTGATCTTGCCCATGATCTCACCGTTTTTTTTAGAGGAATTACCATATTTTTTGGACTATAAGACTCACTTTTCTCCCCATAAGCGAGGGGGGGAAATGTCAGTGCGTCTTATAGTCTGAATGGTTATTAGCATGTGGGAGGCGCGGGGAGTGGTGAGTGAATCACTGCGCTGGCTCTACTTACCGCTCCCCTGTCTACTTCCGGGCCTCGCTCTGCACCGTGTCGGGATTGCGTACAGCATCAGGACGTAACGCACGTAGGTGCACACTATCAACTGACACTGTGAAACGTCAGGTAACAGTGCAGCGTGGGCCGGAAGAAGACCGTGGAGAGGCGAGTGCCGGATCTGCAGAGTGGCAGCGCCTTCTGCACCAAGAGAGGTAAGGTCATTTTTTAAGGTTTGATCTGAGGGTGGATGGGGGTCTGATCTGAGGCTGATTGAGGTTGGGGGGTCTGATGAAATTATACATATTTTCTTATTTTCCTTAAATCCTTGGTGCATCTTATAGTCCGAAAAAAAAACCACGGTACATTCTGTGGTTCAAGGTGTTAATTTGGGCGTCCGTTCTCTCAAACAGGCAGAATTTTTGGTGATTGACCACACTATTATTGCTATTTTCCATTCACAAGCCTCCCACCTCCACCTCGCTTCTGCCCCATTGCGGCTGAAATTGGTTCTCTCAATGAAAGGCTGGGATGGTGGCCGATAGCCTTTTACGACCTCTGTAAGGCCCGTTACCTAGTTATGTACAAGACACAAAACATGTGCGGTTCCAGTTCGATAAGATCAAATGGCAACCCAATTATGCTTGGATGACAGCGGACGTTCATTCCTTATACACGGCGATCCCGCACGACCAAGCAATTCAGGCTTTGAAATGGGTTTTAAACATTTACACTCTGTACGCCGCTGATGTGAAGGGATACTTGATATTCAGTCATTTATTATATGTTGAAACATATCGGGGTCACTTATTAAGACCGGCATTTTAGACGCCGGTCTTGATACCCCTTGCGCAGGCGCTTGATGCTCCTGCCTCTACATAACTTTGGCGCATCCACCGCTGGACTAAATCTATGCTAGATAATTTTCTATCCCTAAAACAGGCAAAGAAAAAATTGGACCTGCTGACCCACCCACTTCCATGCCCCCTTTTTTTTTTTTTGACTGGCGTGAACAGGGAAAAGTTGCAGATTTGGCTGCAAATCCCCTTTGCGGCCGAATCTGTAACAGATATATGCCAAAATTCGGCATATATCTAATAATAAATGACTCCCATGATATTTTCATGTAGGATACGTTTCTCCTTCAGGTCACTGGTGCGTCCATCGAAGCTAAATTCTCCCCTTCGATCGCCATTATATATGGCATATTGGGAATATAAGCACATTTTTCTGAATCAAAAACATTTCTGCAGTGCATTGCGTGGTTTGGCCGCTACATCCACGACGTCCTCTTGATTTGGGTCGCCGATGTGGCAATGCAGTTCAATTTTTATAATAATTCTGTAAATTTGCGCTTTTATTTTACGTTCCATCCTGCAGAGATACAATTTTTGGATTTATCATTGGTCGGGGATGTATCATCAGATCTGAAACACACCGAGATGTTTCATAAGGAGACTGCAGGCAATACTATGGCAGGCTACATCCTGCCATCCGCTCCATACAATCAGGAGTGTACCTGTAGGTGAGCCCATTAGAGCCAAACGAGACTGCTCTTCTGATACTTTTCTCAGACATTCCGATAACATATATAACAGGTTATCTGCATGAGACTCTCCAGATTGGATGCTGTGCTTGTGATAAAGTATCTAGGAGCAGAAATGAATTAAAGGGGTATTCCGGTAAGTTATCCTCCATCCACAGGATCAGGGGATAACTATTAGACCTGCGGGGGTCCTACCACTGGGACACAAACTGATCACGAGACTGGGGGTCCCTTTACCCCCTGCAGTCCCATTGAAATGAACAGAGCAGCCGGTAGCACATACGCATGGGCGCTGCATTCATTTTTATGGATGTACTGGAGATAGAGTACAACACTTCCCCATCTCCGGAACTCCCATAGAAATGTATGGAACGGCTGTAAACACATGTCTGACCGTTCATTTCAGGGTGACTGCAGGGGTTGCGGGGCCCCTGTACTCGTGATCACTGGGGGTCCCAGCAGTAGGACCTCCACAATCTAATGGTTATCCTCTGTCCTGTGGATAGGGGATAACTTAAAGGGGTATTCCCATCATGGACATTGGAGCCATATCGCTATGCCCCCAATGTCCGATAGGTGCGAGTCCTAGCTCTGGTGCCCGCAACTATCCTTAGAACGGAGCCCCACAAAGTGCCGGAGGGCGCACTGCGGATTAGTGGCCGCCCTCCATTCATTTCAATGAGACTGCAGAAAAGGCTATTTCCTAAAGCATCAGACATTAACGGAGCAGTGGTCGCGCTTGCGCAGTGTGCTTCTCATTTATTTCAATGGGACTTCCGAAGTGTGTTGCTCAGCTATTTCGCCACTCACAGCAGTGCGCCCTAGTGCACCTTGTCGGCTCCGTTCTAACGACAGGTGCGTCCGGGCCCCAGAGGTGGGACTCACACCTATCAGACATTGGGGGCATATCCTAGTAGTTTGGAGTCAATCCATTTTAATGGAAAATTTGGATGTGGAATCTGCATAAAAAACAAACCACTCATCACTTTGAGCGGAGAAAAAAAAACCAAAAAAAACACGTTGTGTAAATTACCTTGTGGTTTTCCTACTGAAATCCATGGGAGATATTCTGCAAGGTTTCTCCATGTGGTTTTTAGGTGTAGAATCCACGGCAAAGAAAATAAATAAATAAAACACAGAGCAAAGTCACCCTGAGGGGATTGTCCACACTCGTGGGATTTTGACACAGGTTCCGCACCTCAATTCACGCCCGATACATGGAGAAGTGGTTTCCACGACCACGAAGCTAGGCATCGTAAAAATTCTGTACGGATTTCTCGCAACGGAAAAGCAAAGGATTAGCTGCATTGTCATCCTTGGCGTTTCAGGTCGAAATAATCGACATGAAGCTGGAAATCCATGCAGAAAATCCTTGAGCGAATCTGGGGCACCCCCCGCCGCGAATCCTCAGAGGATTTCTGATGGTAAACGGTCATTAGGGCCCAATCTGACGTCACATACAAAGAGTCTTATTTCGTTAGCTGACCAAAGCGGTCAAAAGGGATGCAAGAGACAAAAAGGGTCTGCAGAAGTCAAGTCTAAAAGCCAAAATAAAAAAACTAAACAAAAAAAAAACAAAAAACACTGCGCCGCCGCTTACTCAGGAGTTTCATGCCCTGAAAATTCTGAAAGGGAAGAGACGGGGAGACGGTGGGGTCAGTGGAACATGTACCATGCAGCCTTTCAAGACGGGGCCCCGGGGCCTGCACACTCCAGGAGCTGGTTAATGGAGAGGAAGGGGGCGATGTCAGCAGACGAGACTTCCTAATGCAGGTCCTATTAGGCCGCCTTCACACTCCACAGACGCAGAACTGTCCCCATGAGGCTGATGGCTCATTAGGGAAAACTCATTTGCAGCGGCTTCGAGCCAGACAAAAAGCTGGACGCTCAATATGGGGACGGTTAATGGAGAGAGACTCGTTTGCCGCTGCCCTTTCATTTAGGAGAGTAAACTAATTAATGTTCTAGCTTCATCTACTGAAGCGGGGAGGTCGCGGGCCGGTCAGACCATCGGCTACGGCTGGAGAGTCAATGCTTTCACAAAGGGCAAAAATGCCCGGGCGCTGGTATTTAAAGGGAAGCTGGGGGAAGACTGCAGGCGGTTTGCGCATCGGATAGATAGGTCCTATGGAGGAGGGTCGGCATCAATGTTGGCCCCCACGAGCGCTAGGCCGCATCAGCCTTGGTGGAAGCTGTATGGTCAGCCACTGACTAACAGGACACCCCCGCAGCCTCCAAAAACAGCCACTGATGTAAGGTGCTACCATTCCCGCTGACAAAGGGCTAAGGCTGTGTTCAGACATTAGAAATGTGGAAACCAATAGCAAAAACTGCATCGCTGCCGTGACATTGGAACACGGGCGTCGGTACTCATTGAACAGGGCAACACTGTGTAGGGCCACAACCCCAGTTGGCAACTTATCCTAAATTTCTAGGGGGAATAACAGAGGAAAAGACAACACGGTGTTCTAACAAAGGACGCTCTTTAAAGGGGTTATCCAGGAATTTGATATTGATGGCCTGTCCTCAGGATAGGTCACCGATATCAGATCGACGGGGGTCTGATTCCCTGCAGCCCAACCAATCAGCTGTTTGAAGAGGCCGCGGTGCTCACTGGAGCTCTGGTCAATCTCTTCACAGCGCCGTGAAGAGATTGTGGTTGTGCTTGGTATTGCAGCTCCGCTCCATTCACTTGAAGGGGACTGGACAGCGCCTAGGCCATGTGACCGATGTACGATGACATAACATGATCTAGGAAGAGGCCTAAATTCACACACACTCATTATCGCTAAACTCGTTCCATTATCTGAACTGATTATTTTAGAGGGGACTTCCAACTAAACCCATCTTCTGGCATGTCACGAGATCTGACAACCACCGATCTTCAAGACAAAGCTGCGGTCTACAGAACCCCCCGATCCCAGGGCCGCTCGTCCGATTTCCAACTTTTCCTTGCGGACCGTAGGCAGAACCATTCATTTCAATGGGTCAGCACAAAAAAAAAAAAAAAACAGAAGTTACTCCTAGTGCATTCCTTTTCCGTATGCCCGTTGCGCCAAAAAAATAAAAGTAAAAAAACAGAACCCTGTCCTATTATTGTCCGCATTACGGACAAGGCTAGGACTGTTCTATTAGGGGGCAGCTGTTCCGTTCCGCAAAATACATACGGTCCAATGCATGAGCCCCTAGGGATACATTCTCTTTTTAAAAGGGTCACTGAGTTTTCATAAAACTTTTGACGCGCTCCACCGACGGCTAGAACGAAGGAGAGAGAAGCGCTCGCAGATCGGACACTCGCTGCAGGAGACGGGCTGATCAGTGTAAACAGCTGCGCACATCAATGCGCTGAGAGGTAGAAATCTCTAAGCAGTACTAAAGGGGTTTGCATGCTCCACAGCACGCTGCTGCCTCGTCAGTTTTACAAATTGGTGGGGTCTTTAATCACAAACTTGGCACAACAAGAAAAAAAAAAAAAAAAAAAAAAAAAAATCATCATTCAGGAGGGAAAGAGGCTGCAGACCCCGTACATTACAGCAGCCTCACTGGATATCTATGCTACTGACCCCAATTGCAACGGCTCAAGAGCGACCGTTAAGTACAAGTAGCCGAGGGGTACAGAAACCGCTTTTCCTTTCTCCAGGTTTTATCTCTCATGATCTGTCTAATCAGCCGAAACTTCCGACCATCTCTTACCCGTCCGCTTTAGCCCCTCCAGTCAGAAAAGGTAATGGTCAGCTAGGGGCGATCAAGTGCCCAGATGTCAGAACTGACCGAAAAAAAAAAAAAAATAAAAAGAAAGAAACCGAAGGACAATACTAATTACCTGTGAGCTTAGGGTGCTTTCACACTAGTGTTATCCGGTGAAGGGTCTCCATACCGGAAAAAAAAAACTAATCAATTTTGTCCTAATGCATTCTGAATAGAAAGCAATCCGTTCAATCGGCATCAGGATGTCTTCTGTTCCGTCCCTAGTACGGTATTACTATTTTTTAGGCCAAAATCCCGGTACAATACCGCACTTGCCGGATCCGGCATTAATTTCCATAGAGATGTATTAAAGGGGTTCTGCACTTTCATTTAACTGATAATCTATCCTCTGGATAGATCATCAGCTTCTGATCGGCGGGGGTCCGACACCCGGGACCCCCGCCGATCAGCTGTTTGAGAAGGCAGCGGCGCTCCAGCAGCGCCACGGCCTTCACCGTTTACCGCCGGCCCACTGACGTCACGACTAGCATCAACTAGCTGTGGGCGCTCGGCTAAGCTGCATTCAAGTGAACAGAGCTTAGCCGCGCCCACGCTAGTTGATACTAGTCGTGACGTCAATGGACCTGTGGTAAACAGTGAGAAGGCTGCGGCGCTGCTGGAGCGCCGCTGCCTTCTCAAACAGCTGATCGGTATTTCGGTCCGTGCCTCCTCAATGCAAAAAAAATAATAGAACATGCTCTATCTTTTGAGGTGCGCACAGATCGCGGACCCTTTCAAGTTGAATGGCTCAGCGCAGACCACACGGACGGTGCCCGTGCATTGGGGACCGCAATCAATGCATGAGCCCTAATATACTACCAGGTAAGCAGATGAGATCTTCAAAATCTCATGGACACAGTTTGGAAATGGACCTGCAGTGTGGATTTTGCAATACGTAGGTGTCAACTGTTTGCGTGGATTATCAATGCAAAGGGCGAGACATCGGGGGCTAAATCTGCATTAAAATCCGCAAGTAACGCAGATTGTGGGGTGGAATTGCAGTGAAAGGCACCTGGAAAATCTGCACAGACTACACAGCTGTGTGCATGTACCCTGGGGGTTGGAGCCGTCTAGCGATGCCTATGGAGTAAGGCTAGGTCTACACGACGACATTTGTCGCGCGACAGAACACAACTACACTGCAACATATGTCGCGTGACAATTTTTATAATAGCAGTCTATGGTGTCGCACTGGAACATGCGACATGCTGCGACTGTCGCAGAAAAATCCATCTGCGACACCATAGACTGACATTATAAAAATTGTTGCGCGACATTGGTGCGACAAAATGTCGCCGTGTAGACCTAGCCTAAGGCATATTCCGTCTCATATACTCAGGTCGCTGCCTTCAACTTATCCCTCTTTGGGTGAAATATCACAGGGTGACAGTGACAGCGACACCGGCCACGTGGTTTGGCAAAAGGAAAAGCAGTTTTCCAGCAAAATTAAGAGGCCACGTATATAAATTTACAAACTGCAGCAGCCGTACGCCGTGGCCTCACTCTTTTGGGAATGGAAGACACGTAGGACACGTCACCAAGTGATTAGGCAAAACAGCATTCACTTGTAGCAGGAGGAGCTCATACGGGTTAAGACAATGGGACACAACTTCCGCTTGATTGATTCATAAATAGGAGCACGACATGGCGGTATAAAGTCCGACTGTTAGAAGTCTGAGGTCGAGGGTACGATAAAAAAATTATTATAATAATCAGAAACAGGTCAAGTGTTTAAATGGGGAGCGATCACCTCTCCTGATAGGTCTGTCTTAAGAAATCATTGTATTCTACATCAAATAAAATTTCTGCAGCATCTATTATTCCTGTTAGAACTTCTGAATGAATTGCCAGGAGTTTGCCATGAAGGTCCCGTTGGGTGTCACCAGTTGGGAGCGTGTCCCTGCAGAGGCTGAAACTATCCATCCAGTGCTGACAGCGTCAGACTTTGCAGGGACACAAGCTTTTGACAAGGGAATGGCACAGCTCCGTTGTTTACTCGCCTTAATAACAGGAATAATAGAGGGACCCCACAACGTATAAGTCCTAAGAATAGATGCTCCAGAATCATTGCTACATGAGGAATGCAAGGAGTTACTAAAACAGACATGTCAGGAGAGGGGAAAGGTCTTCTTGAAAGGAAACGAGCAAATTTTGCTTGCAGTAAAATCAATCATGGAACCTCCTTACGGAAGAAAGCTGGCGACCAGCCTGTGATCAAAAGCTGCGGTGGGTGCCTCGCTCTAGTGCTCATTTTCATTCAGTAGAAATATGAGTGCGACCATCATGATGTCACCACGTTAAGTCACTGGCCCTTTAAGAGTTCATATGGTGGGGGTTAGGCACCAATGCCTGTGGCTAGGACTATTTTTTCCGCCATGTATAACGGAACAAAACGGAACTGTTGTGTGTCCCCACAGACATGAATTAGGACGGAGCAAGCCTCTTAAAGGGGTTATCCCATCTTAGACAATAGGGGCATATCGCTAGGATAGGCCCCTATTGTCTGATAGGTGCGGGTCCCACACCTACAAGGAGAAAGTTGAGGAGGGCGCACTGCACATCCGCGGCCACCTCTCCCATTAATTTTCTATGGGGCTGACAGAAATAGCCGAGCCAGTGCTCGGCTATTTTCGGCGGCTCCATAGAAATGAATGGAGGGCAGCTGCGCATGCGCAGTGCGCCCTCCTCAACTTTCTCCGCTCCATTCTCCTTGTAGGTGCGGGTCCCAGAGGTGGGACCCGCACCTATCAGACAATGGGGGCATATACTAGCGATATGCCCCATTGTCTAAGATGGGATAACCCCTTTAAAGGCTTCCGTTTTGCATTCCATCCTAAAATTCTGTTACAACGGAATTCCCTTACGTCAATGTGAACCTGCCCATAGAGATCATTCAGTTATTTCTACTATAGCCATGTATCATTGGATGAATTCCATTTAAAAAGCCCACGGCCTCTAATAACTTGCAGCCACCCACAGGTGGCACCAGAGAGACCGCTTCCTTCTAGGGGAGAACTAATTTGCATATTGTTTCCCAGGGCACACCGCCTGGCTCCTACGCCAGCTGGGTCTCCCTAAGGAGAGTCAGTGCCTTCCAAGAACTCTCCGAAAGCACCGCCGTAAAGCGAGGAAGAGTCTAGTCTGTCTGGTGCCGAGCTTCCCATCCAGAACTGCACAGGTTAACACGTACACATCTGCTTCCTGACCCGGCACTGACAGCCGCCGCAGATATGACATTTCAGAGAGACTCTGCAGGCTGACGGCTCGTCCGCTGGGAGATTAGTTTCCAAATTATCTGCCGAGAACAATTCTGCGGCTGATTTAATGCTCAATCGACTATTAAATGGCAGGGAAGATCATGCGAAGCGGCCCCCTGAAGCCCTGAGACAAAAGGGAGAAAAAAAATTAAAAAAGACAGATTCCGAGATGGGGATGTGGTCGCAGGTTACAGGAGGACAGACGGGGCCCCTACATCTTGCTGCAGCCTTTATACAAGTGGTGAATGCAAGTCCTCCCAGGGACCGGGCCGCTTTAATTACACTAAGTCCCCCCCAAGTAATAGAATTCCGTAACTACGGCAACAAGAAAAAAAAAAAAGAAGGGAGCATCAAGTATTGCATGGTTTAGGACTTAGGACAGCAAAAGGAAGCGTCCTGCTCGCAACAAGGCTTTTCAAGGGTAGCATCCAGCTGCACGTCGTCATGGCAACCGGAGCGCTGGTTCTGCTCTCCCCTCGTTAGATCGAGAGGTAATTGGGTTAATTATCCCCTCACGGAAAGGTTTCCTGATGCACCCATTCAAGGGGGTCAACGGAATAACGAAGGCGGCATCTGCTGGAAATATCCTCTTTGGTTCAGAATTTCCTTAAAGAAAACACCTTTGAAATCCCGAGACGGTGCGAAGCCGGGGAGGGCGTCGGAGGGGGGGAAGGCGTGGATGGAAGATCTGCTGGGGGGGGAAACGTGGAAAAACCTGGCTAAGTCTAAAATACATTAAATATATGAATAAAAAATGCTAATCACATGGACATTAGTTATAAGGGGAGATTCCTAGAGCACCCGATCAGCCGCCACCTCCGGACCATGAAAGCAGCGCCCTCATTGGCACTAACTTGGCTACGTTTTCCCCGTCACATATCAGAGAGGAGTTTGTCTATAGACCTGGACGGACCTTTAACCATCGACTATGGGGCCTTCCAATACCTCTCCCCTTGGAGATCAGAGAAGGTGAGGGCGACAGAAGCGACAGGAAGAGGATTTTCACAATCCTGAAATAAGCTGTACCACCGGGCCAGCTCTACCGTGAGCTCTCCTGGTGTCAAAGGCACTTGGATTCCACATTTTCCCACATAGAGAATCACTGACTTAAAGGGGTTCTGCAGACACCCGGGACCCCCGCCGATCAGCTGTTTGAGTAGGCAGCGGCACTGGCAGTAGCACCGCGGCATTCTCGCCATTTACCGCAGGCCCATTGACGTCACGACTAGTATCACTGGCCTGGGCTGGGCTAAGGTCTGTTCACTTGAATGGAGCTTAGGCCAGTGATACTAGTCGTGACGTCACTGGGCCTGCGGTAAATGGCGAGAAGGCCACGGCACTACTGCCAGCGCCGCTGCCTTCTCAAACAGCTAATCGGCAGGGGTCCCGGGTGTCGGACCCCCGCCGATCAGCTGCTGATGATCTACCCAGAGGATAGATCATCAGTTTTAAAAAAATTATAAATATGCAGAACCCCTTTAAAGGAGTTCTCGATATCTAGATACTGACCCTTCTTCCCATTCAAGTGAATGGGAGCTCACTGCAGTACCCCGACACGGCCACTAACCAACGGATGGAGCCTTCTGCTTCCACCTCCATCTACTGTTGCTGATGCCCATTGGCGGGGGTGCCACCAATCTGATATTGATGGCCTATCCTGAGGAACAGTCATCAATATAAAAAAAACGGAAGACCCCTTAACAGCCCTGTATTTTCCCTTCCACCACCAATCCTAGGACTCTGATATATAATACATACACTCTTCACACTCATAGGTAATAGGGTCTTCGGGCTCGGGTAGCTCTTCTCCGGAGCTCCCTCCATCGCCACACAGCCCCTCTTCAATGGTGCCCAAGGCACCTGCCTACTTTATTCTGCCATATTAGTGCAGCCATTTTGTTCGTAGGAATAATTACTGGCTTGTTTTGTCCTAAAGCGTGGTTTACAGTGCGCAGAGGTCACAACAGGCAGTTCCAAGAACCCACCTAATCTGATCGCTAATGGTCAAGGCATCGCCAAGCACAGCTAAACTTTTGAGAGCAACAGGCCTATTATACGATGGAAGGATCCGTCCCCTGCTCCTGACATGTCCGTTTTAGTAACAACAATTCTGGTGCCTCTATTCTTATCATTATGTTGTGGCATTCCTCTATTTCTCCTGCTAGAAGTTTATGGATAGAGGTCCAGTTGGGTGTTACCAGTTTGGTGTCCCTGCACAGATGGGCCCAGGCAGAACTAATTGGATAGTGTCAGACTGTGCAGGGACACACCCCATAGCTGGAATTTCATTACAAACTGCAAGTAATTCATTCATAACTTAGAGTAAGAATAATAAAGGAGTGGCCCAACATAGAGTCATAAGATCCAGAATCGTTATTACATGGGGAATGCAAGTAGTTACTGAGACAGGTCAGGAGAGGGCACGGGTCCTTTAGAAAAAAACAAAAAAAAATTATAATAATGCTGTTCATAATAAATGCAGTACCCCTCATGGTATTTCTACTGGACCTGGTTATCCAGCTATCTGCAGACCCGTGGAGCACACCACGATAGAGTTGTGCCTATGGGACATTCAGCAAGGCGAGCACATCAGCTGGTGTTCCCTGTTATCAGCCAACATGTTCTCGACTGAAAAAACATACCGCCCTATGAGGCACTCAGGGCTTGTTTTTTTTTTATTTTAGTATTGCATATCTATTGCGAGTAGAGCTTAGATATAGATATAAAGAAGATCGAGGGGAGATTTGCGCTGCAGCAGGCTGCCCCCCTAGCTAGGGACAGAGCGGCTCCAGCCTCGACCCCTCTCGCAAACTAAGGCCTCATGCACACGACCGGGTCCATACTGCAGTCTGCAAACCACAGATCCGCCAAATACGGACACAATCCATGCGCACTCCGCATTTTTTTCACTCCCATCACTAGATAAGACCTTTCAGACAAGAATAGGACAGGTTTTATAATTTGTGGAACGGACAGCACACAGGGGACCTCCGTGTGCATTTTTTTTTTGCAGACCCATAAAAATGGGTCCATGTGCAAGAAGCAAAAAAAAATTAAAATAAAAAAGACACAGTTGTAAGGGCTACTTTCACACTAGCATTAAAGTTTTCCGGTATTGAGTTCCGTCCTAGGGGCTCTATACCAGAAAATAATCGGTCAGTTTTATCCTAATGCATTCTGAATGGAGAGCAATCCGTTCAGGATGCATCAGGATGTCTTCAGTTCAGTCACTTTTACAGTATTTGGCCCAATACTTGCCGGAATGCCAGATCTTCCATTTCCATTGAAATGTATTGATGCCGCATCCGGTATCAAGTGTTCCGGAAAAACGGATCCGGTTTTCCGGTCTGCGCATGAAAAAAAATTAAAAATATCGGATCCAGATGACAACGGAGAGACGGATCCGGTATTTCAATGCATTTGTCAAACGGATCCGCATCCCGAAACAAAAGGTATCCGTTTCCACACGGATTTCCGGACCTGGCTGGCAGTTTCGGCAACAGGACTGCCTGCCGGATTCCTCTAACGCTAGTGGGAAAGTACTCTAAAATAGTTGTGTGTAGAGATGAGCGAAGTATTGGAAAATTCTATTTGGCCTGCTTTGCAGAATTTAGCAAAAAAGAATTTGCTTCGTGACAAAGCGCATTTCTTTGTAAGTAGTGAGTGCAATGACAGGTAGCAGCGATTACGCTACTACCGTCATTGTACCCCTCAGGTGTCGCGTTCATACATGATCGCGGCATCTGATAGCAATAATATAGTGAAAAAAAATATATATATCATACTTGCCCATTTGATCGTGAAGAGCTAGCCAACGCCATCTTGATTAAAGATCTAGAGGGAAATCGAACGCGGCCCGTGATGATGTAATCACCCTGGCCAGCGTGGTGAGGTCACCACGCATGGAATTTGGTGAGAGCTCTTCAATCAAGATGATGGCAGCCGGGTCTTCGCACTCAAACAGATGAGGCATGTATGATTTATTTTATTTTTTTACACCATTTCAGGTCAAATCGATTCGTTACCACGAAGCATGAGGAAATTCGGCTTCGAGGTGAATCGAATTTTCCCTGAAATTCGGATCAAATTCCACTTTGTGCAGTTCGATTCGCTCAACACTGGTTGTGTGCATGAGCCGCGTTTCCCGTGCACAAGCGCTGGAGGACAAATTAGACAAGTATAGTTCTATTTTCAAAATCAAGGGCATCTCCGGCCTCACCCGCCAAGACTCTGTTGACCGAGGAGTGCGTGGCTAATCCTGGCTGCCCCCGCTCATGAAATATTCCAGCGTACGGAAGGTATTCAGGCAGTAGAAACCTCCTGTAAGGATAGGAAAAAGGGACAAGAATAAAGGCAAAGTCATTAAACGCGAGGAGATCAAAACACAGGGAGGGTGAAGCTTCTCGTGGAGATCAGAGAAGGCGAGGGCGACAGGAAGACGTGACGGAGACAGGCTGAGACTGTCACAACGAGTATAAAATGAGGCAGTAACATCAGGAAAGTATTACTGTACCTGGGTACAAAGCGGCCTAGGGACGGGGCTGACATCCGAGCGTTCCGGGGGGTTCTGTGCCGAGATCGGTCCCCGTTATCCCTGCGGGAAGAATAAGGACTTTATTTACATTAATAATGCGGATGGAAGTAATGTAAAGATAAGTGAAAAAACGGTAAAAGTGAAAAATACTCTCTATGCAATGCAAGGTAACGATCTGCTAATGTAAGGGAACATATCAGGCGTATTTCAGGCGCAGATTGCAGCACAATAACTAGTTGCGCCGTAATCTGGGACTTCTCCCCACTCGCGCTAGGTCTAATTAAGTGGGTGGGGAAGGGGACAAGCCGGCCGGCCCGTCCGATTTACCATTTTCTACGCCTGTTTTAGGCCAAATGCACACATCCGTGTTCCGCGGCCGAGAGCGTTCCGTGGTATGCCGGGCTGGATTCCTGTTCAGAGCAGGAGTGCACGGCGTCATTGGTTGCTATGACGCCGAGCGCTTCATGCCGCCGCTGGACTACAGTAATACACTCGTATAGTGTATTACTGTAGTCCAGCGGCGGCATGAAGTGCATGGCGTCATAGCAACCAATGACGCCGTGCACTCCTGCTCTGAACAGGAATCCAGCCCGGCATAGCACGGAACGCTCTCGGCCGCGGAACACGGATGTGTGCATTCGGCCTTAGGCCTAGAAAAAGGTCTGACTGTAGAACAGCTCAGAAGCGGTCTTACATTTAGTACTGGCTGAGGATCCGCAGAAGGTATGAAGAGGCCAGCGCCTCTACATAACTTTGGCGGAACCACCACCTGATACAGGAGTTAAGATCGGTGTCTAAAACTCCGGTCTTAATAAAATGTGCCTCACAAGGTTTCGCCTAACATATATGAAACTACAGTACATGGGCTGGAAACACATGGGTCCTTTCCTCCAACACGTGTCCAGGGGATGTAATTGACTTAGCCCTGCTCAGAATCAAGTAGCTGCAGGGAAAGCATCTATACGGACAATGCGGTTTTTACATGATAAATTTGAACAACGCATTTCGGGACACTTCATATAATCGCTAGGAGTCTGACCACTGGGAACATCAGTCAATCACAAGAAAGGGGGTCCCCGAGTCCACTAGATCAGGGATGGCCAACCTGTGGCTCTCCAGCTGTTGCAAAACTACAACTCCCAGCATGCCCAGACTGTCTACAAGTATCAGCCTACAGCAGGGCATTGTGGGAATTGTAGTTTTACAACAGCTGGAGAGCCGCAGGTTGGCCAGCCCTGCACTAGATGAATGGATCGGTGGTGCTCATGCCACACATGGATCAGTGGAGCCTCCGGCGATCATACATTTGCCACTATTCCTGTGGATAGATGGTAAAGAGGACACCCCCTTTAAAGACATGGCTGTTTTAGTAACTACTTTCATTCTCCATGTAGCAATTCTGGAGCCTCTATTCTGAGGACTCTACGCTGTGCCATTCCTTGATTATTCCTGCTAGACCTTATGAACAAATTGCAAGCAGTTTGCAATGAAGGTCCAGCTGGGTTATACCAGTTGGGGGTGTGTCCCTGCACAGTCTGACATTATCCTATCAGTGCTGCCTGTGTCAGTATGCAGAGACACCCCCCTCAACTGAACTTTCATGTCAAACTACTAGTAATTGATTCAGGACTTCTAGCAGGAATAATAGAGGAATGGCACAACAAACTAGAATAGATGCTGCAGGGGGGATGCAAGTAGTTACTAAAACAGGCATGTCAGGAGAGGTGATGGCATCTTCAAGCCGGGGGATATCTTCTATACACCCACACAATGAGGTCTCTGCTGGTCTTGCTGCTGCAGGCAAAATCTTTTCGTGGCACCAGAGCTCTGCGGGATTGGCCTGGTTGTCACACCTGAGCCACCCGATCATCCTGAGGTTACATCTCCCAGTTGCAAATTACGGTAAGAGACTGCTACCAGCTGGTGATGGTGTCATGATAATTTCCTATTAGCACCGCCATCTAACCACAGCGACGAGCCATTCTGCTCTTCACTGGCCTGGCTAGGTCGACTCAAAAGTGGCACTTAAGCAGTTAAGGATGCCCTGGAATATGCGAAAAGCTATTTCTGTGCACAAAGGATCTGCAGGTGCACAGACACAAAGATGAGGCTTCCGGCCTCGCTGTAAAGAGACGGCTGCAACTGGGAGCTGCTGAGCGAGGAGAAAGTACTTTTCCTAAATCGTGTCAGCCCCCCGCGGTCTACGTATCAAAGCTCGTCTGACAGTACCCGATGCAAGGCTCTGACAGCAGCAGGTCTCGTCTCCGTTCAGCGGGCAGAAATTCACCCACAAGACACATGTACCAGTAGCACAAGGATTCAGGGACAATATGAACACAGCTCCATTCAATGACACCATCCCTTCCCGATGATCAACTGTACCCGAGTCCGGAAACCTTGGAAAGGACGTCCCCAATTAGTGGTCCATTACAGACTGGCTGCATGGATCTTGGGAAGGACGCGATATGCAGATTCTTTTTCACATATAGCCCTGACATATGCATGCCCTCTCCCACTGCAAAAAGAATTCGACCGCACTATATACGGTATTTATTTTTTTGCAGGCCAAGCACATGCAAAATGCACCCTCTCTGCCGAGCCCATTCATAGGCTATGGACAAGTTAGGCATATACGTTGGGTGCATAACGCCCTAAGCATGGTCCTTTGAGTTGGTGGCCATCAATATTTCGCTCTGTGTCAATCACTAGAAGTGGGCATTTCTTGATTCCTGGGATCTGTGAGGGTCTCGGCTGATAGACTCAGGGTAGGCAAGTGATCAGCTGCCGGAAAGCACCATGGCTTTTGCTCAGCATGGTTGGCCACCCAAAAATGGCCAACCACATGATCTTAGGAAAGTGGAGATGACAAGTCAAAAATGTCTATGTCATTCCAGTGTCAGTGCAGTTTCAATGGTTGGACCACCGCCTTTGATATACGCATCATTGATGGGATCAATGTTTGTGTTGCAATGACCCCTTTAAATGTCCGTGCCGGCCAAAAACTGCTCCCCGACAGATCTCCACAATAACTTTCCCTACTGACCTTTCCATGACTGGAAGCACTGCACATGATCATATATGATCAGCTACAAGTTTCTTCAGGACACCTCCAGGTGCTGTCTAACAAGGAATGCCCTAGGAGTGACGACACATGCTTGGTACCAGAACAGAGAGCACCCATGGACAACCTTTGATCTGAACAGCCGCCATGTAATGCCACTGGTCTGGCGAGACGCTGCTTCCCCTAGAAGTGTAAGAGAAGTTGGGCCAATGGTGATCAGCTGATCGATGGATCATCTTTTTCATTGTGAGGCAACCCCTTTAAACAATACGAGTCAATATCGCACCTTAAAAGGGGGTGACCACCGTTTGGAAAGGGGTTTGCCAACCCCCCCTCCCCACCCCCCTCCTGGGCAGACTCTGCAAAAGTGAAGCATACTTACCTGCTTCACTTTCGCACCCAGCTGCCATACTCGGATCCTCCGCCGTCAACATCCGCTGTGACACCGCTGCAGCCAATCGTTGACCTGCTCCCCTTGTGTCATGTCAACTGGTCACGTGACACAAGAGGAGCAGTTCACTGCTGCGGTCAGGTATTGGATGCAGTGGAGTCAAAGTGGATGTTGACAGTGGGGGATTCGAGTGAGGCAGTCAAGGCCATGGAGCAAAGGAGCAAAGGAGCAGGGACCCAGTGGCGGGGAGCAGGTAAGTATGCTCCCCTTTGCAGGTGTACCCTGGAAGTGGGGTTTGCCAGAACACCCCCCCTCCCAAAAGTTGGCCAACCTGTTTAAGCCATGCCTCCTTGTGGGCCAAGTCCCGCACCCATTGCTGGAAAAGTCGAAAACCGTGGTGAACACTTAGCAAAGATGACTCAAAGCATGTATGCCATTCTTTTGGCGCAATTTCATTAGTAAATCTTCCCGCTGTAAGCTCCTGGACCAGAGAAAGGGTGGTTTGAGGTTTTTTTTCTCAGAAGATTACCAGCGCCAATCTGCACAGGGTAGGACGCGGTGCCAGGCGTACAAGGAGAAGTGATAAGTGGATGCCGTGTTTACAGCACAGATAAATAGGAGCTGAAATGCGGAGAACTGGCGGTGGATATGGAGAACAGCTCCGGGAGAAAAGAATTTGATTATTTCATGTGTCCCTATTATATCAGGATTACAGATTACACGAGGAGCGACGCCCTGCTGAGGGTGGAATATATAAATAAAAAAAGAGCCGGCAACCTCATTTATAAGAGAGCTTCCCAGGCCGCACTGAACTCCGGTTATACAGCAACCTATTTACGGGCCAGAAGTAATGGTGGCGGCTCCAGGTCATTTGGGTAAAAGGATGAGACTGAGGATGTGTGTCAGTGTGGGGCAAAAACAAGACATGGCCCTTACTCAAACTCCTCGAACTCCAGGTCTCCAGTCTCCACGGCCCCTTGTCCCTCGCTGGAGGAAGGCGCAGAGGCCGACGATCGCAGCCGGTTCTGCTGGTACCGCATGGAGCGCTGCCGGATGCTGTCCCTCCGAGACAGGTACTGAATCATCCTTTGTGCGTAATAGGCGGCTGGTGATAACCTGCAGAGGTAAGAGAAACGCCAGTCAGCACAAATACATAAAATGTCATCTACAGGCGGAAGACCTGAAAATGACCAACGTGCTGGAGCTCAGCCGTTATTAGGCCCCGTTCACACCGCAGCTTTTGAGCAGAAATTTAGTGTGGATCTTGCACCAAAAAGTCCACGGCATCCCATCCAGCTTCCGTTATTTGAAATAAGAGGCTGCACCGCCAATCATGTGGCCACGGTTTGTTAGCCGCAACCGCGCCAAAAAATGCTGCATGAACACCAGGCACCATGTGAACGGGGACTTATAAAGAGGACCTGCCCACTCTCCTGACATATCTGTTTTAGGCCTGTTTCACACTTGCGTTGTGGCTTTCCGGTTTTGAAATCCGGCAGAGGGTCTCAAAACCGGGCCAAAACGGATCAGTTTTAGTCCCCATTTATTGTCAATGTGGACAAAAGTGACCAGGATGCATTCATTTTTTTTTCTGACCAGATACAAAACCGCTGTAAGCTGCATTTTTTTTTGTCCGGTCTGTGAAACAGGTACAAACCGGATCAGGCATGAAAATCATTGTAAGGCACTATTGCCGGATCCGTTTTTTTCTTGTTAGCGAATTTAACGGATCCCCCGCCCATTAACGTACAATGAGTTTTATACTGGATCCGGTTTGTTCAGTTTAGATTTAATACAACCAGATACTGGCAGGAACCGATGCATGCAGATGTATTAAACGCAAACGACAGGTTTAATTACGTTTTTAAAATCTCCTGCCGGATCTCAGAACCGGAAATCCACAACGCAAGTGTGAAACAGGCCTTGGCTCAGTACATACTTAATTCCCCACAAATCAACAATTCTGAAGCATCTTTTCTTACAATTTTGCATTGTGTTGTTCCTTTGTTAATCCTCCTGGAAAAGCATGACTAAAACTGACAACTGGAGGACGCTATTCTCCGTGTTTATGACGCCATGTCTGACTAACCAGTACTGACAATGTCAGAGTGTAGGGACACAAACTACTGCCAAGGGGAATGGTAACACCCAATCGTTCTATTAGTCACACAATTCCAGGAGGAATAACAGAGAAACCACACAATGCAGTATGAGTTCTAAGTTATATGCTACAAAATTGACTAAATTCGTATTATTTACTAAAGCCGACATCTCGGGGGCGCAGAAACCTCCTCTCTAACAGACAGACCCTTTTGGGGATTTTTGCATGTGGGTTTTTTTTTTAGTTTTTTTTCTATTGTGCTACCAAAATTTATTTTTTAATTCTTAGCTTTTGCTTTTTTTTTTTTATTTGCAGACGGACACTAAAATAAAGCACTAAAATTTGTCCGGATGTGTAATCTATAACTCAGGTAAGGGTCGACACTGGCAGAACTGACCCAATCGCTATGCTGTGGGCGGCAGAAGGGGGTCATCTGGCAATCTCCAGGTCCAAAAGAGACAGCAGCATTGCCGCCGTCGCCTCCACGAGCACTATGTAGGCTGCAAGAGAGAATACCGAAGTGGTTGCAAACTGCCTCCGTCTTCTCCACAGGGTTGCTGATCATCTGTCAGCTGGACACCCAACAGGGTGGATGCAGTAGCTTTAAAACCGCGCAGTAAGGTTACAGCACAGGTTTACATCCTAGTATGATGCCCTATAGTTAGACTTTTATTTGGTACTTGCTATGTAGCTTCTCATTGCTCATTCCTAAATCATTACTTATGATGGATCCCCTACTTTTGTAAAGGTTTATAGGGGGTTATGTTTTGTAAGATCTGCTGTTGGCATGCAGAGGGTTATACAATTCTCTACTGTATGCCAATAGGTCCAGCTTCACCCGGCGCCATGTACCGTAACGGAGACAGAAAGCCTCACCTGGCTGGATCGGGGTAAATGGGATGCTCTCGGGATCCAGTGCCATCATAACGGGACAGAGAGATCAGGGAGGACTCCAGGAGCCGCCTAGAAGAGAAAATTCGGAGATTACTCATACATTACTATAACACTGGTCCAATGCTGGCCACGGCCTGACCCCACAGACCCCCATAGGCTCTTTCCCTGTCCTATCTAGAGCTGAGGTTCCTAGCCTTAAGGCCTCATACACACAAAACGTATTTTGTTTCTGTGTCCATTCCGTTTTTTTAAGAATAGGATGCGGACCCATTCATTTCAAGGGGTCCGCAAAAAATGCGCATCAGTATGTCCGTTCCGTAGCCCCGCAAAAGTAGCCCCGCAAAAAAAAAATAGAACATGTCCTATTCTTGTCCGTTTTAGGCATTGTTACAATGGATCTGCAAAAAAAATAAAAAAAATAAAAAAAAAATTATGGCATACGGATGGCATCTGTTTTTTTTTTTTGAGGACTGCAAAACACATACAGTCATGTAGCCTAAAGCAGAATGTGAGACAGACTAACCAGAGACATGGTGAAGCCCCACCATGTGTTTTAGTCCGTCATGCACAACAAGTAGCTGCCTCCAATCGCTAGGTAGTGTTCGGCATGACTGGATTCTTGCAGCAATGGCCGCGCTCCGCCTCTTTAGTAGCTTGCCGGATGCATCTTCTGATGCCTACAGTCCAAGGATCGCAGACAATGAGCCAGCAACTTATGCATAAGTCTGATGAAGGACCTTCTACTGGGCAGAAACGTTTCCTGGACTGATGCGATCCCTTGCAGAGATTGTGCAGACGTACTCTCCTGACATTGTGCGTGGAAAGACCTAAACGGCCCATCAGGCGGTTGGGTTCCTGGGGTAACTGTGTGATGCCCAGCAAGTATCACGCATCGGGTCCTATTCTAATCATTGAGTGCTGCGCAGTCGCTTCTCTCTGTGCTCAACGTCAGACTGGATGGGCTTGCCTGGACCAGCCCTTTAAGTACATTTAAGACTAGATTCAAGCTTCTCAACCCACGGGGTATCTGCTATACCATCAGGGTTTACTTTGCTTTTACAGGCAATTCAAGGTATTCTCGTAGCCTTGGGGGCACTTTGATGCAATGTCTTCAATCATAGGGTGCTCGGCATTTTTCATTTGACTTGAAGCATCCTTAGATCTAACTCGACAATTAAAGGGAGTCCGTCACCTCATTTTCACCAATATAACTAAGGCTACTTTCACACCAGCGTTAATATTTCCAGGTATTGAGATCCTTCATAGGGTCTCAATACCGGAAAAATAGGCTTATCAAAGATAATACAACCGGATCCGTTCATAACGGATGCAGACGGTTGTATTATCAGCAACGGAAGCGTTTTTGCTGAACCCTGCCGGATCCAGTAAAAACGCTAGTGTGAAAGTAGCCTAACAACACTGCCCCATAGACGATTGCAAACGCTTTCCAAGCATACCCGTGTGCACTGTGTGTCTGTATTCCATGTCCAGGAAAAGCACAAGGGCTCATGCACACAACCTGTATGTATTTTGCAGTCCTGGCAAAAAATATGGAACAGCTGGCCCCTAATAGAACAGTACTATCCTTGTCCGTTTTTGTGGAACGGAAATACGGAAACGGCATGCACACGGAGTAACTTCCTTTTTTTTGCGGACCCATTGAAATGAATGGTTCTGCATATGGTCCACAAACCTAAAACGGAAAGAAAATACGTTCGTGTGCACGAGCCCTTATTCTGCTGAAAAACAGCTCCCAAGTGCCCGGCTGAAAGTGAAAGTAAAAACTGCTTCTTCTGACATAGTGGATATAATGCTGTGGTTCTGGGATAATTTGAAAGGTGGTCAGGCCCATATTTTTAGCTGGTACCAATGCTAAAGCAGCCCTCCCCTCTTCAGTCTGGTTTGCTTTGGGCACTTGGGAGCTGTTTTCCAGCAGAATAAGGGTCCATTCGCACATCCGTATGTGTTTTGCGGATCCACAGACACCGGCACTATAATACAAAATGCCTAATGTTGTCCGCAATTGCGGACAAGAATAGAACATGTTCTATTTTTTTTTTAGAGACGTGTGAATGGACCCTTAAAGTTCTTTTCCTAGACATGGAAGACAAACCCAGTGCACACAGGCGTCTGCAATCTCCTGTGATACAGTGCTCTTAGATATGACAGACTGCCTTTAACACTTGGAAATCCCCCTCTGAGATACGACCAGTGGGCTCTATGTTGCTCCGATGGTCTGGTTGCCCCTCCTGACCACCAGGGCTCCTATATGCAGTAGGACGCTGCACTGGGCCATAAGTCTCTAGGTCAGGCGTGCCCAACCAGAACTGCAACTCCCAGCATGCCTGGGCAGCCTACAGCTATCAGCCTATAGCATGGCATGGGGGGAGTTCTAGTTTTGCAATAGCTGGAGGGGCCACAGGTTGGGCAGGACTGCTCTAGGCGATATGTCAGTAACTTAAAGGAGTGTTGGTCACCCTTGCAAAAGGCTGAATCATGAAAAAAATTAAAATCAAGATCAAAGAGCAAGACACGGCACTGGAATACTATACTCCAGGGATCACGTGATAATACGGCTTGCACGGATGAGATTATTAAAGGCTCACACCCATCAGGCGGCTTTGGGCCGGGGCCATGTACTGCTTGGTACTAAACAGCCTTCTAGAAGTCTTTCCTCATCTTGGTCAGTAATCAACTTGACTCTTGGTGGGCTCGCTCTGCGTCTGACCACTAGGACCCCCACCAATACCAATAATAGAGGGGATGCAGGACTGCGCCTTTCTAATTTTTCCATGCACCGGCCACTCCAGCACTGCAGGGAAGGGCCAAATTTGGTTTAAATCGACCTGTGCGCAGGAGGGTGGCTGAGGACCACTGCGCAGGGGTAAGACAGTGAAGGGCACACAGCGCTATACCACCAAACAAAGTGATGGCACTATGTAATCAATCACTTTATGAGACAGTAATGCCCCTTTAAATTCTACACTACAGTCACGCAGCCTGAAGAAGGGCGCGCAATTACCAGAAACGGTGACCCGATATAATCCAAAGTAGTTTTTCAATCAGAAAGAGACCGGTCTCATCTGTAATTTAAAGGGTCGTCCGCCCTGTGGCGTCCAAAGGTCCCGGCTTAATTTCAACATGCCCGATCCTTTGTTCTCAAGGGAGATAAGCCACCATTGGGCGTACACCCCTCCCCCCATTGAGAACATATAGGGGGGAAATCGGGAAGAACAGCTGTCTGCTGAACAAGTGTTAGAATGACAGATATCGGATGGGAATGGCCGGCTTACCCTTATACATAACGGCGGCCATGTTGGTATTCCAGTTGCTAACTAGAATAGAATTAAAGTGACAGCGTCACAATCTAGTACCTGACCGCCCGATGATGCGCCTCTCACCGCCGGATGCCTACTTCATCAGGAAATGCAGCTGCACGGCTGTGACAGCGTCACGGAAGGGGACAATTCAAGGACTTGTATTATTTCGGCTACGGTTCTACAGCAATTTCTACTCACAAGTAGATGGCGGTGGTAAAAAGTAACCCCTGGCACAACCTGCATGCTTCCATATAGAACGACGCGGTGGTGACAATCAAAAGAATTCCAAAAAAACAGTCAGAATTTTCCAGATTTGTCACCGCCCCCCCCCCACCTTCCATAGGGAAACAATGTGATCATGCAATTGCTGCAGTAAACCCGCCACCAGACATCGCCGTGAACCCCTAGGATTTTGGAATTTTTCCTAAACCGCTATGAAAGTCTTTAAAAGACGGCTCCTACAGGTAGGTCTGACAATAGGGCTCACTGCTCCGATTGAAGATGAAACGCCATTTGTTCAGCTCTCAATCCTCCATCGCTGCGGAAACTTGGAAGGTTTTTTTTTTTTGTTTTTTTTTAAGCTCTTAATTCCATTAAATGGAGAACCTTCTGCTGCAAGGAGCAGATTTTCCGCCTGGCGACAAAGCAGACGTAAGGGAGGGCCGATCTGCAAAGAGTGGAACCGCAGGAAGGCACACGGGGCGAGGAGGAGGTAATTTATTCAGGAGGCTGGAAACAGATCGGTAAATTATTTGCAGATTTCGGGGCAGTGGAAACGCAAATGATATATCACATGACCCGCGTGCCAGCATCCCAACACGGACCCGCCGTAAACGGAACGAGGGGGGAAATAAAAAAAATTACACAGGAGCGTTGGTCAGAGTAATTCTCACACCCCACAGTGCTTCCTAAAATCATAGTCTCCACGCCTCTAGAAATGGTTTAATACAGGGATATCCAGCCTGCGGCCCCCCAGCTGTTGCAAAACTACAACTCCCAGCATACCCAGATAGCTGTAGGCTGTCCAGGCATGATGGAAGCTGTAGTTTTAGCAGGTTGGGCATCTCTGATTTAATCAAAACATCACAATACAACGTAGGAAGACCTACGTACAACGCACAGGCATACAACGCATATATACGCTGTCAAAATGTTTCCCCATAAAGGGCTTCTGGCAGCAGGATCAACCCTATTAAACCAGCCATAAGGTCTGATCCTGCTGATTAAAAATATATCTCACCCCCCCCCCCCCCCCCATCAGTTGCTATATTTCGGACAAATGCTTTTTTGTTTTATTTTGCAAATTAATGCTTAAAGGGGTTGTCTCACCTTGAATGCAGGTGGCATGTCACCAATGTCAGATAGGTGCGGGCACCTATCTATAGAACGAAGCTCCCAAAGCGAAGGAGAGCACACTGAATGCGTGGCCACTGGCCACCTTTAATTATTTGCGGCGTGCTCAGCTATTTTCGCAAGTTGGGAAAGCACGTTTTTTGGGAATAGCACTTGGAAACTACTTTTTGGGAGAACCTGTACGATTAGGACACCGAAGGCCTATTTCATCATGGTCTGACACAGTCTGGTATCTTCTTGGAGGCTGGTCATCTATGAGCCTGAAGACTTTCTCCTAAGGTCTATGATCAACTGGGAACAGGATCAATCCCTAAAATCCCCTTGATAGTTTTGGTTCACAACCGACAGGTTAGGCCATGCTATAGTTGACAGTCATGGACAAAAAGTTTTGAGTCTGGCACAAATTTGGATTTTCTGCTTCGGTTTTTAAGGAGACTTGCACTCAAGATTTTTTATAAAAAGAGTGAGTCTGATGGATTGCAATTAATTGCCATGAAAATTAACGTAATCACAAAACCTCAATTTCCACTGCATTTTAGCCCTGCCAGAAAATGCTAACATGTCAGTGATCTTCTCGTTAGCTCAGGAGAAAGTGTTAAGAAGGACAAGCAGGTGATATCACTCTGTCATGCTGACCGAATTAGAAGAGCAGGCTGGTTGCTTTAAGTTATTGTCTTCTTCTGTTAACTATAGATATCTCCAAGGAAATGTGAAGTCATCATTGCTTTGCATCAAAAGGGCTCCACAGACAAGGTGTCACGGTCCCTCAGGTGACTGATGACAGGAGTTCAAGGAGACTGGCTAAGCGTGCAGGAATCTAACAGCCTCCTTGATTTCTCTTGTTTCAGTGTTAATAGGGTTAATGACCACTTCCCTTTTCTCAGCTGTTGCTCAGTGGTCATCACTTCTACCCTTTATAGTCTCACCCCACCTTTCTGACTATGCGGTTGATAGCTTCATTTGGGTTTGGCTGAGCTGGTGTGAGATCCTCTCTGGTGTTCTTGTTCTTCCATCTCTAAAGAAGTTAAGTGTTGCGTTTGTTTGTATTTGTTATATTCCCTGTTGTTGTATCTGGGCCCTGAGACAGAGACTTCCATTCGTCCATCTGGGGAGGAATGGGTTGTCTCTGGTCCTAACCTTATTCCAGGGCCTTATGGGAAATGAGGGCCTAGGTATCCTGCATATGGATATTCCTACCTTCAAGGTCTATTCATATTGATAGGTAGTTAGGGCCCGGATTAGGGTTGTTTAGAAGATGACCTGTTCCTTCCCTAGTTTCCAGGCCCAGTTACTGTTCCCCTTTCCTCCTGTGTTCAGTGTGGAGTTTTTCCCCCACACTGATCGTGACACGAGGACACTGCTGCTTGTAAGATTGCACCTAAGTCAACCATTTATCGGATCAGTCGAGAACTTCAAGGAGAGAGGTTTAATTGCTGTGAAAAAGGCTTCAGGGTGCCCAAGCAAGTGCCAATCTCCTAAAGAGGATCAGGTCACCACCAGGGCAGAGCTTGCTCAGGAATTGCAGCAGGCAGTTGTTAGTGCATCTCCACATACAGTGAAGTGAAGGCTTTAGGCCAAGAAGTGAAGCAAAGAAGCCACTTCGCTCCAAGAAAAGCATCAAGAACAGATGACATTCTGCAGCAAGTATGGGTATTGGACTGTAGAGGACTGGGGGGGGGGGGGGGGGGGGGAAGGTATTTACCCTGATGAAGCCCTGTTCAGACTGTTGGGGACATCTGGAAAAATGTCTGTAGAAGCAATGGTGAGCCCTACCATGAAGGCCTGTGTCATGCCAACAGCTTCTCATTTAGGGAGTGGGCTCACTCACAATTCCACCTAAGAACACTGCCATGAATATGGGATCAAAACATCCTCCAACCACATCTCCCAACCATCCAGGAGCAAAGTGGTGATGAGCAATGCTTTTTCCAGCATGATGGACACCATGTCACAAGGCAAAAATGAGAACTAAGTGGCCAGGTGAACAAAACATTGACATTTTGGGCTCATGCACAGGAAACTCCCCAGATCTCAAGAAGCTGATATCCAGCATGCCAGGCCAAACTGCAGAAGTCTTGAAAAAGAAGGGTCAACACTGGAAATATTGAGTTTTTGCATAAACTTGATGGATTTGTCAAGAAAAGTAAAAAAAAAAATAAAAAAAATAAAATAAAATGTAACATATACCATAGAAACAACTCTGACAAAAAGATCCAAAAACATTGAAGCAGCAAACTTTGCTGAAAACCAAAATGTGTGTCAGTTTGAAAACTTTTGGCCATGACTGAGGGATAGTTCAACAAAGCCCTCAAAGAAGGTGACGTTATAGCTGGGAGCAGACACCGAGCCTTTACCAGGGTGTGAGCGACAAGCAGAACCCTTTACTATTCCTCTGCTCTGAGGGGGGGCATCAAAAACCGAACGGGTTGAGCGGGATGAAAAGTGAGGAGACGGAGGCCATTCATTGAATTCTCTTGGAACCTCTGAAACCGAGCGGCTGATTCACAGGCGCGGGGATTTTCCTTTTTGATTTGGAGTGCTTTTGTACTTTGCCGTTTCATTAAAAAATGTTCCATTTTCTCCCAGATTGGAATTTACATATCCTATTAGGACGAACAAAGGAGTGGAAGACGCGGCACTGACGAGGCTCGTCTCCGTTCGGTGCCGCTCCCCCCCTCCGGCACTGAAAAGGACGGGTGGATGCGGGCTACCATTCTCTGGAGCGGAAGAATGGAATTGAGGACAGAGAAAGATGCTGAATTGTGTTTAACGCTACGAAAAAAAAAAAAACTTATCTGTGACAGCAGGTTTAGAGCGGCGCTGCAGGAAAACGCCAACTTGCCTCGAACCGCGTGGAGCCTGCAGCTAAGCTTCTTTTCACAGAGGACAGATAAAGAAAGAGGGGAGAGAAAGCAGAAGCAGATAAGGGAAGAGAAAGAGAGGGAAGTGGGTATGGGACGTACGCAGATGGCAGCGAGGAGAAGTCATAAAGGGGAACTCTACCTGGAGACGAGCAAATATGGATGTCCGTAAAAAGATCGTAGGGCAGCGGCAGAGACGGGATCCGCACACACCTGCTATCGATAGACTGATCTGTGCTCAGAACACTGCAGCATGAAATTTTCTCTGCGCTGCAGTCATCTCATTATCATCACAGGCAGGATTACAATAACAGATAGCAAGTGTACACAGATAACACAGGATACGCATATGTTTTATCGCACCTCTAGATGCTGCAGACTCGTGCTTTTTACATGGGACTCAACTAAACTTGGTCATGGGCTTGATAGTTACCGGGGACCTCACCGATTCTTAAAATGTAGGGGGCCCAGATTCTTTTAGAGACAGACTACTGGTCCCAACCATGTGTTGTGTCTGGTATTATACCACAGTCCTAAGAAGTTTTGGTACTCAGAAGAGAATGAACCAGTAGGACCCCTGATGGTGCATCCTAGTGGTAGGAGGTCATCACTGTCTATACTGGGAAAATCCCCCCCACTAGACTGTTTTGCTGACCCCCCCACACACAAGGCGAACATAAACATTACACCGACGTGTAATCAGCCGTTTGAGAAGGCACCGGCGCTCTTACCACGCACAGCGCCATACATAGTATAGCGGCCGCGCTGGGTATCGCACTTAGCCATGTGACCGATGAACGTGACGTCACTCAGCGCTACTGCTCTATAGAGCGCCACCCCTTGGCTGGGTGTCTGAACTGCCATCATTTCCATCTATATATCTCCTTGAATACACTATGTATATAAGAATACAACTGTGAACTACTTCAGAGATGGATCAGTGCGATCTGTATGTGCAGGATGGGAATCAAGACTCTGAACCCCATGGTCTACATCCAGGCTAGTGAAGAGTTAAAGGATAGCCTCTAAGGTATGCAGAGCCCCCCCCCCCCCCCCCCCAACCACTTCTATAAATATCCCCCCCTTCCTCGGAGAGCAGCACCTGGCAGCTCAGCGGATGCTCGGTGACGGCAGTGGCTACATCTGGATGCAGCGGGGAAGCCTCTGGCCAGGTCAGACCTGCTTCACCGATTTCCTGGAGAGTCCGCCTTCAGTACCAACTAAAAATAGGTATCAGCGCGGCCGCCCTGGATTCATAGACACTGAGCTATTCTCATTATACCAGAAAATCGGCCTGCGGTGTATTTAGAGCATTTTACAGGCTGTGGACACCTTCAGGGCAATTTTTATTTAATGATTGCATTTTACTCATTTGGGGAAAACAATTATTTTTTCAATCTTTATAAAAAAAATGTCAGCGGTTTCAGACATAGGAGTTAAAAAAAATAAAAATAAAAAATCTGCCTGTTGGCAGAGTATAATTTCTCAGTCCCATCAGCTGAAGGCTCATGTGAAGCCTGATCTCTGATCTCCTCATCTTAATCATAGCTAGCTCACTATAGCTAAACTCAACCTGACAAGAATGAGCATTTATGGAGGTCAGAGATAAGGCTTCACATGAGCCATCAGCTGACGGGTCTCAGAAGTGATACTCTGCAAACAGACTGATTTTTAAACCCTGCATCTCAAAAACTGCTGAAATGTTTTAATTAAGACCAACTTAAGGGAAGGAGGAAGATTTTTAGTCCAAAATGAGTAAAAAGCAAAATCAGAAAAAACTGCTCTGAAGGCATCTACAGCCTTTAAGCTCACCCACTGCCTGGAAGGGAAAGAAGTAAACCAGACGAGGAGTCTTTGCTCTCCCCGGAGATAAGGGACCCTGTGGGAAAAATCAAATTCGGCTTCTTTATCCCTAGAGGACAGGCACAGAGTTAAAGGGGCACTCTTATATTATAAAGTGATGACGGCTCACTCAGATATGCCAACACTTTATGATCGGTGGGCATTCAACCTATAAAACTACTATGAATGCCCAAAACGAAGGGGCTGCAGCGGTATTTGACATCAGCAGTTCACTACACAACCACGGAAGCGGACACGGAGCTACACCAGTGCTGCGTCCCCTTCATTTTCAGAGGTCGGACCCCCTACTGATCATAAAGTGGTGGCATATCCTAGCAACAGGCATCACTTTATAAGATGAGCATACTCCTCTAATTCCTATACAGGTTCCTGGGCAGCTCATGACGGCCACTACACAAGCAGCTGCTCAAGAGAAGCCGTGTGTTCAAGGACCCCTGCGGACCTTCGGAAGGATGGGGCTAGGTGAGTATAACCTGGGGCAGCGGGCAATATCCTGTCTGAGAGAAAATAAAAACGGCATTTTCCATTTTTCTTCCTGCTCGGAGGGTCGCTTTAAAGATTTTGGCTCTCGAAGACAACCTTTTCCATATGGGTTTTTTGAGATTTTAATACCGATGATCTTACCCTCTGGATAGGTCATCGGCATCTGATCTTTGAGGGTCCGACACCTGGAATCCCTTCTGACCGGCTGTTTGAGAAGGCAACGATACTCACAGCTCACCAAGCACAGCGCTGTACACTCTACAGCGGCTGTTCTTGGTATTCGCGCTCAGTCCCGTTCACTTCTATGGGGGCTGAGCTGCTCCTAGGCCACGTAACCGATGAACGCGACATCCCACGGCCTAGGAAAAGCTGCAAGAAGGCCGTGGCGCTACTGCGAGCACCGCTGCCTTCTCAAACAAATGATCGGTGGGGGTCCCGGGTGTCAGACCCCCACTGATCAGATACTGATAACCTATCCAGAGGATAGGTCATTAGTATTAAAATCAGAGCAGTGACACGGTTACCAACTCCATCCACTACACAATGGACAGAGCTGGGTAGTTCCAGCATCGGAGCCACTCTAACTGCCGATTGGTGAGGTGTCTGACCGCCACCGATCAGATATTGATGGTCTATCCGGAGGACAGGCCATTCATAGTAAAATCTTGGTCCGCCCCTTTAAGCAGATACAGAGGAAAATAATCAGGTCTTGCGTTGTCTGCTCCGACAGCCGAATGATGGATCGCTAGGATAATTTGACATTTAGAAAAGTCAGGGTTTTTAGAAAACGTATGATGAAAGCGTCAGGATGAATCGCGAATGAGAAGCAGACCTGCACAAATGTCCCTCGTGTCCCGAAAGTGATCAATGGTTGCCATGTCCAGTACTACCATTGATCGGAGCGTTACCACCGCATTTAGAGGCCTCCTACCAAATGGTTGACTGGACGGGACGGCATTTCAGCTCAGGTCAAGGATCGCTAGCTTCCCTTTCCTGAAGCTTAGGGAGAGCACGTCTTCCTCCTGGCTTCGGGGCAGTTCCCTCCAAGAGCCGAAGTGAATGGAAGCAGTGAGGCGGTGCAATTCCAGAGCTGGAGTGACTACAGAAGACGTGGTCCGGCATGCCCCCTCTACCAACCAGTCACAGCTGGTGGAGGGCTGAGGAAAATGGTGAATATTGGTGTCCGGCACACACGCATGACTGGCCAAGTACGCATGTGTATGGAAGGACCAGGAGCAAGTGCTGGCGGCCAAACAAGGGTCGGGGCGAAAGCTATCCAAGAGAGTAAAGACAACCCCTTTAAGAGAGCAGGAGGGCGGATACCTCTACACCAGGCATGCTCAACCTGCAGCCCTCCAGCTGTTGTACAACTACAACTCCCACAATGCCCTGCTGTAGGCTGTTCGGGCATGCTGGGAGTTGCAGTTTTGCAACAGCTGGAGGGCCGCAGGTTGAGCATCCCTGCTCTACACTAAGGCTGCTGTAATGGTCGACACCCGAAAAAAGTAAGTCACGCAAAAACCAACGGGTGACTTTCAATCACAACACCCCCCAAGCACCCCCCCCCCCGTTCTATGCTAGATCGAATTGACACCCGTACAGGCAGCCCAGCACCCCCTCATCACGCCAGACAGCCGCGTCTTCCCACGTGTCCGACCGCAGACATTAGTCAGTCCTCCGCTGCTCATTAAGCATGCGTTATTTGAGTCATTAACCGGAACAGAGATAATTAACCTCGCACCTCCAATCTGTCGTGTGTAAAACCTCTCATTTTCCATCTCTGTCAATGACACGGGGCTCCTCTCTCCTATATGTAACGCTCGTTGAGAGGTCCCGACTCCGGCAAGCCTGTTATTAGGAACAGCGGTGCCAGCGCCGATCGCACGCCGCTAATTGCTATATACAAATGACTCCCTTCCCCAAATCACAGCCTGCGGATCTCTATATGTCACTGCTGAAAGCCTCATCTGAAGAAACAGCTGGGCTTTAACTATATTATATATACGCGATGTGGTGATGTATAGAGCGCTGACGCATTTCAGGCCAGAGTCGTCAACGATCAGTCATAACATTAAAACCTGATACCCATGAACAGCCGTCATCTCCTGCGTGTCCCAACCCCTTTGCAGGAACTTCTCCATCTACTTGTCCTACAATAGCTCTACCCCACCCACGTCAATAAGCCTTGGCATCCATGTCTTTGCCACCAGTTCACCCATTGCCCTTCCTTGGACCACTTTTGGTAGGTACTAACCACTACATCCCAGGAACACCCCACATGATCGCCCATCGTAAATTTAGTCCTCGTCACAGTCCCTTGCCCACGTTTCCTGTTTCCAACCCATCAACTTCAAGAACTGATGGTTGCCTTGCTGCCTAAGGGTGCGGCCAAAAGTCCTTATTCTGGGCCGCCGCCGCCACCTTTCTATGGTGGCCCAGTCTAAGCTCTCCCGTGCGGAAGACAGCAGTGACGTGAGAGCCGGGCTCCTGCTGGAATGGCCCATACCGGCAGAGGCACCAATCCAGGAGTGTTTAACCCCCCATAGAAGCCACAGTCAATAGTGACTTTTCATCAAGGACCACAATGCAAGTAGCGAGCGACAGCTGCTACGTTTCTGAGATTGGGCTGCGTCCTTACCGTCAAATCACAGCTATTACATAGTCGGGCAACGGCGAGCAACCGAAAAGTTGCAAATGTTCTTGGTTGCACGATTTTCCTGAGACTTGCGGCTTTCATAGGTGTGCATTGGTGCGGCCGATCAGCGAATTATAGAACATGCCCTATTCTTGTCCGTTTTGCAGACATGAATGAGGGCTGCGAGGGCCTGAGAAGAGTGCAGGACGCACGCGGCCGGTATCAGTGTTTTGCATGCATATAATTGTGTGCATGAGGCCGAAAGAAGATTCCAGTCCATCATGCCTAGTACAGGGCTTCAGGGTTTGGTACATAACACAGGGATCCACCGGAGGCCTGCACAAGGCATAACACAGGGTTAGCTTTTCCAGGAAAGGGGTTTTGCGGGTTTTTAATATTGATGACCTATCCTCAGGATGCCTCTTTCTAGGCTGGTGACGTCACATTCATCGGTCACATGGTCTACGTGCAGCTCAGTCCCATTCAAGTAAAATGGGGTTGAGCTGCAGTACCAAGCACAACCACTATCCAATGGATGGCGCTGTTAGGGATGCAGGGATGCAGACCCCCGCACATCGGATATTGATGACTAGGGATGAACGAATTTCATATTTTGAAGTTCTTGTGCGGGTTGGTGTTGCGGTATTTACTGAATTGCGTTACCACGGACATAACGCAATTTCATGACGGAATGCCTTTAAAGGCATTCCGTTATAATAGAAGTCTATGGCCTGCATAACGGATCCCCTCCGGTTTACTTTATGCTAGAGTCCTCTCCTGCATAACGTAAACCGGAGGGATCCGTTATGCAGGCCATAGACTTCTATTATAACGGAATGCCTTTAAAGGCATTCCGTCATGAAATTGCGTTATGTCCTGTGGTAACGCAATTCAGTAAATATCCGCAACACCAACCCGCACAAGAACTTCAAAATATGAAATTCGCTCATCCCTAGTTATCAATATCAGATGTGCGGGGGTCTGCCTCCCTCACAGCGCCATCCATTGGTTTAGCGCCCCCCCCCCCCCCCCCGATTGATGATCTATCTTGAGTATGGGCCATCAAAAATGCTTTTTGCCGTTTAAGGGGTATAGGGTGCCATTCCAAAAACATAACAGACCCCACACACGAGATAGGTAGTAGTCATCATGACTTACAGATCACGCATGTTGTGAGAGTCCCTGCAGAATATAAGATACTGGAGCACTCGCATTTTATTCTATCTGCCATACACCCGGGACCAGCCGGCGAGTATACACGTCTGTACCACAGGAGCCGTTAAAGGCAATTAACCTACCCTCAGCAAGAAACCCGCAGTCTACTGGAAGCCGAGGGAACGGATATACCATAACAGCAAATTAAAAGCAAACAATCCTAGAGACCAAAACGCGAAAGGCCATATCGGGCAGCCTTTGCGCTTTGCTGGAGGACTACACATCCCATGAGGCTTTTTACATTAGCCACAGGAGAGGAAGCTCGGCGGGAGGGAAGAGACATTGCGGAGAGACCAGGCGACGAGGAGAGCGTGGCCTCTACGCTGCGGCTGAATAGTTTCTCTTTAGTCCACAAGCAGTGCAGGACTTCATCGACCGGCCAAAGTGCCCGCGAAGGTGCCAGCCTGAGAGTTAAATAAAAGAGCTCATTTGCATTGTGTAAAAGTGTAGAGCGCCTGATGAGTGAAATTAGGGCACGTGAGGGGACTGCTGAGGACTAGGATACTTCCCCTCTGAGTATTACAAGGGAACGGTAGAACAGGGAGGGTTTAAAGGGGGTTTCCCAGGGATGATCTATCCTCAGGATAGGTCATCAATATCTGATTGGTGGGGGTCCACACCGGGACCCCCCCCCACCCCCGCTAATCAGCTGAAGAGATTGCAGTGCTCCAGTGAGCGTTGCAGCCTCCCGACAGCTTACAGAGCACAGCGCCACCGCTTGTATAGTGGCAGTACTTGGTATTGCAGCTCAGGCACCTTCGCTTGAATGGGGGCTGAGCTGTGCCTAGATCAGGTGATCACCGGCCGAGGAATAGGCTACGCAGCTGATCGGCGGGAGTGTTGGAATTCGGACTGCCACCAATCAGATATTGATGACCCATTCGGAAAATAGGCCATCAATATTAAACCCCCTTAAAAAAAAAAAAAAAAAAAAAAAGGACAGGTCTGCTAAAGTGGCACTCTGTTCTGGCTCATATAGGGTGGGGTGAGTTGGGGACCCCCTTCCTAGATGCCCATAGGCCCTAATAGGACATGTAGACAGGGGCCGCCTTCATAAGAAGCAGCTATTCTCAGGCGTCCAAAAACTGGGACTTTAATCAAGAGGAAAACAACCCGTTGCATGCAGATTTGCAACCGAGTTTTCTGCCAATTTCACACTCGTCATTGCAAAGGGTGAAATCCGCTAAATAAATGGACATGCTGCGGGTGGAGGAAATTTGAAAAATGTACTTCTACTGTAATACACCACAGATTTTCCGCTACATAAGGCTTGGAGCGTTCCCCTGCAAGGGCCAAAGGGTCTCCAGACGGACCATACAGGGCTCTGCCTGCAGGGGGCAATGTACACATAAAGCCCAAATATCCTCTAATGGTGACGGCTCACGCTACAGATTAGATGCAATACCTTATGTCCTGCAGCACCACCAAGTGGAAAGAAGACGTATAGCAAGTTATTGCCTGTGTCCGACAACCCCATTATATTTCCCTGCTTAAAAATGACCTCTCTGGACATGTCAGAATGTCGCTCCTAATCCTCATTAAGCATAATAAAATCTGCGTAAAGGGGATGTCTGAGTGTTTAACACCAATGACCTATCCTCAGGATATGTCATCAGTATCTGATCGTGGGGGTCCGACACCCGGCCTAGGAGCAAGTGAAAGGGGCTGAGTATAATACCAAGCACAGCCGCCTTTACAATGGATGGTGCTGTGCAAGCTACGAGGAGACCACAGTGCTCACCAGAGTTGTAGCTTCTTCAGACCGCTGATCCCGGGCGCCTGACCCCCCCACCGATCAGACATAGTGGACATCCCTGGAAATAGGACAGATTAGGCTACGTTCACACTCGCGTTTGTTGCGGATCAGTCATGGATCTGCACAGACGGATCCGTTCAGATAATACAACCGTCTGCATCTGTTCAGAACGGATCCGTTTGTATTATTGTTAACATAGCCAAGATGGATCCGTCTTGAGCACCTATTGAAAGTCAATGGAGGACGGATCCGTTTTCTAATGTGCCAGATTGTGTCCAGTGAAAACGGATGCGTCCCCATTGACTTCCATTGTGTGCCAGGACGGATCTGTTGGGCTCAGTTTCGCCAGACTGGACACCAAAACACTGCAAGCGTTGGAGACGGAACGGAGGCAAACTGATGCATTCTGAGCGGATCCTTTTCCATTAGAATGCAAACTGATCCGTTTTGGACCGCGTGTGAGAGCCCCGAACGGATCTCAGAAACGGAAAAGCCTAAACGCCAGTGTGAAAGTAGCCTTACCTGACGGCAAACGTTGACCCGTCGTGGAGGTGGTATACAACAAGAATTTACACGTTTGGTTTTGTGATTGAAACTACTGGTATACCACAGTCAGGTTGCCCAAGAGGCATGTCCGCACCAATGGACCATGGGTGAAATGAAGACAACTTTATCATCTTACAAAGTGATTGCACATAGGATACACCGTCACTCCTGACATCTAGGAACACAACCGATCCTGAGGATGAAGGGGGGCGCTGCGTCCTCTACTCATTTTTCCCCGGACAGCAGGCTGTGGTTTACACACCGCCATGCTCAAAAGCAAATATCGTAATTTGGCTGGATTCTCATGTTCATATTCCTTGGATCTCTTATGTTCTGACTTGGGGTTTAACGGAGCTGGAACTCATGGCACCACAGGAACCTGTGGTCGGGCGGCGACACCTCTGGGGTATACAGACAAGTAATAATATTTGTTCCACACACTCCCGCAGCGTTTTTAGCCATCTTACATAGGTAGACAGTGGGTAAAGTGAATCTACCAGCTCTCCACACTTGAAAGGGGTCTTCTGGGATCCAGCGGGCCCTGCAGAGTCACCCTAATGACACAGAACACTCGTAGGAGAAAGTTTGTAATATAGTTAGCGTTCCCAAGTTGCGTGGATCGGCCTTCCGAGATAACGTGACGCTCCCCTTCTGACCTATACCGGGTTTCCAGCCCGAGTTGTGGACTGGGCCAGGACTAATCCCTGCACAAACTCCTGAATCCACCCGATATGGCCATGCGCACCGTCCACAGCCCCAGCTACGACACGACGTTGGCGGAAGCAGGACTTTCAGAAGAGGAGCGCCACATGACCGGGTTCCCGGGAGGCGATCCAGGCAACTTCAGAACATTAAGTATATTACAAACTCTCCTACACGTGTGGTCTGTGCAATTAAGATGGCTATGTGCGACATGTTGGGTCCTGGAAAACTCCTCTAAAAGGGGTTATCCCATGTGAGCATATCGCTAGTATAGACAGTCAATGTCAGATAGGAGTGGGTTCCAGAGTTAGGACCCGCACCCATCTCCAGAACGGGGCCCCTGAAGTGAAGAAGAGCACACTAAGCATTTGTGCCGTGCTCTCCATTCACCGCTACGGGAGTTCCAAAAATACCCAAGCGAGTGTATTGACTGTTTTTGGAAGTCCCATAGCAGTGAAGAGCAGACCATGCAAGCGCCACCTCTCGATTCAGCGCTATGCGATTGCGCCTAGCCAGCGCTCAGCTATTTTCAGAACGCGACGGCGCTCTGTTAACTTGGGGGCCACGTTCTAGCGATAACAGCAGGTCCCAGAGGTGGGACCCGCACCTATAAGATGATGATCCTAGCAATATGCCATCAATGTCTGAGACGGGAATAGGCCTTCAAAGGGGTCGTCTCACTTCAGTAAGTGGCATTTATCATGTAGAGAACGTTACTACCAGCAACTTACTAATGTATTATTAACCATATTGCCTCCTTTGCTGGCGTCATTCATTTTTCCATCACATTATACACTGCTCGTTTCCATGGTTACAGACCACCCTGCAATCCAGCAGCGGTGGTCGTGCTTGCACAATATAGGAAAAAGCACTAGCCTATGTGCGCTCCCATGGTCCCGGCCACCAGAGAGGATGAAGCTTTTTCATACAGTGTGCAAGCACGACCACCACTGATGGATTGCAGGGTGGTCTGTAACCATGGAAACGAGCAGTGTATAATGTGGTGGAAAAATGAATCCAGCCAGCAAAGGAGGCGATATGGTTAATAATACATTAGTAAGTTGCTGGTAGTAACATTCTCTACATGATAAATGGCACTTTATCATGTCTCCGACATTGATGGCACATTGCTAGGATTTACCATCATCATTCAATGCGCTGTTCCTTAGCTATTCCACCTGGAAATGCATAAACTCATTGACAAATGGGATTAAATTAGTTTTCCGAGATTTTAATACTGATGACCTATCCTCAGTATTAAAATCTCGGAAAGCCCTTTTAACAATTTCTCTGTCCGTTACCGTTTACAGTGGATGATTTTGTAGGGTCACACCACAAAAAAAATGGAAGCGGCAACCACGAGTGCTTACTATTCATACATTTCAGGAGGAATAACAGAGGAGCAGCACGCCGCAGAGTTGATGGTAAACGTTGTTTCATGAAGGATACAATAATTGACCAAAACAGACAAGTCCAAAGCGCTGACTGGTCCTTTTGAGTACCTGCTGTATGACACATGGTGAGCCCTGAGGAGCAGGTCTTACCTTCTAAGAGAGTCCTCCTCTGTGCCCTCCTCGTGGAGATCTTGTGGTAAGGCCTCTTGGGGTACATTCGGAGCCCGGTTAACAGTAGCAGGCTGACTGTAGACCCGTTCCCAGTGCTCGGTCTCAGGATTATAAGCTACGCCCACTGCTCTCTCTTCCGGTGTTGTCCCAGCTTCCAAACGTCCAGTGCCACCAGGTATGGTTCCTATGTCTGGTCTCTCAACCCCGGCGGTGCCAGGCTGCTCTGTGCTGCCAGCGGCCAGACCAGCCTGGAAAGTGCTTGGCGAAGGAACGGGAGGGGGTTGCCAGGGGGGCATACCCGCACTTTCTTGATACGTTGGTGGGGTCCTCTCCCAGCGCAGGGTGTCATTGTTGAACGTCAGCAGGTTGTGGCATGCACGACACCGATTCATGTGCCCTCTAGGCTGATTTGCAGCACTCTCGCCGCTGTGCGCCTGGTTTGACTGATGTGAAGGGCCCGGCTGCTCAGGCTCCAGATTGTTATTAAGCATTTCATGAGCTTGTCCCTGGGTTGCGCCCGGAGCTCCGGGTTCAAGGTCATATTGACGGTCATACTCAAGGAAGAACCGCCTCAGGTCACACTGCAAATCTGTTCGGGAGGTGGTGGGGTGTACAGGCGGCTGACTGCCAGGGTTATCCTGCTCAGTGGTGGGAAATCCTCGGCCCTCTGTGGCCGACGTATAGACAGATGAGGAGGACTCGCCTTCCTGCTGCCTGAGAACAGACAACAAGCTTACAGACGAGGCACTCGTCCGGGGAGGTGGCATGGGCTCAATCTCAGAACGGGATCCCATACTAAGCACAGTGCGAGTCCACTCAGAACCACCTATATCGGTGGTCGGCTGCTGATAGCGAGATGGCTGCCCGGTGAGTGAGCGGCGCATAGGTCCCAGGCTAAGACTGCGCAGTGTGTTACCAGCTGTGCTGCTGTGCACGCTACTGAAGGCAGAAGGTCGGCTTAGGAGTCCATGATCGTGCTGGGCAGAGGACTGGTGCTGCTGCCGTTCCAAAGAATGCTGGGGGTCGCTTTGTACTGGAGAATAGGAAGTGGAGGTAGCCCCCGAAGAAGTGGAGGGAGTACCTGGCGCTTCAGGGTGGGGGAAAAGAGAAGAAGACAACCGTGCACTAGAGCATCGGACGCAGAGGCACAGCATATTGGGGTCTTGGCAGCATGGGGTGGTGACACCAGGGGCACGGTCTCGAATACGAGTATAAATAAGCCTTTGATTGCTTTCAGTTGCTGGGGGAGGGGGTGGAGGTGGTGGCGGAGGGGAGGGGGTGGCAGAGTCTTGTACTGGAGGCTGTTCTCCAGCCTGGGTGCCTGATGAGCGCGATGACAGCATGTGCAAGAAGTTGTGGAGCAGCGGCGTACGGCGGACCGGTTGAGTCGGCAGCAGGGAGCGCTGTCGGTAGATGGGAATCTCGGCGCTATCGAGGGGGATCTCGGATTCTTCATCGCTCTGTAAGAAAATAATCAGGTCACCAAAAAGACAACACACTAGGAGTAGTGTTGAGCGAACTTGTGTTTAAAAAGTTTGGCGTCTAAAGTTCGGGTTATTGAAGAATTGCGTTATGGATCCCGCTACCATGGAACATAACGGAATTTAGAATCCATAACGTGATTCTTTAATAACACGAAGCTGAACTTTAGACGCCGAACTTAAAACACAAGTTCGCTCAACACTAACTAGGAAACTCTCCTGCATTACACAGACAACCCAGCCTTTTTTTAAAGTGATGGTCTAATCAATGTCGACAGTGTTCTATAACTTTGGCGCACAGATTTCTGGTGGCGGAGCTACAAAGAACACCCGATTGGCCGGGACATCTCTTAAAGGGGTTGTCCCACAATAAATATTCTCAACCAGTTTTCGAACCAGCACCTGGTAAAAAACTATTAAAACTTTGATACAACCAATGAGTTATTCAATAAAATGTATCTGTATTGTGCCAGTTTGTTCTTTTTCTTATTTCTATGTCCACCTCGCTGAAGTGGGTGCACATGCTCAGTTCCATCCTCCATGCAGATCTCTGGATTCAGGTCCATTCAGACGTCCGTAGAATGGGTTCGGATCTGTTCCACAATTATGCGGACCCTTTCATTTTCAATGGGGCCGGAAAAGATGCGGACACCGTGTGCTGTCCGCATTTCCAGTCTACGGCCACGAACTTTCAGTCCGCGGCTCCGCAAAAAAAATAGAGCATGTCCTATTCTTGTCCGTAGCTGCGGACAAGAATAGGAATCCTCTATTTAAGTTCCGGCGATGTTTGGCGCCAGTGTTTTGCGTTCCGCTGATAGCGGACATCTGAATGGACCCTTCTTGTGACCTTTGAAAAAGCTTGCCACGTACTACAAGATGTCCGATTTACAATAATCATGGGATAACCCCTTTAAATAGGGTGGACATCCCAGTAATGTGAATGACTACTGTGTAATGATTCAATTTCCCCTGTGGTGGCACTGCACAGAAACACAAGGTGGATTTAGATGGGCCGACTGACCGACCAGCGCTCCTTCTCGATAGTCGGCTGTTCGTTCAGTGAAGGAGACTGCGCATTTACGTGCAGCGATGTCCTTCACAGTATGAGGACGGGGGAAATCGCTACAGCAATCCCTCTTCCTTACACAGAATCATAACTTCTGAGCAATAGATCGCTGTTTAGGCCTGCATGAGCGACAGGATCACCCGATGATGAGCGTTTCGATAGTTGGCACATCCGGACGACTATTGATGTGTCTAAATGCGCCTTTACTGCTAAGTTTCCCTACAGATTACAGCTGTCTGCTGGGGGTCCCCGCAGCGGAACATTTCATCATCTGCTTATTTTCAAGGGACCCTTCAAACAAGTAAGAGCAGTCCAAACTAGACAATCGTTTTAGGCCTCATGCACACGACCGTGTTTTGTTTCCTTGTCCGTTCAGTTTTTTTTTTGCTGATAGGATGCGGACCCATTCATTTCAATGGGTCCACAAAAAATGCGGACAGCACTCCTTGTGCTGTGCGCATCAGTATGTCCGTTCCGTAGCCCCGCCCAAAAAAATAGTGCATGTCCTATTTTTTTCTAGTTTGCAGACAAGGATAGGCATTATTACAATGGATCCACCAAAAAAAAAAAAAAAAAAAAAAAAAAAAGGATCCGCAAAAAAATTCATACGGACGTCATCGTTTTTTGGGGGGTGGGACCGCAAAACACATACGGTCGTGTGCATGAGGCCTTAAAAGCCTTCCGGGGATGATAACCTAGGCAGGTGTAACCTTTCCCTTCGAGGTGGCTGGTCGTTGTGAAGCTTACCTGCTGGTTAGAGGGGTTCACAATAGCTGTAAGAAGATAATGCCCAAGGGGATCAAATCGTACCAATCTGTGGACAAAAAGGAACAGACTGTTAATGAAAACCTAAGATGGGCTGCAGTACCTTGTACGCGCTGCACAGACATCTCGTTTATTTGACACCCCCATCCCCACCGGAAGGGTCCCCTCTGCCACCCACTCATCAGCACAAATCGCTTTCAGAAAGGGTTCAATCTGAATGTGTACTAGCATGGTTGTCAGTCGGCAAGCAGAGAGCTTAAAAAAATAAAATAAAGTCTATTAGAAAGTTGGAGAACTCCAGTACATGGGTCAATGTCTTGTCCACCTTTGCATTTGTTTTAATTGCAATATAAAGAAAATGAAAAATGAAACCGTCTACGTTTAAACATTACGACCCTTTTGTGTTCACAGACCCTATGCAAAGCTATGTGTCTCCATGGTAACAGACTACACACAAACTCTGTGCAGTCTGATCCTGCAGCTTTGCCCTTACCACCTTCTGCCATCAACAACATCTCTCGTATCCGCTCCTTCCTCAACGTCAGGTCATTTAAAATTCTAGCGGATACCCAGATCCTCTCCCTCCGAGACTACTGCAGCTTCTTCCTTGGTGGCCTCCCATCTCACACTCTTGCATCTCTGCTGCCCGGTTAGGCCACCTCTACCCTCTGACAATCCCTTCACCGTCTCACCATATCCCAGCGCATTCAGAATACTAACAATGGCGTACAAGGCCGTCCATGACCCAGCTCCTCCATACATCTCAGACCTTACCTCCCCACAAGACCTCCTGCTTTGCTCTTCTCCTGCCTGCTCCTCACAAGAGAGTCTGCAAGATTTCCCTCCTCCGACATACCAACTTTCAAAAGACATCTAAAAGCCACCTCTTCAGCAAAGCCTTACACGTCACACCCCATCCCCCTTACCTTGCAGGTGGGTCCTCTCCCTCCCAGTTCCTTTTCTGCCAGTTTATGCTTATTGTACTTGTTTTGGTATTATATGATGTATGTGAACCCCTCTCCACATGTACAGCGCCCAGTAATTATTAACACTCCCTCCTATATGTCTAACCTACTAAATGTGCATTAGCAAAAGGTAGTGGAAAAACAAGAGTACGACAGCAGGCTCAGACTACACAGGGCTTGTTTGTAGTCTGTCACCATGGAAACACACAGGTCTGCATAGGAGCTGTAGGCGTATCAAAAAATATTTTTTATTCAAGATTATTTTCCAAGTTGCTTCAAATTTCAAAACCTTGAAGTAGGCCTTGAAATCTTCGGAAGATGGCACATGCGTCAAATAAAAAAAGAGAAGAGAAGGGTGCGGCGTGTTGTCGATAGTTTTATCTACACAGTCCCTTTTAGAGACCCTCGGGATATTAAAGGGAGTCTTTCACCTAATCTGAGCGTTTTAGACCGCTCAGATCAGGTTATAGACTCTTTAACCCTCATACCCGTCTCTTATGTGTCCCTCGCCCAGATAATGAAAATAATACTTTTTAAACTTATGCAAATTACCTTCTGAAGGTGCCCAGGGGCGGCGTTACTGGGCGATGTGCCCAGAAAAACACACCTCCAGCCGGCGGACGTCACGAGCGGCACCAGAGGACGGCGGGCTGGGAACTGGCCCGCACCTGCACACTGCTCTGCCCATTATGGGCAGAGGAACATCCTTTCATATTGCGCATGCGCCGGCCGGCTGTCTTTAGTTGGCCGGCGCATGCGCAATATGAAAAGCTGTTCATCTGCCCATAATGGGCAGAGCAGTACGCAGGTGCGGGCCAGTTCCCAGCCTGCCGTCCTCTGGTGCCGCTCGTGACGTCCGCCGGCTGGAGGTGTGTTTTTCTGGGCACATCGCCCAGTAACGCCGCCCCTGGGCACCTTCAGAAGGTAATTTTCATAAGTTTAAAAAGTGTTATTTTTATTATCTGGGCGAGGGACACATAAGACAAAGGTATGATCGTAATGAGGGTTAAAGAGTCTATAACCTGATCTGAGCGGTCTAAAACGCTCAGATTAGGTGAAAGGCTCCCTTTAATTCATTATACTGTAATGGTCTGTGGGACCAAAAATCCCTTTAGGGGTCCCTAACCAATATTTAAAATCATGTCTTTATTATTTTCAATTTAACATACAAACATATAGGGGGAAAAAGAAACAAACTATTAAAACTATCAGTTACAGTGAGTCACGAGACAATTTTTGTTACGCCTGGTTGCTGCATTCACAACCTAATATAGCATCTCTTTGTCTGTGGATTGCACAGAGTGTCTTTTCCATATAGAGGGGTATTAGTGTGTTCACTTGAGACTGTGAAGATCACCGGTTGGTATATTATAACCAACCTTTCTCTGGTTAATTGTGGATACTCTGCAGTTCGCCTTGTTTCGGGATCAGTAATTTAACAGTGATTGCATAGGGATTATAAAATATCCCCACTGTATGGACCCAGTGCAGAGGGTTATAAGTTATTGATAATGTTGACACTTTTGTGGTAATATCAGATGCATGCACCTTTCACTATATTCAGGTGGCTACACTGTTGCCTCTATTTATTTTCATAGAGGTCAGTGTTGTCACCACTCTGTGTCTGATCCACTGCTAGACACTTAGAGGGGTAATAATGTGTTCACTTGATTCGTGAAGATCACCGGTTGGTATATAACACCCAACCTTTCTCTGGTTAATTGTGGATGCTCTGCAGTTAGCCTTGTTTCAGGGTCAGTAATTTAACGGCGATTGCATAAGGATTGCAAAATATCCCCACTGTATAATCCCAGTGCAGGGGGTTTACAATGTTGTCACTTTTATGTAGGGCTGCAACGATTAATCGATGTAATCGATTATATTCGATAACTGGATTCGTTGTCGACGAATCCAGTTATCGAATAATCGCCGATTCGTTGCTATTCGGGCGGGCGCTGCATCTTTATTTTACCTTTTTACAATGACGCTCCTGTAACAGCCAGGCAGAGCGCACGGCGGCGTAACGTCACTCACGTGACACGCCTGCTCCGCCTCCTTCATTCATGAAGTGGGCGGAGCAGGTGCGTCACGTGATTGAGTGACGTTACGCCGCGGTCTGCGCTGCCTGGCTGTTACAGGAGCGGGAGCGTCATTGTAAAAAGGTAAAATAAAGATGCAAGCATCGGGGCCGGGGCTGTTATGGGGAGGATCTGTCTATGGCACTGCTATGGGAAGGGGGGTCTGTGTATAGCACTGCTATGGGGAGGGGGGAGGATCTGTCTATGGCACTGCTATGGGGAGGGGGGTCTGTGTATAGCACTGCTATGGAGAGGAGGGGGGGTGGTCTGTGTATGGCACTGCTATGGGAAGGGGGATCTGTGCACTGTTATGAGGAAAGGGATCTGTGCACTGTTATGCCCATAACAGTGCACATATCCCCCTCTCCATAACTGCGCCACCCACAGATCCCCCTCTCCAAAACAGCGCCACCCACAGATCCCCCTCTCCATAACTGCGCCACCCACAGATCCCCCTCTCCATAACTGCGCCACCCACAGATCCCCCTCTCCAAAACAGCGCCACCCACAGATCCCCCTCTCCATAACTGCGCCACCCACAGATCCCCCTCTCCATAACTGCGCCAACCACAGATCCCCCTCTCCATAACTACGCCACCCACAGATCCCCCTCTCCATAACTGCGCCGTCCACAGATCCCCCTCTCCATAACTGCGCCGTCCACAGATCCCCCTCTCCATAACTGCGCCGTCCACAGATCCCCCTCTCCATAACTGCGCCGTCCACAGATCCCCCTCTCCATAACTACGCCGTCCACAGATCCCCCTCTCCATAACTGCGCCGTCCACAGATCCCCCTCTCCATAACTGCGCCGTCCACAGATCCCCCTCTCCATAACTGCGCCGTCCACAGATCCCCCTCTCCATAACTGCGCCGTCCACAGATCCCCCTCTCCATAACTGCGCCGTCCACAGATCCCCCTCTCCATAACTGCGCCGTCCACAGATCCCCCTCTCCATAACTGCGCCGTCCACAGATCCCCCTCTCCATAACTGCGCCGTCCACAGATCCCCCTCTCCATAACTGCGCCGTCCACAGATCCCCCTCTCCATAACTACGCCGTCCACAGATCCCCCTCTCCATAACTGCGCCGCCCACAGATCCCCCTCCATAACTGCGCCGTCCACAGATCCCCCTCTCCATAACTACGCCGTCCACAGATCCCCCTCTCCATAACTACGCCGTCCACAGATCCCCCTCTCCATAACTACGCCGTCCACAGATCCCCCTCTCCATAACTACGCCGTCCACAGATCCCCCTCTCCATAACTGCGCCGCCCACAGATCCCCCTCTCCACAACTGCGCCGCCCACAGATCCCCCTCCATAACTGCGCCGCCCACAGATCCCCCTCTCCATAACTACGCCATCCACAGATCTCCCTCTCCATAACTACGCCGTCCACAGATCCCCCTCTCCATAACTGCGCCGTCCACAGATCCCCCATAATAGTGTCGTCCACAGATCCCCCATAATAGTGTCGTCCACAGATCCCCCATAATAGTGTCGTCCACAGATCCCCCATAATAGTGTCGTCCACAGATCCCCCATAATAGTGTCGTCCACAGATCCCCCATAATAGTGTCGTCCACAGATCCCCCATAATAGTGTCGTCCACAGATCCCCCATAATAGTGTCGTCCACAATTTGTTTTAATATGGCCTTTGAACATAATTTTTCAAGTAAGATCATATAAACCTCTCTGTTTTGTAATTTTGTCGTTTTTCCCGATTAATCGATTAATCGTAGAAATTAATCGGCAACTAATCGATTATTCAAATAATCGTTAGCTGCAGCCCTAGTTTTATGGCAATATCAGATGCATACACCTTTCAACTATGTTCAGGTGGCTACACGGTTGCCTCTATTTATTTTCATACAGGTCAGTGTTGTCACCACTCTGTGTCTGATCCACTGCTAAACACTTGCTCCGACTTGCTGTGCTGGTCTCGACACACCAGGGATCAGTGTAGCGCCACTGCCAAGTCACTAGCTCACTATACTCCTCTCTGTGCTAGTAATTAATCCACTCGAACTGTAACTGCCTAAAATCGGATCGCATTATACCACCCCTCCCGACATGTTTCGCCACATGCTGCGGCTTCGTCAGGGGATGTGGGGCATGTTGTCGATAGTGCAACAATTTAAAGGGGTTGTCTCATCTCAGACAATGTGGGTATATCAATAAGATATGCCCCCACTGTCTTATAGGTGCAGTTCCCACCGCTGGCACCCTCACCTATAACGGGAACGGAGCCCCGCAAAGTGGTGGCTGGAGGATTCTCCACATACAAGTGAATGGGAGCATACCGCGCATGAGCGGCCACCACTCCCATTCACTTCTATGGTCCAGACGGAAATAGCCGAGCCAGCGCTTGGCTATTTTCGGTGGCCCCATGGCCCTAAAGAAAATGAATGGAGGGCAGCTGTGCATGCGCAGTGCGTCCTGCACCACTTTCAGGGCTATGTTCTCGATATAGGTGCAGGTCCAACCGCTGGGACCCGCACCTATCAGACAATGGGGGTCATATCCTTGCGATATGCCCCCACACACAAAAATATTCCACGGCACTCCAGAAGAAGTAAAATGAATGTGACTTTAATTCACCAACGCAACGTTTCGGTCCACACACTGGAACCTTCCTCAAGCAGTGACTATGTGGGATGCTGTGGTATCCTATTTTTTTACCCCTGTTTTTTGGGGGGCGATGGCAACATAAGGGCTTTTCACCTGTATCCTATATACCCACACAGTGTCAGATATGGAGAGTGGTGGCAATTGGTGGGTCCATTGTCTAATTTTAGATATTGGACAACCAGTGCCACCCCAGAGACATTGGGGTCTCATTGGCAGTGTGACCTAATGTCTATGACTCCATTGGCATAGTGGATTCTTTGATACATTCATCTCTTTGCCCTGAGAGATACATATATGTATGGGATAGTAATGTGCCAGATAGTGGTGGGCCCCAAGCCTCTAATGCTGAGGGGCAACCACTGCGGTCATCGCAGGCTCCTCTCTCACACTTACTTTGTGGTTTAGCGCGGGTGGTTCTACTCTCATCTATATGTAACCAAACCATATAGTATATTTTCCGATTTGTGATTCCACGTTCCACATTTTCACCATACTAATAACTTTAGATATAGTCTATTACTGTTATGGTCCAATGAGAGGAGGTATCTATTTGAGATGGGAACAGATGGGGACTCGCAATTTAACTTTTTGACAGATCCGACACGTGACTGGACTTTGTTTTTAGTTCCTGTGTTGGATCGCCGGCTACCTGTCAGGTGATCACCAGGGGCTGGATCACATGAGCTCCGGTCACGTGATTCGGAATATGTCGATCTTTGTATGCGACCAAACTCCATGGGAGGCCATCGTTTGATGACGTCCCGAGGAGGAAGTGATGTGTGCGTTCCATTTGGGCGGAAGTTGGAAACACACATCGCGCATGCGCATTCTTGCAAAGTCCACGCCGAGATCCTCAGGTCTGCCAAGGTAATCACTACTGGTTCATGATGAAATGTGTTTTTAACCATCACGTGTCTTCTCACCTGTGCACTAATTATGGATTATCTCCACCAGAGTATGAATTGTATTTTAATGTACTTTATTTATTCACATTTATTTTTGATCATTGGACTGATTTGCATAAATTATGGCAACTGTGGATACACCTATAAACACTAGGCTATATTTAACCCCTTTGGGACACAGCCTTATTTCACCTTAAGGACGAGGCCATTTTTGGCAAATCTGGTGATATGATTTTTGGTTGCTCTATATTACACTTTTTGTGAGGCAAGGTAACAAGATCTAGCTGTTTTGGCACAGTATTTTTTGTTATTTACAACATTCATCTGACCGGTTAGAGCATGTGGTATTTTTATAGACCAGGTTGTCACGGATGCGGCGATACATAAATAAAAAAAAAGCATACATATTAGGTAAGTTTTACACAATGATTTCTTTTTTGAAACAAAAACAAAAAAAATCATGTTTTAGTGTTTCAATAGTCTGAGAGCCATAATTTTTTAAGCGATTACCTTGGGTAGGGTATGATTTTTTGGAGGATGAGATGACCGTTTTATTGGCACTATTTTGGGGTGCGTGCGACTTTTTGATCTCTTGCTATTACACTTTTTGTATGGTTTATTTAGCACAGTTTTTATTTAGGTCATGTGATATTTTTATAGAGCAAGTTATTACGGACGCTGCGATACCCAATATGTATACTCCCCCCCTATTTTTTACCAATTTTTTTAACTTTATTTGGGGGAAATGACGTTTTTGTTTATTTTTACTTGAAACAAAAAAAAAATTGGGGGGGGGGGGGGCACTTTTCCAACTTTTTTTTTTTTCACTTTATTTTTTGTCCCACTTTGGGGGTCTAATGCCTTTACAATGCATCCCAATACTTCTGTATTGGAATGCATTGGCTGTATGAGTAATACAGTTAGTATTACTCATACAGCTTCCGGCCTGTGAGATTCAGGGGGCTGGATCTCACAGGCTTGTCACTGGAAGGCAGCGCAGATGCCTAAGGAAGGCATCGCGCTGCCCTTCCATGCCATCGGGTCCCCCCTACAGCCACATGGGGACCCGATGGCACCGCTCGCTGCAACCGCAGGTAAAAGCCGCAGGTCTAAATTGACCTGCGGTTTGCGGCGATCGCCGACACGGGGACCCCCCCGCGCATTTAGCCAAGGTGCCTGCTCAATGATTTGAGCAGGCACCTTGTTCCGATCACCACCCGCCGGTGATCGGAAATACACATGACATACCGGTACATCATGTGTCCTGAAGAGGTTAAAAGTTGTATTATTTATGTTTTTACCTAATTACACTAATTATGATGTAAATTGTTCACCTTATATATATGCTGCCATACCCACTTTGTTTGTCACTGCTTGAGGAAGGTTCCAGTGTGTGGACCGAAACGTTGCGTTGGTGAATTAAAGTCACATTCATTTTACTTCTTCTGCCGTGGAATATTTTAGTTTTTCTACAATTTTTGGGAGATTGGATCCCTCCAACATCTTCTGGCACCCTATTTTACTTTGGACCTGCGGTGCTGCTTATATTATCAACATATATATATATTATTTAGCAAGAAACGGCCACAAGGATCTGATCCATGACTGTTATCCTATGTGCGCTGCTGATAACACCGGATTGTTCTAGACATGTCCTCAAGCACGGGGCCGTGAGAAACAATAGCGACGCATAATGACTGAGGTGCTTCGAACGGAGTCAAAAGAATCTTAAAGCCAGCGTGCTTTTTCGAGCTGCATCTAACACACAGCAGACAGAAGTTTGTTATCACGTCGGAGATCAAAGGCATGAAAAATCAGGCGAACAATGGCTGAAGCGGGAACAGCTGCAAATCCTGCGCTTCCCAATAAACGGGCAAGATTACACAGCGGCCTTCTTTCATAAAATGATTGAGACTAAGACACAATGAGGACATTCTGCCGACAATTATATCCTTTCCGGGCTTCCTGTAATGCATTACAATGACAGGTAACAAAAAAGCAAAGGGACGGTGAGATCCAGCACGAAACGCGCTCCTACTATACACTAACAAGCGGCTGTGACAAACAAATTCTACCTGGATCGGAGCCCATTATAAGGATGATGAATGTAAAACATGGACAATGAGGTCTCAAACATGACTCCGAGACACTGGAGGGGGTGAAGTCCTACATAAAGATAAAGAAGGTTCTTCCAATGAGGAAAGCAGAAAAGCGGTCTTGAGACATCTTGGAGAACATATGGGTTAATTTTCCGGCAATCTTATTGTGTTTGGTCTCCTACTACTGTACACACAGAGCCGTGGGGAAGGGCTCCTGCTGCTGATAATCGCCTTACAGTCAGAGACAAAACGTGTGGTCATTAGGGCCACAGAACCTATAGGAAGCAACAGTAATGAAATGATATATGGATTTATGTGGGGGGGGGGGGGAAGGAGGACATAGAAAACCGACTCCCATTAGGAGTGATATTAACGATACCTACAGTCTATCACTAGGCGGCCATACGTCAGATGAAATGGGCGATTTGAGCCGAGAAATTAGCAGGAACAAAATACATTTCACACTCACGTTTGGTACGGACCTGTCTTGTATCTGCACCGATAATGCAAACGCTTGTATCCGTTCAGAACAGATCAGTTTGCATTATTCTTTAAAAAAAAAAAAGTCAGGATCCGTCCTGACTTACATTGAAAGTCAATGGGGAACGGATCAGTTTTCAAATTGCACCATATTGTGTCAGTGAAAACGGATCCGTCCCCATTGACTTATATTGTAAGTCAGGGCGGATCCGTTTAGCTCCGCAATCGACATGCGGACACCAAAACGCTGCAAACAGCTCTGCTGGGCTGACTGCTCTCTCCCCCGATCCTCCCATAGATATGCTCGACTAAGAATGCCGACATTAGTGGTCGGTTGGCCAAACCCAACGAAATTAGCAGGTTCAGTCAACATAGATCTAAGGTGTACGGTCAGATTAAGGTGCACCTCTGTAAGTTTATCTACCCAAGACCAAAAGCATAGGGCATAATTAAGTCAAACCTCCCCAACTTCTGCTTCGAAGGGCAGAGTCGGAACACAGTCATGCTCATTACATGGTCCCATCAAAAGTATTTGACCAACATTCATCTAATGTATAAGTGGCTCAGGTCTATGAAAAAAAGATGGCCGAACACTCATTCAGCCGACAGCTATTCCTCCCGTCTCCCTCATATACAGACGTGGACAAAATTGTTGGTACCCTTTGGTCAATGAAAGAAAAAGTCACAATGGTCACAGAAATAACTTTAATCTGACAAAAGTAATAATAAATTAAAATTCTATAAATGTTAACCAATGAAAGTCAGACATTGTTTTTCAACCATGCTTCAACAGAATTATGTAAAAAAATAAACTCATGAAACAGGCATGGACAAAAATGATGGTACCCCTAACTTAATATTTTGTTGCGCAACCTTTTGAGGCAATCACTGCAATCAAACGCTTCCTGTAACTGTCAATGAGACATCTGCACCTCTCAGCAGGTATTTTGGCCCACTCCTCATGAGCAAACTGCTCCAGTTGTGTCCGGTTTGAAGGGTGCCTTTTCCAGACTGCATGTTTCAGCTCCTTCCAAAGATGCTCAATAGGATTGAGGTCAGGGCTCATAGAAGGCCACTTTAGAATAGTCCAATTTTTTCCTCTTAGCCATTCTTGGGTGTTTTTAGCGGTGTGTTTTGGGTCATTGTCCTGTTGCAAGACCCATGACCTGCGACTGAGACCAAGCTTTCTGACACTGGCTAGTACATTTCTCTCTAGAATTCCTTGATAGTCTTGAGATTTCATTGTACCCTGCACAGATTCAAGACACCCTGTGCCAGACGCAGCAAAGCAGCCCCAGAACATAACAGAGCCTCCTCCATGTTTCACAGTAGGGACAGTGTTCTTTTCTTGATATGCTTCATTTTTTCGTCTGTGAACATACAGCTGATGTGCCTTGGCAAAAACTTCGATTTTTGTCTCATCTGTCCACAGGACATTCTCCCAGAAGCTTTGTGGCTTGTCAACATGTAGTTTGGCATATTCCAGTCTTGCTTTTTTATGATTCGTTTTCAACAATGGTGTCCTCCTTGGTCGTCTCCCATGTAGTCCACTTTGGCTCAAACAACGACGGATGGTGCGATCTGACACTGATGTTCCTTGAGCATGAAGTTCACCTTGAATCTCTTTAGAAGTCTTTCTAGGCTCTTTTGTTACCATTCGGATTATCCGTCTCTTAGATTTGTCATCAATTTTCCTCCTGCGGCCACGTCCAGGGAGGTTGGCTACAGTCCCATGGATCTTAAACTTATGAATAATATGTGCAACTGTACTCACAGGAACATCTAGTTGCTTGGAGATGGTCTTATAGCCTTTACCTTTAACATGCTTGTCTATAATTTTCTTTCTGATCTCTTGAGACAGCTCTTTCCTTTGCTTCCTCTGGTCCATGTCGAGTGTGGTACACACCATATCACCAAACAACACAGTGATTACCTGGAGCCATATATATAGGCCCAATGGCTGATTACAAGGTTGTAGACACCTGTGATGCTAATTAGTGGACACACCTTGAATTAACATGTCCCTTTGGTCACATTATGTTCTGTGTTTTCTAGGGGTACCATCATTTTTGTCCATGCCTGTTTCATGAGTTTATTTTTTTACATAATTCTGTTGAAGCATGGTTGAAAAACAATGTCTGACTTTCATTGGTTAACATTTATAGAATTTTAATTTATTATTACTTTTGTCAGATTAAAGTTATTTCTGTGACCATTGTGACTTTTTCTTTCATTGACCAAAGGGTACCAACAATTTTGTCCACGTCTGTACATGTATGCTCGGTCCAGCCGCACCCGTTCTTCACGGGGAGAGTGGAGACTCCTCTGGCAGTGGCTTATCTTTCATAAACACAGATGCACTTTGTCAAAATTCAATGTGCCCGACCCTTCTTTCTCATGACATCTGCCAAGTCAGCTCGCCCCCATACACACAAGACAGGTCACCTGGTCTCGCAGTAATTGGCGGGGTTGGCGGACATTGCTCTCGTGTGTATGAGCACCTATGGGATAAGGAACTTACCGAACTCGCTCCATTTCACTGCCCGTCTTCACCACAGCAAAGGGCTCTCGCCGACTCCAGTCCCAGAAATGGATTTCATTGGCAGTGGCGATGAGCAGCAGCTGAACGGTGGGGTGAAAGGCCAAGGATGCAATAGCGTTGTTACTGTCTGTAAACCAGCTCTCACTCCCACCCTAAGAAGAAAATATCAAAGAGGAAGTTAAATACCGCACAAGACCACGCCAATCACAATGTCTGCAATGTATAATGAATGGGAACCCCACCAATCATCTCGTGATTGGTGGGGTTCCCAGTGGTCAAATAGTCTCTGTGGATGAGTTTAAATCTTAGTAAAAACCCTTTTAAAGACTTTTCCCCTGGACAACCTCTGTCCACATGATCTTAAAGGGGTTATCCAACCCCTAAAATGCCTCCTCAAATGCCCGAGCAACCCTCACACAGATTGTACTTAACTGGCCCCCCGCATCACTTCCGACGCCGAAGCCAATAGCAGGCCGTAACGGGAACAAGCCTCGCAAGCGAAGCGGGTGCCGGGGAGCCAGGTAAGTACAATCTATGTGAAGGGCCTGAGCATTTGGGGAGGCATTTTAACCCCTTTAAGAGGAGGGGGCTCTCAAGAGGACTTACACTTTAGACAGAGCTGTAGACACATCCCCGAAATGCTGTCTGGGCAGGCGCCAGAGAAGGCTGATCTGATGATGCCGCCTACCCACTGATACCCTTCCCCCAGCCTATTCCAACTTCCCTGTGCGAAGCTTTCGTATACTCACATGTAAATCCCATATGCGAACTTCACCATCAAGGCAACCGGATGCGATGAGCCCTGGAATAGTGGGGTGAAAGGTGACACACCACGGGGTGCGACGATGTCCTACCAGAGAGTGTATGCATCGCCCCGTCTTCACCTCGGTTATGTAGATGTTGTGATTGACGTGAGTGGATGCCAGCAGCGTCCTGCAGGGATAAAGTACACGTGACTGATGTGCTCCACGGGTCAGAACGTTACCTACAGACATCCAGCCGTCACCCTTTACATTTACAGATGCAGAAAGGAGATTATGCAAAGAGGAGGCTCGGAGCCACTGTACCAGCAGCACCATGAAAGCTAAAGGGCGTCTGTCAGATGATCGGCCAGCCCTGGCTAAATCAGTAGGTTTGACCACTTTCATTTAATATGTACAGGCCCTTTAAAGGGCATCTGTCAGCAGTTTTTTACCTGTGACACTGGCTGACCTGTTACATGTGCACTTGGCAGCTGAAGGCATCTGTGTTGGTCCCATGTTCATATGTGCCCGCATTGCTGGGAAACATGATGTTTTATTATATGCAAATGAGCCTCTAGGTGCAACGGGGGCGTTGCCATTACACCTAGAGGCTGGGATCTCTCTGCAACTACCGCACCCTCTGCACTTTCATTGACAGGGCCAGGCAGTAAAACATCACACCTGGCCCTGTCAAAGTGCAGAAGGCGTGGCAGTTGCAGAGAGAACAGAGCCTCTAGGAGTAATGACAACGCCCCCATTGCTCCTAGAGGCTCATTTGCATATATTAAAACATCATGTTTCTCAGCAATGCGGGCACATATGAACATGGGACCAACACAGATGCTTTCAGATGCAAAGGGCACATTTGACAGCTCAGCCAGTTTCATAGGTACAAAACTGCTGACAGATGCCCTTAATATTTAATATTGACAACAGATCCTCATCAATATCAGATCGACGGGGGTCCGACACCTGAGCCGATCAGCTGGTTGAAGAGAAGACCGCACTCCATACGAGCGCAGCCTTCCCTTTATTGTTTACCTGCTCGCCGTCGACATCGCAGCGGCGATCAGGTGTAACTAATTCACTTTTATGGGACGTCTCGTTCCTATACACATGAACTGGAACAAGCTGTCCTATTCAAGTTAATTAGACAGCTTGTAATTACACCTGCCCGCCGCTGTGATTTCGACAGCAAGCAGGTAAACAATGAAAGCATGGCTGTGCTCACACGGAGCGCAGCCTTCTCTTCAAACAGCCAATCGGCGGGGGTGCCAGGTATCGGACCCCCGCCCATCTGATATTGATGACTTATCCGGGGGATAGGTCACATAGCTACACAGTTAATACGGTTGTAAAAAGACATACGTCCATCAAGTTCAACCAAGGGATAGGGATATTGTTAAATCGATTTCACAAAAAAACAATTTTCTTTAAAAAGAGACCTGCCTGAAGAAAAGGGTCCTTAAAGAGAATGTGTCAATAAAAAATTACTTCTTTAAATCACATTTTTGAGTTTAACTTTTTTTTTTTTTACATTTTCAGTGTTTTTTTATTTTCCATCTCTATTTAAAAAATATGTATATAATCATGCAATTTTCACATTGGGCACTTGGCCCAATAAATCCTGATTTCCTGTTCTGTACAGGTAACACTTCAGTAGCTATCTCATTATCACCACAGAAAGGATTACAATGACAGTTAACACCTCTATATAGATAACAGAATCTATCATTCACATTAGGTGGTATCACAGCTTTTCAGCTCCCTTCTGACCTCTGCACAGGTCACAGAGCATGCCTCCCATATAAGTAAACGGGGGTCAGCTCCTGTCCATTGAGCTCCTGTCCATTGAATTTTTTTTAAGGCTACTTTCTGGCTCCGCCTGTGAGATCTGTTTCAGGGCTCTCACAAGCAGCCCAAAACGGATCAGTTCAGCCCCAATGCATTTTGAATGGATAAGGATCCATTCAGAATGCATTAGTTTGCCTCCGTTTAGCCTCCATTCCGCTCTGGAGGCTGCTTGCAGCGTTTTGATGTCCGCAAGTCAAAACGGATCTGTTTGCATTATCATGAACAAAAAATAAAAAAATTAAAAATTAAAAAATATATATTTCATATAGTTCATGGTAATGCAAACGGATCCGTTCTGAACGGATACAAGCGTTTGCATTATCGGTGGGAATCTGTCTGTGCAGATACAAGACTGATCCGCACCTAACGCAGGTGTGAAAGTAGCCTAATATAGTGACATGCAAAAAAAATTATAAAAATATATTTGACATAAAAACGTCATTTTCTAACGACATATGCCGTATAGAAAGAATATATCACCTATGTTTTTTTTTACCAATTACCAGATACTAGTACTAGAGATGAGCGAATTTCATGTTATGAAATTCGTTCTCGCTTCGTTTGGTAGTAAAAGCAGAATTGCGCTATGGATTCCGTTACCACGGACCATAACGCAATTCTCGGACGGGATGCCCTTGCTGAGGTGAAGAAAATCAGAAGCCTGACTAATGGAGTCTTCACTTCAAGAGGCGGATTGAATGGCATCTCCAAAACACTCTCTCAGTCTCTTAGATAAGACATGGAGGAGGTTTCCAGGCAGAGATGAATGTATTCTGCGTTTTCTTGGCAGGAGAGAAGGACGTTTCGTAGACGATGATCCCCGGCCAGCAGGCTGAGCAGCTTTATCCAGCCGCGCCTGCCAGAAAGAGCGATGGGAGAGGATAAAATTCACCTGTCTGGGCTGAATGCCAGTAGGAATGTAGAACGCGGACTGTCTGGAAGTTCCACCTTCTGTAAAATAAACAAGACAGGAGACAGTCATAAGGGTTGATCTAGAACGGTCATCGAGAGGTGTCCTTCCATATGAATCCATGGAGCGCTGAGATTATCACATCCATGGCCCTCCTCTCCTGTTACCAACAGAATTCTACTCCAACTAAAGCTGCAAACTGGAAGTCACACCCCAGCGAGAGAAGGCCTTAGGATCACAGGCCGTTACTCCAGCACCACAGCAATACCAAACTCCCGAAGAATTAAAGGAGTATTCCCATCTGGGACATTGATGGCACACTGCTAGAGTACGCCATCAATGTCAGATAAGAGCGGGGCCCAGAGGTGGGACCCACGTGTATCTCCAGAACGAGGCCCCCAAAGTGAAGGAGACGACAATGCACATGCGCCGCTCCATTTACTGCTATGGGACTGCCGGGAATGGCCCAGCCAGGACTCACCTATTTTTGGAACCCCCATATCTTTGAGTGGAGTGTGGCCGAGAATGCACCGCGTGCTCTCCCTTCACGTCAGGGGCTCCGTTTTGGAGATAGGAATGAGTACCAAAGTGATATGACCCTGCCCCAAGATCTGCTCCCCTTAATGCAGAATCTGGATGCTTCCTTTAAGGGCACATGCACACAAACATATATTCTTTCAGTGTCCGTTCCGGTTTTTTTTTGTGGACCATATACGGAACCATTTATTTTAATGGGTCCGCAAAAAAAAAAAAAACGGAAGTTACTCCGTGTGCATTCTATTTCCGTTCCGCAAAAAAATAGGACATGTCCTATTATTGTCCTGTTCTATTAGGGGCCAGCTGTTCCGTTCAGCAAAATACGGAATGCACACGGACATAATCTGTATTTTTTGCAGATCAGTTTTTTGGCAAACCGCAAAATACATACGGTTGTGTGCATGAGCCCTAAGGCTGTGTTCACATCTCATTTTTAATCCACTTTTAACTAAGGCTACTTACACACTCGCGTTTTGTGTTGATCCGTCATTGAAGGATCCGTTCAGATAATACAACCGTCTGCATCCGTTCAGAACGGATGCAGACGGATCCGTCTTGAACACCATTAAAAGTCAATGGAGGACGGATCAGTTTTCTATTGCGTCAGTGAAAACGGATCCTTCCCCATTGACTTACATTGTGTGCCAGGACGGATCCGTTTGGCTCAGTTTCATCAAACGGACGCCAAAACACTGCAAAGACTGAACTGATGCAAACTGAGCGGATCCTTTACCATTCAGAAAGCATAAGAATGCAAACTGATACGCTTTGGACCGCTTGTGAGAGCCCTGAATGGATCTCACAAACGGAAAGCCAAAACGCGAGTGTGAAAGTAGCCTTATACGTTGAGGGAAAAAAAAAATCTTGATTAAAAAATAAAAATAAAAAAAATCAATGCAAAGATGTTCCTACCCTTCCAGTAACCGGTGCCAGAATACTTCTGCTGCTAAATTACTAGTTGTCTATGACTGATGAAGAATACATTTTAATTGCTGATGCGCTGTACGAAAGTTCTAGTGAGCAGATTCTATTAAGCCCGTTTTACATTTGCGGTAAACAGATTCGGCTGGGAACAGCCTGCTGGATCAGTGAATACCGGGCGCTTAATGTGCGCTGCCAAAATACCGTCCGGCCCCATTCAGTATAATGGGGGCGAGCAGCGACCTGGCACATATGCCGAGGTGGAACAGGACAAATACTGCCGCACACAGCAGTTTTCGTCCGGCCACGTCTCGGCATATTTGCTGGGTTGCGGTTGGGTTATAGTGAATGTGGCCCTACGGTAACTTGGCAGCGCCCTGTATTCACGGATGCGGCAGGCTGTTCCCAGCCGGCCGGATCTGTTTACCGCAAATGTGAAACAGGCCTTAAATTTACAGGAAAAAGGGAGGGTAAAGAATAGCATACGTTTTTGGTCATGTGACTGCAATATATAAATCAAGGGGCGTTCCACGGCTGGGGACATCACTGGACTATTGTCGGGTTTATCAGGGGGGGGAAAAAAAAATTAGTTTCTTCATGTCAAGGCTGAGCGTTACCCCACAGACATACATTTACAGGGTCACTCACCTTGCCTTCCCATTTCATAAACCGGGTTTTGTCCTCCACCAAGCACTGTAACAGTCGCTGGGCTCCCTGCGCCTGCGTACCCCTCTCTCTGCCCGAAAGAATCCGGACCGCATTCTTTTCAGGCACAACCCTCATGGCACCGCCGGCGCCGTCACAACAGCTTCTCAGAAGAGAACGAAAGAGCTGACATCCAGATGCAGACAGACAGACTTCATGGGAGCCTAGAAATAAATACCAGAACGCAACCACTGTCAGTGGAAATATCAGGCGAGGATGAACATTGCAGTAAGGCTCTATTCACATTTACATTGGTGGCTTTAATCTAAGCCTCCATTGGGTTGTCTCACCATGATGTAAATGATGGAGGTACAGATAGTACTGCCTCCCTGTCTCTCCCTGTAAATGATGTAGATACAGATAGTACTGCCTCCCTGTCTCTCCCTGTAAATGATGGAGGTACAGATAGTACTGCCTCCCCCTGTAAATGATGGAGATACAGACAGTATTCTCTTATCACACTGTAAATGGTGTAGGTACATATACTGTAGTGCTGCCTGCCTGTAAATGATGTAGGTACAGACAGTACTGCCTCCCTCTCTTTCGTTGTAAATGATGGAGGTACAAATAGTACTGCCTCCCTGTCTTTCCCTGTAAATGATGTAGGTACAGGCAGTACTGCCTCCCTGTCTTTCCCTGTAAATGATGTAGGTACAGGCAGTACTGCCTCCCTGTCTCTCCCTGTAAATGATGTAGGTACAGGCAGTACTGCCTCCCTGTCTCTCCCTGTAAATGATGTAGGTACAGATAGTACTGCCTCCCTGTCTCTCCCTGTAAATGATGTAGGTACAGATAGTACTGCCTCCCTGTCTCTCCCTGTAAATGATGTAGGTACAGGCAGTACTGCCTCCCTGTCTCTCCCTGTAAATGATGTAGGTACAGGCAGTACTGCCTCCCTGTCTCTCCCTGTAAATGATGTAGGTACAGATAGTACTGCCTCCCTGTCTCTCGCTGTAAATGACGTAGGTACAGGCAGTACTGCCTTGGCTAGCCTTCTGTATGGGACTAAAGGCAGTGGGGACAGTTCCCTCGGCACTGGAATGGAGAGCCAGTGAATAAGTCCGTGGATTATTTTTTATGCCAAATGCTTTCATGGTCATTACTAAAATTGTTTTGGGGGGTTGATAACCCATTTAAAGGGGCATTTCAGTTCTCAATGACTTGCTGGATAATATTTTAAAAAATGGACCTACAGCAGGTGGCTGTATACAAAGGAAATCCCCTTATTCACCTTTCATATATCCCACCATTCCAGTCCTTGCTGGTCCCGCAGCAATGACATCAGATCCACTGGTTCATATGACCATTGCTCCCAGTCCCTGGTCTCAGTGGGACATGTGCTGTTGATGCACACGTGACCACTGAGGCCAGTGACTGGCAGCAGCAGTCACACGAAGGATGGATGTGATGTCATCGCTGCAGGACCAGCAGGGACTGGAGCGGCAGGATATACGAGAAGTGAATAAGGAGGTTTTCCTTTATTTTATACAGCTCCCTGCTCTGAGCCAGAAGACCCCTTTAGTAATCAACACCGTGGATCATACAAAATGAATAAGAAAATGCAAGTGCCCAAGTTCTAAAACCTTAGAAACTGGCTGATAACAGGGAATAATAGATCACATTCAGCTTTGCTGCACAGCAAGTTTCTGTCTCCTTAAGCACCGCGGTCGATTTCCTGTACTGGGCGACTGCCAGGTGCGCGTGACCCAGTCTGCAATGAAACTGAAGATGAGAAGAGGCTTGATATCTCAACACGGAACTAGACAAGTCAAATCATGAGATCCTTACAGGAAGGGAACATGTCGGCCGGGCCAGACGAGAAGATTTCCCGAATTTACACATCTCGCATGCAACCATCTTACGCTCCACCTCTGAGCACAACTTACATATTAAAAGGGCATCTGTCAGCAGTTTTGTACCTATGACACCGGCTGACCTGTTACATGTGCACTTGGCAGCTGAAGACATCCGTGTTGGTCCCGTGTTCATATGTGCCCGCATTGTTGAGAAAATTATGTTTTCATATATGCAAATGAGCTTCCAGGAGCAACGGGGGCGTTACCGTTACACCTAGAGGCACTGCTCTCTCTGCAACTGCCGCGCCCTCTGCACTTTGATTGACAGGGCCAGGCAGTGAAAAGGTCATCATGCTTGGCCCTATGCAGAGGACGCGGGAGTTGCAGAGAGAGCAGAGCCTCTAAGTGTAATGGCAACGCCCCCGTTGCTCTTAGAATCTCATTTGCATATAATAAAACATCATTTATCTCAGCAATGCGGGCACATATGAACATGGAACCAACACCGATGCCTTCAGCTGCCAAAAGCACATGTAACAGGTGAGCCAGTGTCATAGGTACAAAACTGCTGACAGATGCCCTTTAAAGTGCCTGTACATATAAAATGAAAGCGGTCAAACCTACTGATTTAGCCAGGACGGGCCGATCATCTGATGTGTATGTCAGGGAAAACAAGGATCGGGCATATTGGGATTTCAACATGCCTGACCATCTTGTTTTTGCAGAAGAGAAGCTGCAGAGGTGTCTTATTTTGGAAAACTAGAGGCTAGATTAACGCGTCCGTAATCTAAGGGCTTGTTCACACAGCAGATTCCAAACCAAAAATCGTGCGGAACGGTCAATGGGAATCCGCACCGCGGTTCATTTGGCCGTGGATGGTTTGTACGCGGTCACCACGAGACCTGACCCTTACTGGCGCAGTTTCCACACACAGGTTTTCTCCACTGAATGGGGCTAAAGCCGAAGATGGACCCAAGGGTGGTAGAAACCGAAAAGGTCGGCCACGGTCTCTTTGAAAAAACCCAGTCAATGCATTATAAACAACGGCTGGCACGTCATGGTACAATCATAGGCGGCTGATTGGCAGAGGGAAAAGCAGGACCACAGATTTCTAGAAAGGGACTGAGACCAGGTGCCACACGCCTGGAAATGCAACACCGCCTAGTTCAAGTAAATGGGGCAACCATGCCGCTTTTAGGCGCTAGGTCTGGAGTTGCATTAAGAAGCAGAAAATGAAATCAGTAGATGCCTGGTCTGCCCCCAGGGTGGCATGGCACTACTACCCTACTAATTGTGCTGCACACCCAGGGACACCAGCCTATCTTTGTACGGTTTATGTTTAGTACAGAATAAATTCTTAATAAAAAGGGAAAAGCCGCTCCATTCAGCCTCCATCCTGCCAAAAATCAACCTTTCTGTGATAAAAAGCCAATGGACCGGATAGAGTAAAGCTCTGTTGGCAGTAGCGATATGGCCGCTTCCTTCTACACACAATGGGGCGCATTTACTAACGCCATCTGATAGAGCAGAGGTCGGAAACCTTCGGCACTCCAGCTGTTGCAAAACTACAATTCTCGTAGAAATGAATGGAGCATGCTGGGAGTTGTAGTTTCACAACAGCTGGTGTTCCACAGGTTGCCTACCGCCGTGATACTTAAAGAGGCTTGCCCATCTCAAACATTGATGCCATATTGCTAGGATAGGAACGGGTTCCACCACCGGGACCTGCTCCTATCTCCAGAACGGAGCCCACAAAGTAAACAGAGAGGACGCTGCGCATGCTCCGCTATCCTCAGTTCACCACTATAGGGGGTTCGGAAAATAGATGAGCACTGGTTTGGATCATTTCCGGCATTCGTTTAGCTGTGAATGGAGAGGTGGCTGCGCTTGCGCTCTCTATTCACTGCTATGGGACATCCGAAAACAGCTGAGTCTCGCTCACTCCCATAGCGATAACTGGAGAGTGCACTGCGCATGTGCTCTCCTTCACTTTGGGGACAGCAGCGGGTTCCACCTATCTGACATGGACGGCATATCCTAGAGAAATGACATCAATGTCTGAGATGGACCAACCCTTCTAAGACCCCCACAATGGCGCATGCTGCCTAATGGATCTGGTACTGCTAGGAAGACACTTTCCATGACTGATACCAGCTCAAGGTTGGTGTAACCTGGCACCATTGTCTACCCCAATAAACCAGCGCATTTTATGAACCCACCTGATTGCACCCTAGAAACTTCAAAAAGGTTCTACCAGGGCACAAACATCTGATCTGTCGGCTGTAAATCAATAGGCAAGTCAATGGAGAAGGCATCACCATTACTGCATGTTGAGGGGGGGGGGGGGGGTCTGCCATGACCACTGGGTGGTGGGTCAAAAGTCCTGTTGTGACTTCCCGGTAAGAGGACTACCTGGGTGGGAGCTGTTACTCCCTCCTGAGCAAAGGGTAGCAATCATGTGATCATTAAGGAGAAAGGGGGTCCGGCGTTGACTACAGGAAAAAAGTCTGCTGTGACTACTGGGGACGTGGAGAGGGTCTGCTCTGACAAATGGGGGAAATAAGGGAGACGCCGCTACTGCAACTAGCAAGGGGGGCTGTATTCCGACTACTGGGGGGGGGGGGGGGGGGGTGAGTGTACAGCCTTGAAATGACATGATAGACGGGGCATCGCCAGTTTCGGCGCAGAATCAGTCCCACATCATGACATCGCTGGTTTCTAACTTGTGGCACAACCCGGTAAATCTACATAATCAGCATTTCTATAAGATATCATCACTCAATGACATAAATTAGTACGCAGAGCAGCATGGCGTCTAACCTCATTTCCTAAAACATCATCTGCAATCTGATTGGTTGCGGCCCGGTGTAACGAGGTCACATGGGGCAGACGCCAGGCTCGTTACACAATAGTCACTTCTTACACAAATGTTGACTTTTGCTCCATCGAACATAAAATAAAGTCTACGCTGATGGAGGGCGTTTATTTTGCAATTCTGTACAAATAGAAGGGCGCTGCCACGGTAAGCTCTGGTGTGAGCGGGATGCGCCATTTACTGATCTGCGACACTCCAACCAACGAGACCCCCACCAACTGCTATAACGTAGGGTCCTTGCTTCACTTGACCTTTTCTTTGCACAAAGCTGCTCCTAACCAAGCAATGAGCCGAAAAGTCCATTTGGGTCTGGAGAAATCTGACAAATACCACTGCTAAAATGTAAGACTACCTGTGCCTCCCATCGTCGAGAGGGAGGCAGCACTACCTGTGCCTCCCATCGTCGAGAGGGAGGCAGCACTACCTGTGCCTCCCATCGTCGAGAGGGAGGCAGCACTACCTGTGCCTCCCATCGTCGAGAGGGAGGCAGCACTACCTGTGCCTCCCATCGTCGAGAGGGAGGCAGCACTACCTGTGCCTCCCATCGTCGAGAGGGAGGCAGCACTACCTGTGCCTCCCATCGTCGAGAGGGAGGCAGCACTACCTGTGCCTCCCATCGTCGAGAGGGAGGCAGCACTACCTGTGCCTCCCATCGTCGAGAGGGAGGCAGCACTACCTGTGCCTCCCATCATCTACAGGAGGAGACAGGGAAACCAATGCAGAGAGGTGGCAGTCACCATACAGAGGTGTCCTCAGCCTTTGCATGATGAGGTGCACCAAACAACACATACCAGCTGCAGCCAATCACTGTCCACAGCAGTGACACAATATGCATCCGCTGTCATGGCTGCCGTTTTCTGCATCCGTTTGATGTATACGTTTAAAAAAAAAAATAAAAAAAAAAAAAATACAAAATCGAAGCCCGCCAAGTTCTTGCATTCTGCATATTTTGGTTAAAAAAAAAATAATAAATAAAAAAACTTTATTTGTATTTATTTTTTACAATGGAACTCTACACTCACCTAAAGAATTATTAGGAACACCTGTTCCATTTCTCATTAATGCGATTATCTAGTCAACCAATCACATGGCAGTTGCTTCGATGCATGTAGGGTTGTGGTCCTGGTCAAGACAATCTCCTGAACTCCAAACTGAATGTCAGAATGGGAAAGAAAGGTGGGCTACAACAGCAGAAGACCCCACCGGGTACCATTTATCTCCACTACAAATAGGAAAAAGAGGCTACAATTTGCACGAGCTCGCCAAAATTGGACTGTTGAAGACTGGAAAAATGTTGCCTGGTCTGATGAGTCTCGATTTCTGTTGAGACATTCAAATGGTAGAGTCCGAATTTGGCGTAAACAGAATGAGAACATGTATCCATCGTGCCTTGTTACCACTGTGCAGGCTGCTGGTGGTGGTGTAATGGTGTGGGGGATGTTTTCTGGGCACACTTTAGGCCCCTTAGTGCCAATTGGCCATCGTTTAAATGCCACGGGCTACCTGAGCATTGTTTCTGACCATGCCCATCCCTTCATGACCACCATGTACCCATCCTCTGATGGCTACTTCCAGCAGGATAATGCACCATGTCACAAAGCTCAAATCATTTCAAATTGGTTTCTTGAACATGACAATGAGGTCACTGTACTAAAATGGCCCCCACAGTCACCAGATCTCAACCCAATAGAGCATCTTTGGGATGTGGTGGAATGGGAGCTTCGTGCCCTGGATGTGCATCCCTCAAATCTCCATCAACTGCAAGATGCTATCCTATCAATATGGGCCAACATTTCTAAAGAATGCTATCAGCACCTTGTGGAATCAATGCCACGTAGAATTAAGTCAGTTCTGAAGGCAAAAGAGGGGCCAACACCGTATTAGTATGGTGTTCCTAATAATTCTTTAGGTGAGTGTATAGTGAACGGATGTCACTGTACAGCATCAGCCCGAGCATCCATTTAACGTATACGTTTTTTGTATGTGTTAAATGGATGGGAAAAAATGTGATGTGAACCCAGGCTTAAAAACCGCGTTATAACAGCAATTTCAAAAACCAATAAGTTTATCGGCTCTCGAGTGTCCCCAGATTCCAGACCCCATCGGCTCTCGAGTGTCCCCAGATTCCAGACCCCATCGGCTCTCGAGTGTCCCCAGATTCCAGACCCCATCGGCTCTCGAGTGTCCCCAGATTCCAGACGCCATCGGCTCTCGAGTGTCCCCAGATTCCAGACGCCATCGGCTCTCGAGTGTCCCCAGATTCCAGACCCCATCGGCTCGCGAGTGTCCCCAGATTCCAGACGCCATCGGCTCGCAAGTGTCCCCAGATTCCAGACGCCATCGGCTCGCAAGTGTCCCCAGATTCCAGACGCCATCGGCTCGCGAGTGTCCCCAGATTCCAGACGCCATCGGCTCTCGAGTGTCCCCTCTATAATTGATTCTAGATCAGAGTAATATTACGGTCTATTTGCAGACGTGTTCCCTTTTATTTGTTATTACCACCCAACACAATCTCGTTCCTCCAAAATATTTTTTTTTTAAATAAAAGAAAAAAATATAAAAATTATTAAATTCCGGCCGTCACACATACAAGAATTAACAGAGCGATGCGCCACAACTGCGGTAAAAACACGGATTTTACTCCCATTCATCAGTCTGTGACTCGCAAAATGAAATAACGGCGAATGACGGACTGGAAATCGCACATACAAGAAAGGAAACCGCAACAGTCGCCGTAACGGTTGCGTAAAACGGTCACAACGGTTACGTGAATATGGCGGTCTCTTCGCGAATACACGTGCCAGCGACACATAAACCGCCACTGACTGGACGTGTACCTGTGCCAAGAACAACATGCCATCACCCATGTACACACACACGTATGTGCACACAGCTCACACCCGGCACACACGTCCACAGCAGCACGGGGCCACAGGCAGCCACACATGTCATCCCTGCCCGGTGAAAAGCCCCGGGATTATTCACCTCTCGGGCGTTGCAGGCCTTGCTGGCTCCGGCCTGAGTGATCGCGGGGAGTCCTGGGCCTGGCAGGCTGCTTTCTGTCCCGGACCACGTTATGGGAGGAATCCTGGGGTTTCGTACGGGCGGCGGAGAGCGACAGAAAATCGTTAGCTACAGACAGATACCGTTAACAGCGACCATCCGGGACAATGGCGGCCGCCAGACCGAAGTAGCTGCCAGCCGAAAGCACCGGATACCCGAGCGAATCGATGAAGGAGCCAACTAGGATCAAACTGAGCCAATCAGAGGGCGGCGACTCCGGCGCAGGCGGGAGCAATCGAACGCCGAGAGAGATGTCAGCAGTTGCAGGCTGGTTAATGGATCACGGACTCACGGAGCAGGGCCGGGGAAGTTTTGGCTTCGCCAGCGGCTGCCGTTCTTCCACTAAAGCTTCTGAGACGTTAGACTGATTTCTCTTAGCATAAGGCCGGGGCCACAGGGTGGGGGACATTTATCAAAACTGATGTAAAGGAGAACAGGCTTAGTTGCCCATAGCAACCAATCAGATCATATCTTTCAAGGCGGAATCTGATTGGTTGCTAGGGGCAACTAAGACAGTTCTACTTTACACCGGTTTTGATCAATCTCCCCGGATGCCTTTGGTCATGGGAGGCTAAAAGCGAACGTTGCTCTCACCAAAGGTCGCCGTTGTGGGTAATTTTTGTAGGATGGGAATGTTGCTTTTAAAGAAAAACAAAAAAAAAAACAGCAAGGTTGTATTTTTGGCGACAGTTGCGGTTTTTATGTGACCACATGGACATGATACGATCATTGGATGCAATATCGGAAGGCGAAGTTCGCGTCGCACAACTGATGTTGCTGGTGCATTAAATTCGCACCACTATTTTACACGTCAGTGATTCACAGACCATTCACATATCCATTGACTTGAAAGGGGTTTTCCGAGATTTTAATATTGATGAACTATCCTCAGGATAGGTTACCAGTATCTGATTGGGGGTCCGACACCTGGGACCCCCACGATCAGCTGTTTGAGAAGGAACAGCATTCATAGTAGCGCCGCGGCCTTCTCTGTGCTTTTTCTACGTCGGTGACGATACGTGTTTATGTGTCACGCGGCCTAGGAGCAGCTCAGCCGCATAGAAGGGAATGGGACTGAGCACAATACCAAGCACAGCCGCTATACAATGTCCGGCATTGTGCTTGGTAAGTACGGAGAAGGCAGGAGCGCCACTGCCTTCTCAAGCAGCTGATCGGCAGGGGTCCCGGGTGTCGGACCCCCACGATCAGATACTGATGAACTATCCACAAGATTAAATCTATGAAAACCTTTTTAATAGGTGTATTCATATATCACCGGTTTTCCGTGGTGACACCCCCGGAAGCACGCCCCATTTTATCTGTGATCCCTCACACACATTGTAATCTACAGGTCCGTTAAAAAACACGGACACAGCACGGATGCCATCCGTGTTTGGTCTGTGGTTTTCACAGATCATTAGTAGAAGATGCTCCGGAAGCCAATTTTCAGCCTAGCAGTGTCCGTGAAACACGATCACGGATAAAACGAGGCCAGTGCGGCTTCAAATCGGATGCGATTTAGGCTTTGGAACACCCATCAGGGTACGGCCACGTGTGGCTGGGCCGCTGTATAGTTGTGCCCGGTAAAAAATTTACCAATTCATGCGGATGGAAAAAGGTAAAACGCACAGCAGATAGCTGCACAAAAATGTATTTATTTTATAGTTATTTTTATTGATTTTATCAAAGATAACAGTTATATCATGACATACATCTGATAAATGTGAAATAAGATAAACGAATAAAGCTGCACAAAAATTTACACGCTCCGGATTTATACTACATTCACACGTGAAAAAAGACGTCTGTTAAAAACAGCGGCTGTCGGTCCACGAAAACCAACAAAATAGGACACTCCAGAAATCGGCATTGCAGATAACTCCATACACTGCCATTGTTCTTAAAATGGAAGCGTCACGGCCATTAAAAAAGCGTCTGTCACGCAACAGCACGTGATCCTAAGGACAGGCCACGTCTCATAAAAGGTGGACAATCCCTTTAAATGATTTATCTTGTACATTTTACAAGCCTGACAACTTTTTTAAAAATGTTTTACCCCACAGAATTCTAGAGGGCTGTATAGTCTTTCACATAAATGAAACTCAAATTCAGAAAAATATCGTACAGTGTTCTATCAGATCCTTATTTTGAACCCTGTTGGACCGCCGAGGCCAGTGACTGGTCACGTGCAGTATACGGCTACATCGCCACAAACAGTACGCAGAGATGAGGCCTGGAGTGCTGGAAATGGCCGGGGCATTTTTTGTGCAGTTTTCTTATAAACCGAACAACCCCTTTAAAGGAGTTCTTTGGCCCCATGAAATTTTTTTTGTTGCCAAAATTTTTGTTCATTTATTATCCAAAAATACGCCTATATTAAGCGTATTTCTGGCGCAGATTGCGGCGCAAAGGTTGTTTGTCCTGCATTCTGCTCATTCCAGGTCTAAAAAAGTGGGCGAGGGGGGAGAGGGAGCCGGCAGGTCCGTCTCATTCATCATTCACCTGTTTTAGGTGTACAAAATGGTCTAAATCTTAGACAGCTAGAAAAACCGTACATTTAGAAGCAGCAGTGGAGAGGCCTGCGCTTCTACATAACTGCGATGTTTTCACCGCCAGTGCAGGGTCTTATTATGACTGGCGCCTAAAATGGCGGTCTTAAAAATGTGCCCCTTAGGGCTCGTTCACATGAACGTGCGATGCCCGTTGCGAGATTGCGGACCGCTTTGCGGATCCGCAATACATGGGCATCGTTCCGTGGCCATTCCACATCACGGATGCGGACCCATTCATTTCAATGGGTCCGCAAATCCGGAGATGCGGAACAGAAGAACGGAGTGGAACACTACGGAGTGCTTTCTGAGGTTCCGTTCCGTGCTTCCGCACTGCAAAAAGATGGACCTTGCTCTATCTTTTTGCGGAACGGAAGGATCGCGGACCCATTCAACTGAATGGGTCTGCGATCCCCATGCGCCTGCCCCACGGACGGTGCCCGTGCATTGCGGACCGCACGTTGCAGACCACAGCACGGGCTTCACACGTTCTTAGTATGCTATAAAACAGGGATCGGCAACCTTTGGCAATCCAGCTGCTGTGAAACTACAACTCCCAGCATGCACAGTTACCTGGCTGTTCTTGTAACTCCCATAGAAGTGAAGAGGATTCTGGGAGTTGTAGTCTTAGAACAGCTGGAGTGCCGGAGGCTGCTGATCCCTGCTATGAAATACCAGCCTATCCGATCCCCCGCTGCTCCCATCCCTTCGCTTCCTCCACCTGTCTCTGTATCCTGATCTCCAGCGACATTTTTGAACGGGCTGTGTGACAGCTGCTGCAGACACCACTGAGGTCACATGTCTGTCCATCACCGGAGGTCCTGATACAGAGACCGGCCAGGGGCCCAGGAAGCAGTGGCAGGGATCAGTAAGGCCTCTTTCACACGAGCGAGTTTTCTGCGCGGGTGCGATGCACGAAGAGAACGCATAGAACCCACACCCATTCATTTCAATGGGTCTGTGTACATGAGCGTTATTTTTTTCTTGCGAGAAAAACGCAGCATGTTCTGTATTCTGCGTTTTTTTTACGCAGCCCTGGCCCCATAGAAATAAATAGGGCTTCAGTGAAAAATGCATAGCATTCGGAAGCAAGTGCGGATGCAATGCATTTTTCACTGATGGTTGCTAAGAGATGTTGTTTGTAAACCTTCAGTTTTTTATCACACGTGTGAAAAACGCATCAAAACGCATTGCACCCGCGTGGAAAAAACTAAACAACTGAACGCAATCGCAGACAAAACTGACTGAACTTGCTTGCATCCGGACCTAATTCGTCACGCTCGTGTAAAAGAGGCCTAGGGGTACGTTCACATCTGCGGATGCCTGATCCGCATTACCAAACAAAAACCATTGAATGCAACGGTTGTTGTGCTGCTAAAGCCCAGCATTTTTGCCAGATCACTGCCGGACCCCATTATAGTCAATGGGGATCCAGCAGTGAACGGTAGTATCCGGCAATGGCAGATTAGGCAAAATCCAGCAAACTGTTCTCTGCCAGGACAGCCTGCCGCATACGCTCATGCCACTGTGAACCTACCCTTAGGGATTATTCATTTTGTTATTTTAGAACATTCTTACTAGCTTTTGGTAAAAATTTCTAGGGGCTCAACAACCTCTCTACACTTGTCAGTGCCTACGTCTATGTGTACCTCCTTCAGTGTAGGCTTTACTTATATTTTGTAGCTGCGTGGTCTGGGTGGTGCAGCTTTGACTCCCCCTCCCTAAATCATTCTTATTTACTGTCCTAGGTGTACCATCAGGTCCATAAATATTGGGACATTGAATGAAACGAACAAGATGTGCTTTACCTGTAGACTGTCAGCTTTAATTTGAGGGGATTTACATCCAAATCAGGTGAACGGTGCAGGAATTACAGCAGTTTGCATATGTGCCTCCCACGTGTTAAGGGACCAAAAGTAATGGGACAGAATAATCATAAATCAAACTTTTATTTTTTAATACTTGGTTGCAAATCCTTTGCAGTCAATTACAGCCTGAAGTCTGGAACGCATAGACATCACCAGACGCTGGGTTTCATCCCTGGTGATGCTCTGCCAGGCCTCTACTGCAACGGTCTTCAGTTCCTGCTTGTTCTTGGGGCATTTTCCCTTCAGTTTTGTCTTCAGCAGGTGAAATGCAGCTCAATCGGATTCAGGTCCGGTGATTGACTTGGCCATTGCATAACGTTCCACTTCTTGCCCTTAAAAAAACTCTTTGGTTGCTTTTGCAGTATGCTTTGGGTCATTGTCCATCTGCACTGTGAAGCGCCGTCCAATGAGTTCTGAAGCATTTGGCTGAATATGAGCAGATAATAAAGAATTCATCCTAGAAACATAGAATGTGTCGGCAGATAAGAACCATTTGGCCCATCTAGTCTGCCCAATATACTGAATACTATGGATAGCCCCCGGCCCTATCTTATATGAAGGATGGCCTTATGCCTATCCCATGCATGCTTAAACTCCTCCACTGTATTTGCAGCTGCCACTTCTGCAGGAAGGCTATTCCCTGCATCCACTACTCTCTCAGTAAAGTAATACTTCCTGATATTACTTTTAAACCTTTGCTCCTCTAATTTAAACCTATCTCCTCTTGTAGCAGTTTTTCTTCTTGTAAATATTCTCTCCTCTTTTACCTTGTTGATTCCCTTTATGTATTTAGCAGTTTCTATCATCTCCCCTCTGTCTCGTCTTTCTTCCAAGCTCTACATGTTAAGGTCCTTTAATCTTTCCTGGTAAGTTTTATCCTGCAATCCAGTTTATTAATCAAAATCCCTTTTAGAGACCCTCGGGATACTTATATAAATGTAACATTGGTCTATTGAGACCTAGAATCCCTGTGGGGGTCCCTAACTAATATTAAAATTGTTTCTTTATTAGTTAATTTAAAAAATAATGAATTTTAGACGAAAAAACACTCTGAAGAAAAAGTTCTTTAAAATTGTCAGTGTCTGGTATCATATGGGATTGATCCAGAGTAGTGTAAATGCGTTCACCTTTATTCAATGGGCTGTATTGATAGATATGAAATCATCCCACCTTGTGTTGTGGGATGATATTAACACTAGCAGTTGGAATGAGAGTGATTTTCTTTGGTCACATGTGATGTACTGGTTAAAGTATCGCTCCTGCTATAAATTCACTCTGACCTCTGTAATCAAGCTAGCTATCTCGCTAACAATGTTGCTGTTCTCATGTGAATGTAACGATTTGCCTCTCGCGCAGGGCTGCCTATAAATCACCAGTCATCCTCTCTCTGTGCTAGTTCCCTTCTATCTCCTGCAATCCATGTACCAGTTTAGTAGCTCATCTCTGAACTCTCTCCAAAGTATCAATATCCTTCTGGAGATATGGTCTCCAGTACTGTGCACAATACTCCAGATGAGGTCTCACTAGTGCTCTGTAGAGCGGCATGAGCGCCTCCCTCTTTCTACTGGCAATGCCTCTCCCTATACACCCCAGCATTCTGCTAGCATTTCCTGCTGCTCTATGACATGGTCTGCCTACCTTTAAGTCTTCTGAAATATTGACCCCTAAATCCCTTTCCTCAGATACTGAGGTTAGGACTGTATCACTCATTTTATATTCTGCTCTTGGGTTTTTACGCCCCAGGTGCATTATCTTGCACTTATCAACATTACATTTTAGTTGCCAGATTTTGACTATTCCTCTAGTTTTCCTAAATCCTTTTCCATTTGGTGTATCCCTCCAGGAACATCAATCCTGTTACAAATCTTTGTGTCATCAGCAAAAAGACACACCTTACCATCGAGGCCTTCTGCAATTTCGCTGATAAAGATATTAAACAATATGGATCCCAGAACAGATCCCTGAGGTACCCCACTGGTAACAGGACCATGGTCTGAATATACTCCATTGACTACAACCCTCTGTTGCCTGTCCCTCAGCCACTGCCTAATCCATTCAACAATATGGGAGTCCAAGCACAAAGACTGCAATTTATTGATAATTCTTCTATGTGGGACAGCATCAAAAGCCTTACTAAAGTCTAGATAAGCGATGTCTACTGCACCTCCTCCATCTATTATTTTAGTCACCCAATCAAAAAAAAATCTATAAGATTAGTTTGACATGATCTCCCTCAAGTAAACCCATGCTGTTTTTTATCTTTCGATCCATGGGATTTTAGATGTTCCACAATCCTCAGGGAGCAGTCACATCATCAATAAATACAAGAGAACTAGTTCCATTGGCAGTCATACATGCCCACGCCATGACACTACCACCACCATGCTTCACTGATGAGGTGGTATGCTTAGGATCCCTTTCCATACTCTTCTCTTCCCATCACTCTGGTACAAGTTGATCTTGGTCTCATCTGTCCAAAGGATGTTGTTCCAGAACTGTGAAGGCTTTTTTAGATGTCGTTTGGGAAACTCTAATCTGGCCTTCCTGTTTGAGGCTCACCAATGGTTAACATCTTGTGGTGAACCCTCTGTATTCACTCTGGTGAAGTCTTCTCTTGATTGTTGACTTTGACACACATACACCTACCTCCTGGAGAGTGTTCTTGATCTGGCCAACTGTTGTGAAGGGTGTTTTCTTCACCAGAGAAAGAATTATTCGGTCAATCCGTGGTCTTCCGGGTCTTTTGGTGTTGCTGAGCTGTTGCCAGCTCTTTGGATCTCATCTTGAGAGTTGACAGCAACAGATTCCAAATGCAAATAGTACACTTGAAATTTACTCTGGACCTTTTATCTGCTCATTGTAATTGGGATAATGAGGGAATAACACACACCTGGCCATGGAACAGCTGAGAAGCCAAGTGTCCCATTACTTTTGGTCCCTTAACAAATGGGAGGCACATATGCAAACTGTTGTAATTCCTACACCGTTCACCTGATTTGGATGTAGAATTGTGTCGATGTCCCAATATTTATGGCCCTGACTGTATATTCACACATGACAGATTTGTTGCAGACATTTCTGAAACAGTCTCTTACATTAGCAGAAATCCATGTACATACTGTAGAAAGAAAAAAAAAACTACTGCGCGGCCATAAACCGCACTGCAAAAGCACAGAAATTCATGGTAAACTGTGGGTGGTTTTTGTACACCTGGGTTATGGTAGGACAACGGGTTGTTTCAGGTGCCGCCGTGCACCAAGAATTTTATGTGTTATTGTGCACTAGATTGTTAATATTTTTTTTATATTTAGGGACCCTTTTTCTATTGAACTAATTAAAAGTTACGTTTTAATAAGGATCACCACTCCAACTTTTCTTTGTACTGTATTTGTAGGTGATCCAGTCACAGATTATCATACAGTGGTTTGTGTACAGAACCAAGGCCTGAGTCAGCTGGTTACATTGTGCCTGTGTTTAAGGGTATGTTCATACGGAGTATTTTTGGCGTGGGTTTCAACTGGCGCTGAAACCATCTCCAATTGTTGTCAATGGGAGGCCAAGCCCATGTGGTTTCTCAGACCGTGCCAAGTACATTCTTGGCGCAGAAACCTCGTAATGCTGTGGCAGTAGCCTGCTCACAGTTTAGCTGTATTACATGGAACTAAACCGAGAGCGGGAACACACCAAAAGCCACGGTAGAAACCGCAGCAGTTTCTGCCATTGTGACGGATCTCCACGCTCTACTGAATAAAGACAGAACCAGCACTTCTGAGGTGTGTTCACATATGACAATAAGTTTAAGGTCCCATTGTCCAATCCTACAATGGACCCATATGTATGCGAGGATAGGCTATCAACATCGAACTCTCAGAAAATCCCATTAAATTGGTTGTGATGAGCAGCTCCGCCACTTTTGGTTCACACCAGAGTTTTGTTCATCATGGAAACAAATCACTAGTGATGAGCGATGTGAGCTCCAGATGTTACATCCAAAGTCACTTCATTCAGAACTTCAAATTAATACTGTGCAGAGATCCGTCTCCGCACAGTATTAGAATGTATAGGCTCCGATGATCCGAAGTTAGTTATTCATAAAGTCGCTCATGACTTCGTTGAGTAACTTTGGTAATTGATTTTTAAAGTGGAAAACCACTTTGAAACCGAACTCTGCTTCGGTTCTGATGTACCAGTCGGAACCGAAGCAGAGTTCGGTTTCAAGTTTTTAAGTGGTTTTCCACATTAAAAAGCAATTACCAAAGTTACTCAACGAAGTCATGAGCGACTTTATAAATAACTAACTTCGACTCATCGGAGCCCATACATTCTGATCCTGTACGGAGACGGATCTCTGCATAGGATTAATCTGCAGTTTTGAATGAAGCATTCGCTTCGCTCATCTCTACAAATCACTATTCCTATCAATATCCACGCGTACAGATGGTGATACAGATCCTCCCAGTGTCCATAAGACCAGACAAATGCCTGATAGAACAGGAAGGGCTGTCAGAGGGACATTAACCACTTAAGGACCACAGGTTTATACCCTAGTGACCAGGCCCTTTTTTACAAATCGGCACTTCACAACTTTAACGGTTTATTGCTCGGTCATGCAACTTGGCACCCAAATGAATTTTACCTCCTTTTCTTCTCACAAATACAGCTTTCTTTTGGTGGTATTTGATTGCTGCTGAGATTTTTCGTTTTTTTTATATTAATCCAAAAAGACCGCAATTTTCTAAAAAAAAAAGTGTATTTTTATCTTTTTCTGGTAAAATTGTTCAAATATAATTACATTTCTATACAAGTTTGTGTCAGAATTTATTGTTCTACATGTCTGATAAAAAAAATCCAATAAGTGTATATTTATTGGTTTGCGCAAACGTTATAGCGTTTACAAACTATGGTACAAAAATGTGTATTTTCGCATTTTGAAGCAGCTCTGACTTTCTGAGCACCTGTCATGTTTCCTGAGGTGCTAGAATGCCAGGATAGTATAAATACCCCCCAAATGACCCCATTTTAGAAAGAAGACACCCCAAAGTATTCGCGGAGGGGCATGGTGAGTTCATGTATGATTTAATTTTTTTTCACAAGTTAGCAGAAAATGACACTTTCTGAGGAAAAAAAAAAAAAGTTTCAATTTCTGCTAACTTCTGGCAAAAAATAAATAAAAAATATCCCACGGACTCACTATGCCCCTCAGTGAATACCTTGGGGTGTCTACTTTCCGAAATGGGGTCATTTGTGGGGTGTGTTTACTGTTCTGGCATTTTGGGCGGGGCTAAATTGTGAGCAACCCTGTAAAGCCTAAAAGGTACTCGTTGGACTTTCGGCCCCTTTGCCCACCTAGGCTGCAAAAAAGTGTCACACATCTGGTATCGCCGTACTCAGAAGAAGTAGGTCAATGTGTTTTGGGGTGTATTTTTACATATACCCATGCTGGGCGAGAGAAATATCTCTGTAAATTGACAACTTATTTTATACAAAAGTTGTCAATTTACAGAGATATTTCTCACACACAGTATGGGTATATGTAAAAATACACCCCAAAACACATTGACCTACTTCTTCTGAGTACGGCAATACCATGTGTACCATTTTTGCAGCCTAGGTGCACAAAGGGGCCCAAATTCCAATGAGTACCTTTGGTATTTCACAGGGCATTTTTTACACATTTGGATTCCAAACTACTTCTCACGCTTTAGGGCCCCTAAAATGCCAGGGCAGTATAAATACCCCACAAGTGACCCCATTTTGGAAAGAAGACACCCCAAGGTATTCCGTGAGGGGCATGGCGAGTTCATAGAAGATTTTTTTTTTTTTGCACAAGTTAGCAGAAATTGTTTTATTTATTTTTTTTCCTCACAAAGTCTCCCTTTCCGCTAACTTGTGAAAAAAAGTTCAATCTTTCATGGCTTCAATATGCCCCTCAGCAAATACCTTGGGGTGTCTTCTTTCCAAAATGGGGTCATTTGTGGGGTGTTTGTACTGCCCTGGCATTTGAGGGTCTCCGCAATCAATACATGTATGGCCAGCATTAGGAGTTTCTGCTATTCTCCTTATATTGAGCATACAGGTAATGAGATTTTTTTTCGGTTCAGCCTCTGGGCTGAAAGAAAAAATGAACGGCACAGATTTCTTCATTCGCATCGATCAATGTGGATGAAAAAATCTCTGCCAAAAAAAAAAAAAAAAAAAAAAAAAAAAAAAAGGAGGGGAAAGGCGTCTGCCAGGACATAGGAGCTCCGCCCAACATCCAAACCCACTTAGCTCGTATGCCCTGGCAAACCCGATTTCTCCATTCACATCAATCGATGTGGATGAATAAATCATTGCCGGAATTTTTTATACAAAGTGTTTGCCAAAGCATATGAACACCGCCCCTCAGCTCATAAGCCTCAGCAAACGTATCTTTTTTACTGCAGAGGAGAAATCTCGTCTTGCAGCGCCGCATACACCGACTTTGTGTAATCTGACAGCAGAGCAATGCTTCTGTCTGAATGCACATCAGTGCTGCAGCTGGTTCATCGGTTGGTCCACCTGGAAGGTAAAAAAAAAAAAGAAACTTAATAAATTTATTAACATCAACTTTTATAAACTTTATATAACATTTGAAACAGAACATTAACTTTTTTGCTTACCTGTGATTTTTTTTTTAACCTTTAGCGGACAAACCTCTCCTTCCCCATGGGACAATGTGCAAAGCGCCCAGAGATGTGGTGAAGTACATTATGCACTTTGTCCCAGGTGAAAGGAGAGGTTTGTAGCAGCTCTGTGTGAAAGGGCCCTAAGACCCCTGTGTGCCGGTCCTGTGTCACGCGATCCCTACACTAATAGTGTACCTGTGTGTGGTACTTGCGGAAACAATCCCCTATGCATAGGGCAGGCTGGTCAGGACAAAAAACGGTGGTCACACCTTATTCCAGCCCTGCTACAGACAAGACATCTTTTTCTTGGGGAACGGTGAGTTGGGGTACCAGGATAGACAGACGGGAAGTGTCTGCCATGTAGCCGACTCACTACATCAGGGACTTGGGGCACGGACCCTCCTGGATACAGGAGTTCCGAAATGATCTCTTCCTGGAATTTTAGGAAGGATTGTGTTCTCCCAGCCTTACTGTAGAGAACAAAACTATTATACAGAGCCAATTGAATTAAATAAAGACACCTTCTTATACCAGCGTCTGGTGCGGCGGGACACTAAATAGGGAGCCAACATCTGGTCATTGAAGTCCACTCCTCCCATGTGAAGGTTATAGTCGTGGACAGAGAGGGGTTTCTCAATGACTCCAGTTGCCCTTTCAATTTGTAGTCGTGTCTGCGTGAATGGTGGACAGAAGGTAAACGTCCCTCTACTTCACCGCGAGCAGTTCTTGGTCACACAAGGCAGCCCTCTCCCCCCGTGCAAGTATTAACGAGCCGTTGGGGGAAGCCCCGGCGACTAGGTCGCGCGGTGCCACAGCATTGAATTCCGACTATATGCAAGTGCCGAAAGAGGGCCACGCTTGTGTTAAAATTGTCCACATATAAGTGGTACCCCTTGTGGAGTAAGGGTGACACCAAGTCCCAGACAATCTTGCCACTGCTCCCCAGGTAGTCAGGGCATCCGACCAGCTCCAGTTTTGGGTCTTTTCCCTCATAGACCCTAAAACGATATGTATAGCCTGTGGCCCTTTCACAGAGCTTATACAGTTTGACCCCATACCGGGCGCGCTTGCTGGGGATGTACTGTTTGATGCCAAGGTGCCCGGTAAAATGTACTAGGGACTCGTCTATGCAGATGTTTTGATTAGGGGTATACACATCTGCAAACCTGGATGACAAACAGTCTATGAGGGGCCGAATTTTGTGGAGCCGGTCATAGGCAGGGTGGCCCCTTGGATGACAGGTGTTATTGTCAGCGAAATGCATAAAGCGCATGATGCCCTCAAAACGTGCCCTGGACATTGCAGCAGAGAACATGGGCATGTAATGTATTGGGTCTTTAGACCAATAGGACCGCAATACATTTTTTTTAGTTAGACCCATGCTGAGGATAAGGGTCCATTCACACGTCCGTTTTTTCTTTCCTGATCTGTTCCGTTTTTTGCGGAACAGATCAGGACCAGATCTGGACCCATTCATTTTCAATGGGTCCTGGAAAAAAAATAATAATAATCGGACAGCACAATGTGTGCTGTCCGTTTCCGTTGTTCCGTTCCGCATGTCCGTTTAAATATAAAACATGTCCTATTCTTGTCCGCAAAATTCGGATCCTGGTACAATACAAAGTCAATGGATCCGCAAAAAACGGAAGACATTCGGATGTCATTCCGTATGTCATCCGTTTTTTGCGGAATCCGTTCCTGGAAACACAATTTTTTTTTTATTTTTTTTTTTCAAAGAAATCCAAACAACTTTATTTGATTATTGAACTTTATACATGTTTCCGTTTTTTGCGGATCCGCAAAAAACGGATGACATACGGAAACATTTTCAGGAACAACGGATCCGCAAAAAACGGACCGAAAATCGGGATATAGGAAAATACTGACGTGTGAATGTAGCCTAAGGCCTAAAAATATTTTAAATTCGGAAACTGACTGGTTTCCACCGGAAAGGCTGGGCATGGAAGCTTTCCGAATTGCCGGTTATATACTGTGTGGCGTAGCGGTTGGTTTCTGCCACAACAAAGTCAGAGATCCGACAGCTCAAAAAACTCAAGGGCTGATCCTAAATGAGCTGTCTCCACGCAAACTCCAGACTGGGCGGTGAAGGGGGCAATACGGGTGCGGCAGAAGCAGGGGATTGCCAATTTGGGTTTGCCAGCACCTCTGGGAGACTAAGGGTTCTACGGGCCTGTGAACGTGGTCGCTGCGATGGGGGAGTTATTGCACGTGCCACGTACCAGCTTGAACTGCCCTTCTGGTGCTCGCCACTTCACCAGGGAATACGGCAGTGCTGGTAGAAGGTCCAGGATGTGCTGCGCTGCTGGTTTATGCCGCACCATAAAAAAAATCAGCGCTAGCACCACTCTGCTGCAAATGAGGCTCATCACGCGGGGTATGCAGAACACTGACATGGGGTCGGGTACGCCTGACCATAGCAGGGACCTCAACCTCGTCATCTTCACTAGCGGTTAGAGTGCCACTGCTGTCTACAGGTTCATATTCTGAACCACTGGATTCAGCGGGTGAGGCGTCCCCATCGCTTTCATCCATCAGGGCCAGAATCCTGTAGGCCTCTTCAGCGGAATACCCCTTGTTTGACATTTTGGGCTAACTAAATTTAGGGGGTATTCCTCTGAGACTACCCGGGAAAAAGAGCAAACCTACCTAGTAAAAAGGAGTGCTTGCGAAGTAAAGCTGCGATCGCTAAGATCCAAAAAGCTCAAGTAACCTTTTGTAGCGCCGCAGCGATTTTACAGTGTTTTTGCAGTGATCAGAAAAAAATAAAAAAAAAACACTGCGTTTTTTGTAGAGCCTAAGGTGACCCTAATGTACTTATATAGATCTGATTGCGATCAGTCTTGATCACTTACAGATACTATATAGTACTAGTGCGGATTAGCGACAGCGATGACGATAATCAGCGACTAATCAGTGACTGCGGTGCGGTGGGCGCTAACTACCTAACAAGTAGTTAAGTAACTGGCGGTGATGAGGGACCCTTACAGGGGGGTGATCAGGGAGTCTATATTTTCGTGATCAGGGGTTAATAAGTGACGGGGGGGGGGGGGGGTGTAATGTGTGTGCTACTTACAGAGCTGCCTGTGTCCTCTGGTGGTCGATCCAAGCAAAAGGGACCACCAGAGGATCAGGTATATCAGACGCTATTTACAAAATAGCGTCTGATATACCTATTTGATTGGTTATTTTAAAAATCTACAGCCTACCAGCCAATGATCAGCGCTGGCAGGCTGTAGTTGAACTTGAGAACTGCGCAATCCTGTGAGCGCGCGTTCACAGGAAATCTCAGGTCTCACGAGATGACGCCAATAGGAGTCACTGAGACCTGAGAGCGCAAGTGGTTAAAGAAGAGGAGCTGTAGGTCTCTATAGAGGAATCATGTACTGATGAAACGTTTTCACATATTGAACAGGCAGTAAAGGTGTAGATTGCTTTTTGAATTTACAGCACACATCGGGGTCATGAGCGAAGCGTGGAACGTCTTTTTTGAATTTTGTAAGATTCTGACATTAGCTGAAATGATTTAGGATTAGTTCCTGTCTCATACTATAAGCCTCCGTTTCGACCACTTCCATGTTATTACAGTCCTCTTCTGTCTCCATGGAGGAAGGTCCAGGGTCACACCAAATATCCAGGCCATGCTGAAGCGCGATGTTGTGCAGTATGCAGCAGGCCAAGATGATCTGCCCCGATTTCTCAGGCGAGTACTGCAAGGTGGCGCGAGATCCATCCAGACAGCGAAAGCGATGGCGCAGTGCCTGCAGGGTGCGCTCCATGACATTATGAGTAGCAGAGTGCGCCATATTGTATCGATACTCTTGAGGGGTCTCTGGGATTTGCACTGGTGTCATAAGCCAAGGCCGAAGATGGAAAGCGCAGTCCGCTAGACAAAACACAAAAATGGCAGAAGAATGTTAGACCAATGATTTCATATGTAGCATGCCACTACAAGGGAAACTGAGGGGGTCATTTATTAAGATCGGCGTTTTAGATGCCGATCTTAACAAGGCCTTGCGGCGGAAAAGTTGCAGATTGCAGCGCAAGGAATCTTTGCGCAGCAATCTGCACCAGAAATACACCCAATAGACTTATTTCTGCAAACCGAACCGTGGCCACTATTCCACTTTTCCTTTGCTGTGCTTATTACATTGCAATTTCCTTTTTTTCCTGACCATCTCCTGGAGGTCTAAAAAACCAGCCCCCTGTTTAGAGCAATAAGTTATGTCCATTCTGATGACGTGCCACATAACCATAGCTGCTACCGATGATATCACAATGCTGGTCATACTGCATATGATCCCGGGAGGGGGGGGGCGGCACAGAGACCAGCCGCGTATGCAAAATGTGACAAGACGCCATGGGAAAATAATATGCAAAGAAGTATAGCCCAAAGAAAGAGAACTGTCTCTTTAGCGAATCCTCCTAGAAGTGGCCGACTAGAACATATCAATAATGGAACATACATACTACATACTGTAGTCAGCAGAGGACCAAAAGTCAAATAGGCCTGTCTGGAGCCCACGAGAGCAGGCAAGACTGAGGGCCTGCCACCCAGCTATACAGAAGGTACATGTTCCCTATAAAAATGCATTGTAAATTCTGGGGCCAATGATAATATAGGAGCCCAGGTCCAGTGGAGGTTCCTCCTGTCCTCTGATGGGCCAGACAGACCCTACATATAGCAAAATAAGTTTCCTGTCTGGCGTTGGGTCTACTACATTAGCATCAGCAAATGTATTCACTGTAAGGTCTCATGCACACGACCGCTGTGCGTTTTGCGGTCCGCAAAACACGGATGGCGTCCGTGTGCGTTCCGGAACGGCACTGACAACCATTGATATAACTGCCTATTCTTGTCTGCAAAACGGACAAGAATAGGACAGGTTATATTTTTTTTGCGGACCACGGAACGGAGCAACGGCACACAAAGTGCTGTCCGCATCTTTTGCGGCCCCATTAAAGCGAATGGGTCCGCATCCAGGCCGCAAAAACTGCGGCTCGGATGCGGACCAAAACAACGGTCGTGTGCATGAGGCCTAAGGGAGCATTTACTTAACCATGTTTTGCGGTCTGCAAACCGCAGATCGGCAAAACATGGATACTGGCCATTTTAAAGGGGTTGTCTCATGTCAGACAATAGGGGCATATGGTTAGGATATGCCCCCATTGTCTTATAGATGCAGTGGGACCCGCATGATCAGCCACCGCTCCCATCCGCTTCTATGGGCCCGACGGAAGCAGACGAACTAGTGTTTGGCTATTTTCAGCGGCCCCATAGAAAATGAATGGAGGGCGTCTCCGCCTGCAAAATCTGGATGCAAAAATCTGCAGCGTATCCACCACGTGGGAAGATAACCTAAGATATATATTGTATAGCTAAATTGTTAAAAAATACAGAAGAGGTGAACTAAATCTAGGTACATGCTTAAACCCTTCAAAACAGTTGCTTCAAGCCTCCCGAAAACCTGTACATACCCAGCAACCAGCCCTCTTTGTGCATTTTTGTCTCAAATAGACAAGAAAGGTTGGACTGGTGGAGAACTATGTTGTCCTGAGTGCTGCCGGGTCGGTGGGTTTCAGCCCATAGAAGAACCCCCTGACTGTCACACACTAGAAGGCAATTTAAAGAATGCAAGCCCTTCCTGTTCACATACGACAGGTCTTCTGCATTGGGGGCTTTAATGGATATCTGCAAGCAGTCCACTACTCCCAGCACACCAGGGACCCCCGCCAAGCTGTAAAAGTCATCCTTCAGCTTCTGTACTGAAGCGTCCTCCTGCGGGAAACAAATGAACTGCGAGGCTCTCTCCACCAGAGCGTCGGTGACATTGGTCACACAGCGACTCATCGAGGCTTGGCTGATTCCAATCGTATCGCCCATACGTGTCTGGAAGGAACCGGAGGTGTAAAATCCAAGAGCCGCCATGATCTGGGTCTCAGGGCTGATTGCGCGGGATCGCTGAGTTGGCCGGGATAGGCTGCCACCCAAAAGTTCAACCAGGTAGTCAATAAATGGTCGGGGAAAGCCATAAGTAGAAACCAAATACTCATCGGAAACGTCATCCAGGCGAAACCGGTCAAGTGTGCGGTGTCCTCGGCCGTAGAGCAGGAGGTCACAATCCAGGATAGTTATAGCAATAGCCATTGGGAAATCTGCAATCTATAGTCTTCAGATCTTCCTAGTGTCTTGGGCTACATCCTAGGAGGGTTATCTGAAAGTAAGAAGTGAAAGGCAATAGTCATTACTCAAGAATCACTTTACGAGCCAGAGCAGACGGCGTCTCATACCCTGACTACAATAGTCAAATAGCTACTATTTTCAATGGTTGCCTTCAGCATCACTTTGACCGTTTAAGGCCTCTTTCCCATGGGCGTGTGCGCCCCGTTGCCGTATTGCGGACCGCATTTGCGGATCCGCAATACACGGGTGGCGTTCCGTGGGCATTGCGCATCACGGATGCGGACCCATTCACTTCAATGGGTCCGCAAATCCGGAGACGCGGAGTAGAACCACGGAACGGAACCACTACGGAGTGCTTCCGTGGGGTTTCGTCCCGTACTTCCGTTCCGCAAAAAGATAGAACATGTCCTAGCTTTTGTGGAACGGCCGGATCGCGGACCCATTCAAGTGAATGGGTCCGCGATCCGCTGCGGCTGCCCCACGGACTGTGCTCGTGCATTGCGGCCCGCATTTTGAAGACCGGGGCGCACACGCCCGTGGGAAAGAGGCCTAAGAGTGGTGGGGTCCAGCAGGAAGACCCCCTGAGGCACCATTTGCAGATGAACGCAATAAGGCTGAATTCACATGTGCATCGGAGGCTCTGTTGCAGATTGTCAGTGCTATTTTTTTTTACGGTTAAGTGACGAACACCATGGCAAAAGGCGACATACCCTGTTATAGGTCAGTCCGCCATGTGACGTCTGCAATTTTCGGTTTTCCGCTCCTATGAGGCAAATGTGAAACAAACCTAAATCTTAGTCTATGGGTCCGTGAAAACCGCCTTTGATGAATCACTAGGAAGAGATGCTTTGAAAATTATTTTTCAGCTGTTCAGTCAGTGAAACACAGATGACACACTGACAGCAAAAAACGGACAAACAGACCCATCACGGAGGCAATACTGACCACCTTTACATGGATTTAAGCATGGACAAGGACGTGTGAATGAGGCTTAAGGCTGCGCTCACATGGAATTTTTTCCACCTGGATTTCAGCATGTATTCCGCAGTAGAATCCTTGTGGCGTAGGTTTAAAATCCGACTCCGCACTATTGTTCCATAAGTGGCATCTCCATTATTTGATACGGTTTCCGTGTGAAATGTGCGGCGAGTGGCCACGTTTAGATTAGTCCCGGTGAATGGGACAAATCTATGGGGCACCCCCCCTGCCGATCAGATTTTTGAAGGGGTCAAGACGCTCGTGCGAGCGCTGCATTCTCTTCAAAGTTTACCTGCACGTCGTCTCCTTTGTGCGGTGTAATTGCACTTTCTTTTTCCATTCACTTGAACCGGACGGAGTAGTTATAATTACACTGCGCCACCGCAGGTAAACTTAGGCTACTTTCACACTTGCGTTGTTGTTTTCCGGTATTGAGATCCGGCAGAGGAACTCAATACCAGAAAAAAAAAAATTAAAAACTTTTCCGTTTAGTCCTGATGCATTCTGAATGGAAAGAGATCCGTTCAGGATGCATCCGGATGTCTTCCGTTCTGGCAGCCTTCGGTTTTGTGACCGGACATAAAACCGCAGCAGGTTGCTGTTTTGTGTCCGGTCATAAAAACAGATCCGGCACTGAAAACAATGCAAGTCTATGTTTTTTTTTTTAAGGAGCCTAAAAAACCATCACCTATTTACTTTCAATGTATTAAGTGCCGGATCCGTTTTTTTCCCCCCATTCGGATTTCACACAGCCGCATCACAACAGAACGGATGCCTCCTGATGTGTAAAATCAAAACGGATCCGTTTAATTCCAGTATTGAGATCCTCTGCCGGATCTCAATACCGGAATTAACAACGCAGCAAGTGTGAAAGTAGCCTTAGAAAAGGTAGCCCTCGCACAAGTGCCATGATGCCTTCAAACAGCTGATCTGCGGGGGTGCCAGGAGTCGGACCCCCACCGATCAGATACTAAAGACCCATCCTGATAATAGGACATCAGAATTAGGCCACTGCAAAAGCCCCTACAATACTAGGAACAATCTGGGCGAACTCATTTTTGCTCCTGTATCGTCTCCAGTTTGAATGGATGCATTAAGATTCATTGATCTTTGTAGACATATTGTCAAGCGTTAGGTCAAGTGCAGCGGACGGGCTTTATATCTGTTCTCCCTCAGCGCCAGTTATTGACATCTAAATAAAGACGAGATCTCTGGAAAGACAGAAAGGCAAGAAATATAATAGGCAATTTATGGAGACCCGTCCAGAAGCCACGATGCTCTTCATCGCTAAATGTCTGCAATCTGCCAGGGAGTCCACCACCTTTCCGCCATGACCTGTATAAGGCCTTATTCACACAGTCAGCGTTTGGTTACTCATTTCCATTCGCGATTGTCAGCCAAAACCAGGAATGGAAGCTACACCGAGATAAAGTATAATAAGATTTGCTCCCGTTCCGTGTTTTTTGACCCACACTTGGTCTTGGCTCACAATCACTGACTGTGTGAATGAGGCCTAATATATGCTCATGCCCGTCGGGTCCATCACAGGGCTGTATGTGGGAGATATTCTCCCCTACAAGCAATGCTCCTATGGTAGACTGCTTCTGTATCATGAAAACTGGGCTTTCCAATTCCCATGTGTGGAGCAATTATACACATGCACTATTATGACTCCATTGACTTCTATGGGTCTAGTAGAGATAGAGTGCTGTGCCATAGACAGTAAAAGCAGTGATGGTCAGGCATGCACACAGGGGACTCGGGGACCCCTGTTCTCATGATCAGTCAGGGTCCCAGCAGTCAGACCCCCAGTGATTATACAGTACATCTATGGGTCAGCTCCTTCAGGGCTGGAATTGCAGATGCAGATTTTGATGCCTTTTTTTATCCACCAATGCTCCGAGTAGGGATCGACCAATTATCGGAAGTACCGATATTTTCAGCCGATATTCAGGATTTTGTACTTTATCGGTATCGGCATCTAACCTTGCCGATATACCGATAATGTGTAGGAAGCGAATACTAGTGAGCGCTTCCATTATGGAAGCGTGCACTAGTATGCATCGGGTGCTGGGAGCGGGGAAGAAGCGCAGCAAGCGCTTCCGATACTCACTCTCCCTGGTCGTCTTTGATTGGGCCCGCGCTGCACTGTCCAGATCCCATACAGTGTCAGGACGTAGTGCGCGCTCTATGACCTGACGCTGCACGCTGTCAGGTGACAGTGCAGCGCGGGCCGGAGAAAACAGGGGAGCGAGATGCCGGACCCCGAGATGAAGAGGAGCCGCAGCGCAGGAGAGGGTTTTATTTTATTTTATTTATCTGAGGTCTGATAGGGGTTAATAAAGTCAGCGAGGAGGGGGGGGGGGGGGGATGGTGTGGAAATTGGCATTTGGCACTAGTATATTATAACTTGACTACCAACTAAGGGCTTTATTCATTTATAATTTACATTTATAATATACTAGTGCCAAATGCCAATTTCCACCACCTCAGTGACTACCAACTAATATAGATTATGAGATATAAAATATCAGTATAAATTATCGGCCTGAAAGTTCAAAGATTATCGGCATCGGCTCTAAAAAATTCTATATCGGTCGATCCCTAGCTCCGAGTAGCAGCACAAGCGCAGATACTCTGCCATCACTACCGGAGTGCCAACTGTGCATGCGTCACTAAAACTTCCAGCTAGTGGCACCATGAACAGTTGCTGCTCCGGAAACAGAAGCAGAGCCTCTTTGCTTGCGCTTCTACTCGGAGCAGCTGCGCAGGATTTTTAGGGCGGAACAGGATACCCAGCGCTGTCAATCAGGCAGCAGGAGGAGAGTCTGCACCAGCAGGGACACACTCTCACAGAAGAACTCAGAATTTGCTTATTCCTAAAAAGGATGAAGCAGGGGCGTGATGTGCCACGGTCCAAGGGAGCACGTACGCACCATCTGGCCCCTGGTATATATGCCACAGAATGTACTAGGGGCCAAAGGGCAGGTCATGAGCGTTTCATTCCTGAAAACCTCTCTGTCACCGGGAAATTCTCAGTTTCACCCACCACCACGCCTTGTAGGACTAGCATTGCTCAGCTGAATGTAATGATACCTTTCACTTAGCGATCCAATACTTCATTCTGAGGAAAAAGTACTTTTAATCCATATGCAAATGAGCCGTAAAGTGCACCAAGGGCGGGACCCAAGCCACTCTGTGCACCCTTGCTCCTCCTGCTTCCTCTGCCAGCCCCTCCCTCTCCTTCTTGATTGACAGGGCCAGGCGAGATGACTTTGCAGTAATCACACCCTGTCAGAGAGTGGGAGGAACTGGCAGAGGAAGCAGGAGGAGCAAGGGTGCACAGAGTGGCTTGGGGCCCACCCTCGGTGCACTTAAAGGGGTTTTCCGGGCCCTACTTGAAAATTGCCCATTTTCGTTACCTGTGGAGGGAAGGTTATTACACCAATACTTACCCTCCGCAGCCCTTCCTATGATTCTCTTCACAGTCACCTGACCGCTCCTGACGCATTTTACAGTCTTCCGGTCCAGCGCAGTCTTCTTTTCCTGCCTGAGGCAGGAGACGGAACGTCATCACTGATGTCACCGCCTCCTGCCGGCCTTCCTCGGTCCCGTCACTTGCACACTACAGCGCATGCACCGGGACCGCCGGCCGTCTTCCGAGTATACAGGCTTCTATGTGAAGCCTGTACTGACTCATGTACAGCGCAATGTTAGCGCTGTGCAGGAGTGGCAGCATAGCGATCAGCCACAGAGGCTGATCGCTATGCTGTGGAGGTCATTGGAGGAGCTGTGGATGGCACATGGATGTCACCGGGATGGGGGCACCGTGGATGTCACCGGGATGGGGGCACCGTGGATGTCACCGGGATGGGGGCACCGTGGATGTCACCGGGATGGGGGCACCGTGGATGTCACCGGGATGGGGGCACCGTGGATGTCACCGGGATGGGGGCACCGTGGATGTCACCGGGATGGTGGCTCAGTATGAGTGATAGGGATCATGCAAACTTCTATGACCGGCCCAGGAATCCATGGCTCAGTACATGTGTCAGCCACAATTTCCAGGTCAACCTCGGCTCCCCCGACCAGATAAGAGACCTTCTGTATCATACATTACTGTCATATAGTCAGTTCGGTCAGGAGAGTGCGGTCGGCCTAGGAGGTGTGGCGACACGCGGACCCAGGCTGATCATGGCCTTATCTCACATGTATTACACATGTTGGCCCAAGATAAACCGTTCAGCAGTCAGGTTAAAAAAAGATAAAATTAGGCCTCATGCACAGGACCGTATCCGTTCTGCTTTCTCCAAGATCTGCTAAATAAGGATACTGCCTGTGTGAGATGTGCATTTTTTTCCAGAGCCATTGAGTTCTATGGGTTTTATCTGTATTATGAGGCCCAGAATAAGACATGTTCTATCATTTGCTGTACTAATATACGGATGTAGAAAGCACACTGATGGCGTCCATGTGTTTTCCGCATCCGTATGTCAGTTCTGCAAAAAAAAATGCTTGCTGATTTCAGCTATTTATTACACTCTGGAGATGGTGAGGGAAGAGCCTGTGGACGGTTAGTGATGGGATTAGATACACAGCTCAGCAGGCTGTATCACACAGGATAGGATTAGCTACACATGAGGGAAGAGCCTGTGGACGGTTAGTGATGGGATTAGATACACAGCTCAGCAGGCTGTATCACACAGGATAGGATTAGCTACACATGAGGGCAGAGGCTGTGGACGGTCAGTGATGGGATTAGATACACAGCTCAGCAGGCTGTATCATACAGGATAGGATTAGCTACACATGAGGGCAGAGGCTGTGGACGGTCAGTGATGGGATTAGATACACAGCTCAGCAGGCTGTATCACACAGGATAGGATTGGATACACATGAGGGCAGAGGCTGTGGACGGTCAGTGATGGGATTAGATACACAGCTCAGCAGGCTGTATCACACAGGATAGGATTGGATACACATGAGGGCAGAGGCTGTGGACGGTCAGTGATGGGATTAGATACACAGCTCAGCAGGCTGTATCACACAGGATAGGATTGGATACA